>NW_020172178.1:8164795-8214055 GCF_003031525.2 Neophocaena asiaeorientalis asiaeorientalis
AAAAAAAAAATCTTCCAACAAACAAAAGCCCAGGACCAGATGGCTTCACAGGCAAATTCTATCAAACATTTAGAGAAGAGCTAACACCTATCCTTCTCAAACTCTTCCAAAATATAGCACAGGGAGGAACACTCCTAAACTCATTCTAGGAGGCCACCATCACCCTGATACCAAAACCAGACAAAGACGTCACAAAAAAAGAAAACTACAGGCCAATATCTCTGATGAACACAGATGCAAAAATCCTCAACAAAATACTAGCAAACAGAATCCAACAGCACATTAAAAGGATCATACACCACAATCAAGTGGGGTTTATCCCAGGAACGCAAGGATTCTTCAATATACGCAAATCAATCAATGTGATACACCATATTAACAAAATGAAAGATAAAAACCATATCATCATCTCAATAGATGCAGAAAAAGCTTTTGACAAAATTCAACACCCATTTATGATGAAAACTCTCCAGGGACTTCCCTGGTGGCACAGTGGTTAAGAATCCGCCTGCCAACACACGGGACACAGGTTCGAGCCCTGGTCCAGGAAGATCCCATGTGCCGTGGAGCAACTAAGCCCATGTTCCAGAACTATTGAGCCTGCACTCTAGAGCCCATGAGCCAAACTACTGAGCCTGTGTGCCACAACTACTGAAGCCTGTGCACCTAGATCCCATGCTCTGCAATAATAGAAGCCACTGCAGTGACAAGCCCGTGCACTGTGATGAAGAGTCACCCCCACCTGCCACAACTAGAGAAAGCCCATGCCCGGCAACGAAGACCCAATGCAGCCATAAATAAATGTATTTTAAAAAAACCAAAACTCTCCAGAAAGTAGGCATAGAGGGAACCTACTTCAACATAATAAAGACCATATATGACAAACCCACAACCAACATCGTTCTCAATGGTGAAAAACAGAAGCCATTTCCTCTAAGATCAGGAACAAGACAAGGTTGCCCACTCTCACCACTATTACTCAACATAGTTTTGGAAGTTTTAGCCACAGCAGTCAGAGAAGAAAAAGGAATAAAAGGAATCCAAATCAGAAAAGAAGAAGTAAAGCTGTCACTGTGTGCAGAGGGTATGATACTATACATAGAGAATCCTGAAGATGCTACCAGGAAACTACTAGAGTTAATCAATGAATCTGGTAGAGTAGCAGGATACAAAATTAATGCATAGAAATCTCTTGCATTCCTATACATTAATGAGGAAAAATCTGAAAGAGAAATTAAGGAAACACTCCCATTTACCTCTGCAACAAAAATAATAAAATACCTAGGAATAAACCTATCTAAGGAGATAAAAGACCTGTTAGCAGAAAACTATGACACTGATGAAAGAAATTAAAGATGATACAAACAGATGGAGAGATATACCATGTTCTTGGATTGTTAGAATCAACATTGTGAAAATGACTATACTACCCAAAGCAATCTACACAATCCCTATCAAACTACCACTGGCATTTTTCACAGAACAAGAACAAAAAATATCACAATTTGTATGGAAACACAAAAGACCCCGAATAGCCAAAGCAGTCTTGAGAAAGAAAGACGGAGCTGGAGGAATCACACTCCTGGACTTCACAGACTACACTACAAAGCTACAGTAATCAAGACAGTATGGTATTGGCACAAAAACAGAAATATAGATCAGTGGAACAGGATAGAAAGCCCAGAGATAAACCCACACACAGATGGTCACCTTATCTTTGATAAAGGATGCAAGAGTATACAATGGAGGAAAGATTGCCTCTTCAATATATGGTGCTGGGAAAACTGGACAGCTACATGTAAAAGAATGAAATTAGAACACTTCCTAACACCATACACAAAAATAAACTCAAAATGGATTAAAGACCTAAATGTAGGGCCAGACACTATAAAACTCTTAGAGGAAAACGTAGCAGAACACTCTATGACATAAATCACAGCAAGATCCTTTTTGAACCACCTCCTAGAGAAATGGAAATAAAAACAAACAAATGGGACCTAATGAAACTTAAAAGCTTTTGCACAAGTACTTTGCGACCACCTAGAGGAGTGGGATAAGGAGGGTGGGATGGAGACAAGAGGGAGGGGATATGGGGATATACATATGCATATAGCTGATTCACTTTGTTATACAGCAGAAACTAACACAACATTGTAAAGCAATTATACTCCAATAAAGATGCTAAAGGAAAAAAGAAAAAAAAAATAAAGCTAATCATGAGGAAATTATCAGACAAATCCAAATTGTGGGACATTCTCCAAAACACATGGCCTGGATTCTGGAAAAATGTCATCAAAGACACAAAAGGCAAGACACTGTGCCAGCTAAAGGACACCAAAAAGATATGGCAACAAAGTGCAATTTGTGATTTTTGACTGGGATCCTGGAAAAACTAAAAACACCTGTAATGGATATTATTGGGATAACTGGGAAAATGTGAGATATAGACTGCATATTCCATAACAGCATTGTATCAACATGTTATTTGTACTGTGATTATGTAGGAGAATGTTCTACTTCTTAGGGGATACTTGCTGAATTATTAGTGGTGAAATGTAATGACATCTACAACTACTCTCAAAAGGTTCCGCGAAAATAAATACATAATTGAGAGAGACAGAAAGAAAATGCCAGAGCACAGGTGAGATGGCACACAAACAAGGCAAAATGGTGCACCTAGGTGAAGCGTGTATAAATATGCAGCGTACTCTTCTTGCAACCTTTCTGTAGATTCGAAATTTTTCAAAATAAATAGTTGGGAAGGAAGAAAGGAATACCGTAAAAAATATGTGCATATAAGTCCACACTTTATGCTGGTATATGCCATATACCAACTACCAACTGACAATTAGAATGCAATGCAAATTAAACATTATAACTGCACCTCACATAATTTAATCTTTTCACAGCAAGAGAGGTCGGAATTTTTCTGCACCTCTGGCTCACAAGCGTAAATGACAATTATATCTGTAAAGTAATGTAAAAAGAAGACCATTCTAGTTGTTACGCTTGGATTGTCCATAATCCACAAATCGAAGCACAGGTAAATGTCTTACCCCTACCTCATTTCACAACTTCCCAGTACACTCTTTCACTAAAGAGTTGCTTCAAATTTTCTATAAGGAAGTTCCGATAAAAACACTACTGCTTGACCCAAAAATAATAATAAAAGAAAATATACACAGCCCAGCTTTCCTCTCAATTGTCCACTAAAACAATGTCAATAAAAGGCAGGTAGCCACACAGTAACCGCTCACTACATTACTGCCGAATGTTCAAGAAAAGAATCTCGGGTTCAATCCAGCCTTTTAAAAAATTTAAAAAAAAATTTTTTTTTCAGTCATCTCCCCAAACTCTAACATAACCTTGCATCAAAATAAGTCTCATCTGGACTCGGGTCGGCGCTGTGGGACCCCTCACGGCCCCCAGAGCAGCCCCGAACCCCTCGGGCTACCCCAGCAGGCTGGGGTTTCGAACAGCCCAGGGAGGTTTGGGGTCCCCACCCTCGGTGCCTCCCACCGCCCTCTGAGCGGCTGCGGAAGCCGGCCCCCGTCCCGCCGCCACTCTCCCTCTCGTCCCGCCCCTCCCCAGCCCCACTCAACTCTTCATCATGGATGCGGAAGCCGGCGACAACCCCTTGCCGATAGAGGAAGGAGAAGAAAGGGACAGAAAGGGTGGCCCTTGGCTTCCACTCCTTTGAGGCAGGGTCCCGAACTAGGACCTCCACGGTGGTCCCTAGATGGAGAGCGTTAGGATCCGGCCGCCATGTTGTATTCCTGTCACCCTAGCAACCGTCCGGCCCTGAACTCCTCGACGCCGTTAGCCCGCGCGTGCGCAAAACGCCCTGTCCGCGCCCGCCAGGCCTACGTGTACGCGTGCGCACTGCGGCCCGCCTCCTCCCTCTAGTTGCTAAGCAATCCCTGGCAGCTTCAGGCAGTTCCCTGCCTAAATTATTGTGTAGACGGCCTTCCCCGGGATCGCTCACCGCAGCGGTCCTGAGAATTTAGCGATTTGGGACCTAATGCCTGGACAACAGCCTTGAGCTTTAACTGGGCTGGGACACACTAAATAATTGTCAGTTGATACCTGTTCTTTGCAGGTATTGTTCTCATCTTACTATTGAACATCCACTAACTTTAATATATTAATGTAAAATAGGTAATATATTCACATGATTCAAGATTCAAAAATAACAAAAACAGAGCCAACAAAGTGGAAATCCTCCCTCCCACCCCTCTGTCCGAAGTTCCTCTCCCCATAGGGTAGATCTCCCCAAAGATCTCATGTTATATGAGATCTTTTATTCTTTTATTCCCTTTTTCTTACACCAACGGTAGCATAGTATAGACTCTGCTCTGTTTTGTTTTTTTACTTGACCCTTTAACTTGGAGATTTTCCCCTACCAGTACCCAAAGAGCTTTATTATTTTATTTAATGGCTATACTAGTTCATGGTTGTACCATCCCTTATTTAACTTGTCCCCTACTGATGGTCATCTAGATTGCTTCTTTTTTTTTAATTTATTAATTTAAATTTCATTTATCTTTGGCTGTGTTGGGTCTTTGTTGCTGCGCACAGGCTTTCTCTAGTTGCGGACAGTGGGGGCTACTACTCTTCCTTGTGGTGCACGGGCTTCTCATTGCAGTGGCTTCTCTGGTTGCGGAGCATGGGCTCTAGGCGCACGGGCTTCAGTAGATGTGGCATCCAGGCTCAGTAGTTGTGGCTCGCTGGCTTAGCTGCTCCGTGGCATGTGGGATCCTCCCTGACCAGGGCTCGAACCCGTATCCCCTGCATTGGCAGGCAGATTCTTAACCACTGCGCCACCAGGGGAGCCCTAGGTTGTTTTTAATATAATAGCCTGATCTTTCAAACACTGCTGCAGTGACCAGCTCTGAATATGCATCATTTCCTATACGTTTACGTGTACCCATAGGAGAAATTCCTAAAGTGGAGCTGCTGAGTCAATGCATATCTACCTTGATTTTTTTTTTTTTACTTCTTGTGAGTCAAGGGCTTCCCTGGTGGCGCAGTGGATAAGAATCTGCCCGCCAATGCAGGGCACACAGGTTCAATCCCTGGTCCGGGAAGATCCCACATGCTGTGGAGCAACTAAGCCGTGCTCCACAACTACTGAGCTTGTGCTCTGGAGCCAGCAAGCCACAACTACTGAGCCCGTGTGCCACAACTACTGAAGCTCGTGTGCCTAGGGCCCGTGCTCCACAACAAGGGAAGCCACCAGAATGAGAAGCCCATGCACTGCAACTAAGAGTAGCCCCCGCTCGCCGCAACTAGAGAAAGCCTGCGTGCAGCAACGAAGACCCAACACAGCCAAAAATAAATAAGTAAAAATAAAAATTATTAAAAAAAAAAGGTGAGTCAAAATTCACATAATGTAGAATCAACCATTTTGAAGTGTGACATTTAGTACATCCACAATGTTGTGGAACGATCACCTTTATCTAGCTCCAAAACACTTTCATCACCCCAAAATGAAACCCTAAACCCATTAATCAGTCTCAAAAACATGATGCTGAGTGAAAGAAGCCAGACACTAAAGGCCACCCTATTGCATGATTTCATTTACAGGATATTCCCAGACTAGACAAATCCATAGAGACAGAAAGTAGATTAGTGGCTGCCAGGGGCTGGGGGAATGGGTGTGAATGCTAACAGGTACGGGGTTTCTTTTTGTGGTGTTGACAATGTTCTGGAATTAGATAGTGGTGATAGTTGCACAAGTTTGTAAGTCTACTAAAAGCCGCTGAATTGTACATAACAAATAGTTAGAATGGTATGTTATGTGAATTTTATCAAGTAAATTGAAAAAAACAAAGGGTGGTTATTGCTGGTATTATTATTGTTGATGGTACTATCTTTGTTGGCTCTGAAAAGCCACATCTAATCTCTCCAGATTGCTGGAATTTGACTTCTCTCTTCTTACCTCCTTGTGGTCTTTCCCCTTATGTGGGGACTTGTCTTCAAGTCACATTTATCTTTCTCTCACTGTCTCTTTCCTGTTCCTTTCTGCCACCCAGGTAGGTTCTAAGCTCCTTGAGCAGCCCACCCACCTGTCTTTCATCTCTTCTGGAGGCAGAGCCAGTTTCTGGATATTCATTGAATACTTGTTAAACAGGCAAATGCAGTTAGCAGATGAGCCCCTGCCTCACCGATTCCAATGTGCATTTTCTGTTCACCTTCACTGTGGACAAGTAGTGGTGAAATCCTAAAGAAGACCAGGTGGGTCCTGATCCTGAGGAGGTGTTAGAGCAAGGCGCCCCCTGTAAGTAGACGCAGCGTTGGTGTGCCTCCCCAGGTGAGCAGGGGCTAGTGGACTTCAGCCCTCCAGGGCCACGCAGACTGCACCCTGGTCCACAACCTGCACTTCGTACCTGGAGGCCCTGGGAGAGGGAGCGTGGAAGGGCCTCCGGAATGGAAGATCAAAGGATACAAACAGGGACCTTAGCAGGAAGACAAAAAGGGAATTGGTGCGAGATTTTGCCCAGAGCAGTGGTTTTCAATCTTTAGCCTCCACCGAAATCACCTGCCTTCAGGTGACTCTGGATTCTGCAGGGCCCCACACCCAAAGCTTCTGAGTCTGTCATTCTGGGGTGGGGTTTGAAATTTCCCGTCTCTAACAGAATCCCAGGTGACGCTGCTGCTAAACTTTTTTATTTTTTTGCCGCACTGAGTGGCTTGCGAGATCTTAGTTCCTCGACCAGGGATTGAACCTGGGCCACGGCCGTGAAAGCGCTGAGTCCTAATCCCTGGACCACCAAGGAATTCCCAGCCTTATTCTTTCTTTAATTCTAAATAGACTAGGAAATATTACTTTGAAAAGCAATTGCTGAAGAAGGTCTCTCCCTATAGTTTATAGACAGAGGGGTCAGCCTCCTCGGGTTTCAGCTGTGTGGCCTGGTTAACCTGCTTCCTTAGACCACTCATGCCCTAAATGACAAAAGAAAGTGGCAGATGAGAAATAACAGGCTGTGAGCTCCTCCAGGGAGGGCCCCGCCCTGAGCCCCTTGCCCGCCCAGCGCACACAGTGCCAGCAGCCAGGCATATATTACGTGCTCAAAAGATGCTTGTGAAATGGAGCCAGCCTGCATCCTAGGAGCTCTGCTTTTAAAACTCTGCCTGAACAGTACCTAATTATAGCCACTTGCACTTTTGACTCATTCTAAAACTGTTCCTCAGACAGTTCATCCTGTATCCTAGCATTAGCTTCTCCCTAATTCCCAATGTCAAGAGATTCAGCCATTAGGCTATGTTTAGCAGACAATCTGTTTCTGCTGAGCATCTTAATTACGTTCAGACCAGGAAATGGGCAGAAGTTAGAAAGAAAAATTAGGAAGGACAGAAATTTCAAACATGTTAACCTTGGTAAGGTGGGTAAAATGCAAATCTACCTACAGATATTAGAAATTAGATTCATTTTAGAAAATAATAGGGGGTTCCCTGGTGGCCTACTGGTTAGGATTCTGGGCTTTCACTGATGAGGCCCGGGTTCAATCCCTGGTCGGGGAACTGAGATTCCCCCAAGCCACGCCACACAGCCAAAATAATAGTAATAATAATAATAAATGTATCTCAGAGGAAACTAAGCATGAGCAGGAATATGAAATAAGAGCAAGGAGAACATTAGACGTTCAAATTAACACGAAGAATCGTGGTTAACCAAACACTATGAATGAGATTGTGGTCTAGTGTGGATGCAAAAGAGGCCCAATGTCAGGCTAGAATCAACCCAGAAGGTCTGACCTCTGAAGAATGGTGTTCCAGAAAAAGAAAAGAGAGCATATGAAGTGAAGGAGATGCTCAAGTCTCCTTCAGGAGTATTCTTCATCAGAAATGTTGCCAGGATGAAAGGACATGTTTCCAACTTGAAAAGTCCCATGGGATGCTCAGCACAATGAATTTCACATTCATTCAACAGATACTTATTGAATACGTGCCACGTGCCTGGCACTGTTGTAGGAAGTTGGGATCCATGCATGGAGGCAGAGATCAGACTGATGCTTCTACAAGCGGAGGGACATCAAAGATGCCAGCAAAGCACCAGAAGCTGGGGAAGCGGCATGGACCAGATTCTACCCCAAGGACACCTTGATCTTTGGACTTCTGGCCTCCAAAACTGTGAGAGACTAATTCTGTTGTTTAATTCACCCAGTTCGTGGTATTTTACTATAGTAGCTCTAGGAAACGACTACAGTGTGCCTTTATTTTCATACCAAAGGATCCAACTTATAAGCAGAATGACAAGTTTTATAAGTTGAATTTAAAGCAAATGACTATTTAAAATCCAAGGTAGCGGCATGAGCCAAAGTCCCACCCTCAGACATTTGAAAACCCGAGTAATAATACTCAATACCGTTTAATTCTGATCGTGTATGTTTGCGTTTTCCTAACTCACAGAATGAAAATTAGGGCTTGTTTGTCTTGGAAGTCCTGTAAGATGGAGTGAGGATAGCTGGACGAGTTCAGAGACTTTTGGAGAATAGCGGTGGGTAAAGGCCCAGCCCTCCGTCAGCACCGGGCTCCGAGGAGCCCGGGCGCCCAGGTGCGGAGCTGGCTACGTAGATCTAGGGTGCCCCCTGCCGTCTATATTCAGTCACTGTGTCTCCCCAACCTCGGGTCTTGGCCTTGGAATATAGACTTGGCCAGGAGCGCCCCGCCTACTCAGGACACGCGGCTGGAACACCAGGAAGGAGGGTGATGGTGGCAGAGGGAGTGGGGGAAAGGAGCTGGTTAGGTGGGGACTTTCAAACGGCTGTTACTGTGGCTGCGGGATGGACGGATACGGTACAGGATGCCCAGTTGAAGTTGAATTCCTGATCAACAACAAACAAGTACGTCCCAAATATTGCATGGGACATACTTACTATGCTAAATTAGTTGCTAAATCTGGCAACCCTATCGGGGCTGGGCCAGAAGGGGAAGGTGTGAACAGAATAAAAAAACTTTATCTGACTTGCTTTTTTGTTGTTGTTTTTGATGTGGACCATTTTAAAAGTCTTTATTGAATTTGTTACAATATTGCTTTTGTTTTATGTTTTGCTTTTTGGCCCCAAGGCATGTGGGATCTTAGCTCCCTGAACCTGCACCCACTGCACTGGACGGTGAAGTCTTAACCACTGGACCACCAGGGGAAGTCCCTATCTGACCTTGCTTTAAAGTGTAAGATAATTTTGGAATTAGCTATTTCATCCATTTTGTAACTGAGCACAACCCTATGGGGCCTTCCCGGAACAGACCCCTCCCCCATATCTTCTGCTCCAGCCCCTCACCTGGCCTTTAAAAATGCTTTGCTGAAACCCATCCCATCGGGGAGTTGGGGTATTTTGAGCACTCACACTCCTGAATTCCTTGCTTGGTGCCCTACAGTAAACGCTGCACTTTCCTTCACCACAACTGGGGGTCAGTAGATGGGCTTCACAGTGAAGGGGCGAGGGGACCCAAGTTTGGTTCGGTAACAATCTGATTCCTATTTATTAAACACATATTATTGCAGACAGAGTGCTAGGCTCTGGGCATTCAGCTGTAAGCAAAATGGACAGGATGGCTGCCGTCACGGGCAGCTCACTCTACCGCCTTGGCCAACATTTATCTGTCCCAGTCAAGTGTCCCAGTCTCCAGGAACCTGCTCAGTCCTCCACCACCAGCACAGTTTACTTACAGCACAGCACCTAAACCTCTCCACTCACTCTAACACCTGTCTTTGCTAAACTGAGCTCCGTGAGGACAGGATTCGGCCTGTTTTGCTCACAGCTGATTCCCTGGGGTTAGGGCATTGCCAGGGTGAACGAGTATGTCTTGACCGAGTGGCTCTTTGTCCGCACTTGGTTCTCCAGCCTTCCTGGTGGTGGGGTGAGCTACTTCACATCTTTTCAGTTAAATCTCTTCTGTTAAGATTAGCTAGAGTCTGCTTCTGCTGCTCGCAACAGGGAACCTTGATGAGACATCTGCCGTGGGAGATGGTTACAGTTTTTTGGAGTAATCAGACCAGAGCCGTGGACAGTGTGAAAAGCTGGTGTTTCTCTCCTGTACTTCTGGAGCGTCTGCCCCAGCAGCACAGGCGGCTAGGGCCTCTCAGAGACCAAGAGACCCCTGGGACATACAGGTGGGGGAATGGACATCTTTGAGTTTTGTCTTTACAGCATTTTTTCTCCTTTTTTTTTTTTGCATACAGACCCTATCCCTTTGCAGTGGCTGTCATATTGCCCATTCTGCCCCTATTTTATGATTTATTCATGTGCTGTATAGCAAGAGAGGACAAAATGACAACAATTTCCAGACATTCCAGAAGGAGGGGGAAGGAAGAACTATGCCTTACCTACTTGAAGAAACACTGGGGAACCATTATAAAATGACATTTTCAATTACTGAACGATATGCTTATAATAGAATATTAAGTACAAAAAGCAACATAAAAATTATATTCTCAGGGTTTCCCTGGTGGCGCAGTGGTTGCGAGTCCGCCTGCCGAGGAAGGGCACACGGGTTCGTTCCCCGATCCCACATGCCGCGAAGCGGCTGGCCCCGTGAGCCATGGCCGCTGAGCCTGCACGTCCGGAGCCTGTGCTCCGCAACGGGAGAGTCCACGACAGTGAGAAGCCCGCGTACCGCAAAAAAAAAAAATTATATTCTTTTTAACAAGGTTGAATTGAATCATATATATATATATAATTAAAAAAAATTTTTTTTTAATACACCGTACAGTGAAAAAAGATTGGCCAGAAGGATGCCAAGTCTCCAGTAGCCGTTGTTTCGGGGCGGTGGGGAATTCGGTGGTTCTTTTGTCCTTTATCATCTGGTTTTCTGCATTTTCCAAGCTGTATTTAGCCTCGCCAAATGCTCTTGATACACGAAGTTTCCATGCTGCAAGGATTCTCAGAGATGAATAAAAATTGCACCGAGTTGCAATATTGGAAAATCCTGCTCCCGAGTTAAGTTTTAAGATCAGCTTGCATTTCCCCTGCGAAAGCCTCCGATTCGCTGTAAGAAGTCACTTCCCTTCTCCTTAAAGGCCCCGGGTCTCAGTTGTTTCATCTGGCCAATGGGGATGACAACAGCCCTCCGCGGGAGCCGGCTGGGAGTCAGCACGGCTGACTCCGCCTAGAGGCGCTTGGCCAGCTCACGGCCTGGAGCAGGCGGAGAAATCTCATAGGTATGCCGGCGGCGCTGGTGCGCTCAGTGGCCGGTTAGCTCAGTTGGTTAGAGCGTGGTGCTAATAACGCCAAGGTCGCGGGTTCGATCCCCGTACGGGCCACAGGTGCCGGTTTCCTTTTCCCTCCCCCACGTTATGGGATTGTTTTACAACTGTATCTGGCTTTGAAAAATATGCCTTTTGAGTGCTGTGAGCCGCGTGCAAACAGGAGGGAGTCGCGGAATCATTCTGGACTCGGCCCGGAAGTTGGGGCAGGCTACCGGGTGGGGAGGGAGGGCAGGATCCCGCGCGGGCTCGGGCTTTGACTAGTTACCCCAAGTCCCCGCGCGTTGCAAGCCTGCAGCCCACTTTGGGTCCTTTTTTAGGATGCTCTCAGTTGCCACCGCCGGTTGCTACCTAATGCAGAGCTTCTGAGGGTCCTCGTGGGGAGACCTCAGTTTTCTGGAGTTCTTAGAATTGAAAATCCAGGGTTGGAATTCATTCATTCCACACATCTTTTTTTTTTTTTTGCTGTTGTTTTGTTTTTTGAATATGGAACGCTTCAAGAATTTGAGTGTCATCCTTGCGCGAGGGCCATGCTAATCTTCTCCGTATCCTTCCTATTTTAGTATATGTGCTGCCAAAGAGAGCACCATTCCACACATGTTAATGGAGAGCCTACTGCATGCCCGGCACCCTAGTCTAGGCAGGGAGCAGTAAATGAGAGACACAAATTCCAACCCACATGCAGACAGTGACCAGCCAATGACTGCCATGTTTTTAGTGAGGCCCTTCTGGTTGTGGAAGTGTAAGCAGATTGGGCAGGTGGGAGAAAGAGAACCAGGCATGGCTTTCTTGACATGAGAGAAGCCCTTTCAGGCCTAAGTCATTTTGTAATCTAAGCCTGGCCACAATGCTTGCCCTTGAACAGGTCTCAGTAACAACGATCTTAAGGGAACGAAAGAACAAACTGTTATTGGGCTAGAGAAGTAACAATACCAAAGATAATAAATCAGTTGTAAAGACTCCTAGTTCTGTTTCAGTGGTAAAGATTAGCCGGAAGCACTTTCTTGAGCTGTTTTGCAGAATTTAAACTTTCTTCACCAGATCTACTGGAACCTAAAGATTCATGATGTTGACCTTTTCTGACCCTCGTGATTTCAATCAACAACTCTGCCCCAATTCTAGGCTGAATTCTCCTCTGCTCAAGCCCCTTCATGAATATGCATATACCACCCAGGACCCTTCATGAATATGCATATACAACCCAGGACCCTTCATGAATATACATATACCACCCAAGCCCCTTCCGCAATTTTGCTGTTTGGATTGACACCGCTTTGGGAGAGCTCCCTGGTGTTCTCCTTACTCTCTGCAAGTAATACATCCTTCCTTCTCTCAATTTTTGGCTTGGTTGTCTTTTGGCTCCACACCCACCAAGAGGCGAACCCAGTTTTGGGGTAACAGAAGCATCTGGAAACCCGGAAACCCCGGTAAGTGCCCTCTCCACCCATCCCCTCCCCTGTTAAGATAATACTATATAAGCCCCACATTCTAACTGCCTCTTGGAGTCACATTTTTCTGTGAATTCCTGTAGGTACATGAATAAAAATACATTATTAAAAAGAGACTCCCCCTCTTGCTGTTTTTTTTGTTTTTCAGAGAGCTCTTAGACTTCACGTTTCTTCCTCCTGGTTCTGCATTATGTAGCCAGAGGGTCAGCTGGATGAATTTCTCACTCGTAGTCCAAGTCAGGCATTTTTAGTTTAACTAAGTCTAGCTTTTTAGGGTGAATGCCATATTATATCAGGGTCCAACTGTAACCGAAAGTGGGGTCTGGCTGCTCGCTGCTCAAAAGCCAATAAAGAGGCAAGGTTGGTGGAAAGGAAAGTTTGCTTTATTTCAGACGCCGACAGTGAGGGGAGGCGGGTGGCGGGGAGTGAGGCCGGACTCCTGTCCAAAGGCCAACTCCCCACCACTGACAGCCAGTGGGCAAGAGCTTTTATAGACAGGGAGGGGGCTACATGCAGAAACGGCACAGTCAGCCGTGACAGTCATCTTGCAGCTGGTCGTGAGGTGGTCTCATCAGCCTCATCTTGATTGTGTTAAGTAGAGTTAATCTTCAGGTCCAGGGTCGGTTTGTTCCCATTTCTTTGAGGCCAATTCTCGGAGTTGTGGCAGCTTATGTCATGGCTACGGTCTGGTCATCGTGGAGCTACTTTCTTCCACCTGGTGGGGATTTCAGTACCTACAAGACAGCTCCCAGGATACGGCTCAGAATACTATGTATAGCCCTTGAGGAGGAACTAAAGCTCCTTGACTTTGCTTTCTGACTAAACTATTATTGTTTTGTCCTGTTTGACTGTTTTCCTTTCATTCTTTTCTCAAATAGTTCTTAAGCTCTGACTTAAATCTGTAACGGCTCAAGGCTTAAAGCCACAGACCACAGGCTTAAAGCCGTTGGCGAGTGCTCAGTGTGTACTAAAAGTGCCCATTAAATGCCAGCTATGGGACCGTTGTTATTATGAACAGTTAGAAGGAGAACCTAGGGCTGCTGACCTCTAGAATAGACACCTGTACACTGGTTGCATTTCACACCTTGGATGTGTGTTACAGGCACCCTGTTAGATGCGGGGACCTTGCAGAGCAGGAGCCAGCCGAGGTTGCTGCCCTCAGAGCCCGTACTTTCCTAAACAAGGGCTTGAAGGGGTCCGGAATACACCTCTGTGGCATAAAAATTATTTTGAGCAGAAGCCATTTGAGTTCCTGAAAAGCCTCATCTGCCTAAAGTAGAGCCTTCCAAAAGAACTCAGAGGAATTCAATTGTCATAAATCCCCAGGAAACAATCAGGCAAGACTGACTTTTATCACTGGAGAGGAGAAGCTGGCATCACCTAGACAGGCATTGTCTTAAAACTATCTTATCTCCCATCTACTCTAGGTAAGAGCCTATTTATCTTTCCTAAGTTGTTTTTTGTCCGGTAAGTGCCCTCTCCACCCATCCCCTCCCCTGTTAAGATAATACTATATAAGCCCCACATTCTAACTGCCTCTTGGAGTCACATTTTTCTGTGAATTCCTGTAGGTACATGAATAAAAATACATTATTAAAAATGGTCTTTTTTCATGTTAATCTGTCTTTTGTCAGTTTAATTCACACTCCCCCAGAGACTGAACCTAAGAGGACAGAGGAAAAGTTTTTCCTCCCTTCCAGGCTCAAAAAGATAAATGGGATACTGTGTTCTAGATGAGGGGCAGTTCTTGGCTTAGGGATCAGAGAGGATCTTTCTGACATCTGAGGATGGAAGGATGAAAAGATCTTTCTTTCAAAAGTTTAAAAAAAAAAAGAAGAAAGAAAGAAAGGAAGGAAGAAAAGAAAAGAAAAGACAGACAGAAAGAAAGAAAACAAAAGGATTAAGAAATTGAAACAGGGACTTCCCTGGTGGTCCAGGGGCTAAGACTCTGCACTCCAAATGCAGGGGGCTCCCGGTTCGATCCCTGGTAGGGGAAACAGATCCCACTTGCTGCAACTTAAAGATCCCGCATGCCTCAAGGAAGATCCTGCACGCTGCAACAAAGATCCTAGATCCTGAGTGCCGCAACTAAGACCCGGCGCAGCCAAATACATAAATATTGAGGGGAAAAAAAAAAAAAAGAAAGAAAGAAATTGAAACAAATTCCACAAATCTAATCTCCCCTCTGGCCAATCCTTAGTGAGGCTACTAATGATAGACACTGCAGGGAGCATAGCGAACGCAAGAGTATTGACTATGATGACGATGCGATGGTGGTCCTGTGGAGAGAAAAATGATCAGCAAGTTCACTGGAAACTTCTCAGACACCAGCCTGGCCCCCAGCTGCCCCCACCATGAGCATCACGGCATTCATCATATCATACAGCAAATGCTGGTTTTGTCTTCCTTCTTCCAGCCGAGACTGTATACAGAGGGCAGCGATGATGACTCACCCAACAAGCGCTTAGTGTTTGTTGACCAATGTCTCTACTGCCCCCTTGAGACAGGTGCAGCACTAGCGGCTACAAGACACGCGGAATCAGGACAGTAAAAGGAGGGGAGATTGGGAAAGGATGGGCCGAAGAAGTGGGGGCGGTAGAGCTGCGGACTGAGCTGTGAAGAGGGGTGGGGCTGTTCATTCGCTCGTTTGTTCATGCATTCATATTCGTCCATCATTCATTGCCTGAGCGTGCACCGCTGGACACTGAATGAGTAAAACTACACCCTCGAGGTGCGCCCCGCCTGGGTGAGTGGGTAGGGAGGAGGGGGCCGGCATGGAAACAATTTCGGGGTTGGGGAGCACACTTGTTAAAAATGCACACTTTGAGGGACTTCCCTGGTGGCGCAGTGGTTAAGAATCCTCCTGCCAAGGCAGGGGACAGGGGCTCCAGCTCTGGTCCGGGAAGATCCCACATGCCGCGGAGCAACTAAGCCCGTGCGCCACAACTACTGAGGCCGCGAGCCGCAACTACTGAAGTCCGTGCGCCTAGAGCTCGTGCTCTGAAGAGAAGCCACCGCAATGAGAAGCCCGCGCACGGCAACGAAGAACAGCCCCCCCACACACCACAACTAGAGGAAGCCTGCGTGCAGCAAAGAAGACCTAACGCAGTCAAAACTAAATAAATAAAATAAAATAAATTTATATATAAAAATTCACACTTTGAACCACCTCTCGGGTATATTAAATCGGAAGGTCTGGAGGTGGGGCCTGGGAGTCTACGTCCAGGCAGGGTCTTCACGTGACGTTGAGAACATTTGGCCAGGGTGATGTTAGGGCCGGGGCTCTGGAACCTCGAGGACCTTTGCCTGAGAGTTCCCGGACAGCTCCTGGAGGAGGTGATATGTGAACGATAAATACGTCTACGACAAGCCATAAGAAAATTCGGCCGGGTCCTGTTGTTGGTGAAGCGGTGGCAGAGCCGGCCCGGCTCACGCCCCGCCTACCGATCTGCTCGGTCAGGTGCATTCGCCTTCCGAGGTGTCTTGGCCTGCGGGGCACTCGTAGCTGCCCCCTTTCCCAGGTGACGCACATTTGAGCGGTCGGCGCTCAGTGACTGGGGTTCGAGTCCCCGCGTCGGCCGTTATGGCGGACGCGGAGCCTGAGGCTGAGGACGGCAGTGAGGATGGCGGCGGCGGCGGCGGCGGCGGCGGCCGGGCTCCCGCAGGCCAGAGCGGCAGAACCGGTGTCCGCCCGCGTTACAATTCAGGGCGTCCCCACACTCAGCTCCACGGGGACCGCAGGCCACCCGCACCTGTCACCGCCCCAGCGTTTTCAACTCCTCCCCCGCTCCGGGCTCTCGGAGCCTGTGCCCGTGGCGGCCCCTGCCTGGGACCCAGCCCTGCTCAGGGCTCCTCCGTGCCGCCTGGCTCCTCTCGCAGGCCTTCGTCCGTTCATTCCGCCTTGATCACTCACGGTGTTCCGGGCCCTGCCCGAGGCGCAGCGTCAACCACAGCCCTGAAGGATGTGAGGCGTGTTGTGGGCCCGACACGGGGGCTGCTGGAGAGTGAGCAGTCCTTAGGCCTGACACCGGAGTGGAGACCAGAATGGGTTAGAAGGACATTAAGAGGAGAATTTTCCATGTGGAAGGTGCTGCAAGTGGCACGGACGAGACTCGGGACAGAATTAAGTACATTACAGTAACTTGGTGCAGGGCTTGTGGCAGTGCCTGTGTTTGTAACCCCAGTTACAAATGGCCCAGCACGTGCCCGACATTCGCTTAATGAGTGAGACACGTGAAAGCACTCTGTGTACTAGCCAACATCCCTTCTCAGCGGCGCTGTTTTCCCGTCACACAGCTCTTGGCTGCTAGGGAAGCTGGATCTAGAACGTGGTCTTCCGAGCCCAGAGGGTCCGGTGTAGCACCTGAAGCCTGAGGTCCTTCCCATTACGTGTAAAGTCATCCCCTTTCAGCACTGGGCTTCTAAAGGACAATGCTTCTCACTTCAAAATTGCCGTAGATTTTTCTTCCACTAGAATAAATAGGTAGAGAATAGAATCAGCGATCTTCACGGGGTTTCACTTATGGTTTTTTTTTTTTTTTTTGCGGTACGCGGGCCTCTCACTGTTGTGGCCTCTCCCATTGCGGAGCACAGGCTCCGGACGCGCAGGCCTAGTGGCCATGGCTAACGGGCCCGGCCGCTTCACAGCATGTGGGATCCCCCCGGACCCGGGGCACGAACCCGCGTCCCCTGCATCGGCAGACGGACTCTCAACCACTGCGCCACCAGGGAAGCCCCGGTTTTGTTTTTGACTGAGTGATTTTGACAGTTTAGGGTCATACCCAGTTGGTCATCAAGACTGGAAAGGTTGTCTCACTAAAGTTTGGGAAGACAAGTATGATTCTGCTCAAATGCCATACTTCTTAGAGGTGTGACCTTGGGTAACGCGACCTCTTTGGGCTTTAGTTTCCTTATTTGTAGGAGGTTTGGCTCCTTGGGTGAGCTTTCCAGCTCGTACTCTGCTGTTGAAACAGGTGCCTCTCATATAAGCCCTGCACAGCAGGTCTGTGGAGTCAGAAGGGTGCCAGTGGCTCATTTGCTGGCTTCTGCTCCGTGCCTGGCACTGGGCTGAGCCGCTTGGTTCTCAGCAGCCACACGGAAGTGCTTTTATCTGCGTTTTACAGATGAAGAACTAGCTCAGAGGGGTTGAGTGATTTTTGCCCGGGGTCCCCTAGGTGTGGCTACTCTCCAGGGCCTGTTGAATGTGGCTACAGCTTTTTGGGTTTAGTAGCTTAGGAAGGAGTCCAAAAATGACGTATTCCAGAAAATGAAAGCAAACTTAGGTAGCATGGTCATGTTCGGTAGCTAATCTAGTTGGAATGCTATAAATTCTACCTGCATTCACGACGATGTAATTTTGCAGTCTGTTCAGCTAATATTCTTTGCCTGCCCGCCCGCGCCTCCCCCCCCCCCACAAGCTGTGCCATGGAGGCCACAAAGACAAATCAGATGTGTACCTTGCCCCTAGGGAGGTTATGATGTTACCAGGCAGGTAAAACATGACTCAGGGTAACTTCTGATCAAGGCCAGAAAGCTAGAGGTACGATAAAGAACTAAATGCATTGAGAGAAAGGGAGAGGTTATTTCTGGCTGAGGGGATCAGAAGAGGTGGCATATGAACTAGATCTGCAGGGTGGGTCCAAGTTGAAAATACAGGAGAGGAGAGGCAGTGCTGGAGGTGGGGCAGGTGTGCCTTTGGAGATCCCAGGCCTTGTGGTTCTCTGTCGGGGGTGGTGTGGATTAGAAGGCACAGACCAAGTGGACACACTCCCACAGGTCAGCCCCTATCCCTCCCATCCTTCCCGTTCCTGCCCCACAGAAACATTTCCAGTTTCCTACCACACAGCATGCCCTTTTTCATGCATCCCTGCATTCACACCTTTTTCCTTACTCCTAGGATAGATGTTCCATCTGGGAAAAATTCTACTCAGCTTTCAAGGCCCCCCGCGGAGGTCACCGCTTCTGGGAAGCCTACCAGGCCTGAACTGTTCTGCCCCTCTTACTGCACCTGTTGCACCTTGGTGTTGCTTTCCTATCGGTGTTCTTTAGGAAACCTAGTCTGCCTTCAGAATCATCAGTGGAGCTTTGAAAGTACAGATTTTGAGGCAGGATATCCTGAGTCAGCAAGTTTGTAGGTGACTGAGGTGGGGCAGGGGAAACACCCCCTCCCCAAGGGTGAGGCTGGGACTTAACTTTTGTTTGTGTATTGGCACCCAGAGATACTTAGTAAAACTTTGTTGAATGAAATAGACATATAACAAAGTATCAAGTATAGTACCCACTTGGTAAACTGGTCTGGAAAGCAGATGAAAGAATTAGACCAGCTTGGCCACTTGTGGTAATTCTAAAACAATAGGATTTGGCCTGGGGGGGTGGGCGTTCTATCTGTCTGTCTTTAATGGCATTATCTGGTAATACCCCACGAGCTTAGAGACACATTCGAAGTGATTGGTAGTAAAGTGAAACAAATGTGATTCTTAAAAGATGTGCAAGTAAATCTAGCTGTCATTGGATTCGCAGCAGCCCAGGACCAGCTCTGTACCCTTCCTCAAAAACCAATATGTTGACTTGTCTCTGCTGTTTGTAGTAAGTGTATAACATGCACTCAGACAGATACACTCCAGCTTGATTTCAGCGAGGGTTTCCATTCTGTCCTGTGTGATATTTTTATTGACCCTCTACTTGGTAGAGGGTTGAGTCCAAAGAGGGCCTGTCGGTGACCCCAAATTGGTGGTTCTCAACTGGGGGCAGTTTTGCCCCACAGGGGGCGTTTGGCGCTGTCTGGAGACATTTTTGATTGTCACAGCTTGGGGAGTGCTACTGGCATCTGGTGGGTAGAGGCTGGGATGGTGCTCAACCGTGCACAGCACACCTGCCACGACACACTTACTGGTCCGAAATGTCAGTTGTGCTGCAGTTGAGAAAGCCGCTCTGGGTGATGAGGTTTGTCTGTCTTTTCTCCCTGGAGAAAGATGCTCATTGTTTCTGCTTGGTGAGGGCAGGAGCCTTGTTTTGCTGCCCTCGTCCGAGCCCATGACAGCATTTAGTCTCCGTAAAGCGCTGTGTCGGGCACCCGGTCACTGCTCAGTATTTGTGGAACCTTGTTGGCAGCAGCCCTCCCCTTTGGTGGGCGTTTTGCTGTTACAGACAGTGCTGCCTTGAACCTCCCAGACATACATCTTTGTGCCTGTGCCGGTGTTTCTTCTGGGATCCAAGAAGCAGGATTGCTGGGGATCAAAAAGCACATGCGGGGCTTCCCTGATGGCGCAGTGGTTGAGAGTCCGCTTGCTGATGCAGGGGACGCGGGTTCGTGCCCCGGTCCTGGAGGATCCCACATGCCGTGGAGCAGCTGGGCCCGTGAGCCGTGGCCGCTGAGCCTGTGCGGCCGGAGCCTGTGCTCCGCAACGGGAGAGGCCACAGCAGTGAGAGGCCCGCGTATCGCAAAAAAACAAAATAAAAAAGCACATGCATTTAAAACTTCATTAGATGTCAAAAAAAAAAAGTTGGTGAAGAAATGCAGCCCCGCTCCTAGGTGTGTGCCCTGAAGGAACTCACACGTGTATACACACACATACGTCACAGCGCAGAGCAGACCAGAGAGCGCAGGGTTGGTGACCACCTGTCCTCTGACAGGAGACCATTGTTCTCATGCTGCAGAGCAAATGAACGCCTGAGAGCTGCACACCTCAATATGGATGAATTTCACAAACAAGATAGGGAGGAGAAAGCCCCAACAAGATACCGGAGATGATATTCACTTACCTAAGCTTAAAAACACATCAAAACGGAACTGCATATCTTTAGGGATATCTACAAGTGTAATATAAAGAATGCATGAGAATGGTAAAGAGCAGATTCAGGACAGGGTGAAGAAAAAGGCATGCGGGTTGGGGGCATAGCAGAGGGCTTTCCCCGGGTAGTAATGTTGCATGTTGTAAGGTAGGTGGTAGCGACCTGAATCACATAGTTCTTTATGGCTTTTTTGGTTTCCAGAATTTCACTGAAAACTTTTAAAAAAGAGGCCACATATTGAATTGAGTCCAATTTAGAGTAGTAAGAACTCCAAGTTAATACACATATGGTAAAACTATAAAGAAGGATATTCATGAGCTTATTAGTGGATCATGACTGGTATTTTTTTTTTTTAAAGTGATGTAGAGTAGATGCTATCAGAAGGCCTTTATGTAGGAATGGTAAGTGCATGAACGTTCTATTTTGTTTATATATGCAAATGTTTCTGTAAGCACGAGGGGTGTGACGTAAAATAGATTACTGTGGACTGGGCAGAAGGGTTGAGAAACACCATTGTAAACACTACAGATACCTAATATAGACTCTTTTCTATGTAAGATGTATAAGTTAGAAAAAAATCTCAACAGTGGATTTAAGATGAGAGTAAAATTGTAGAAATGTTGACAAGCATAGTCCTTCTTTTCTCTTTCTGCGTTTAAGCAATTGGAAGCCATCTGTGTCAAGGTTACATCTGGAGAGACGAAAGGTCAGGAAAAGCCGATGCCTGCACTGGCCACCATCCAGCCCAAGACAGCCAGGCCGAGCCAGCCGCTAGGGAGACACTGCAGCGCGCTGGGGCTCAGCGTCGCCAGCTCTCAGCTGCTCGGGGCGCAGCCCCTCCTGAGCACCGGGCCACAGCCGCGTTTCCTGAGTCACTCACCTCAACCTCCTGTTCAGGTGTTCGTCCAGAGGCCACTGCTCGCCCTCCGACCAGACCCTGCGAAGAGAGTCTTGGCCTCTGAGGCCCTGAGTGGACAAGGCACCACGTTGTCCCCTCTGTCAGCCTCTGACCCGCCAGCAGGAACATCTGTTTCGTCCAGTCCAGCAAATTTATTTATTTCCACCTCGCAAACAAAATGCACCAAGAAACTAAAAAAATCTTTAAAAGTGAAAACACGTTCTGGACGGATATCTCGACCTCCCAAGTATAAAGCTAAAGATTATAAATTCATAAAAACAGAGGATTTGGCCGGTGGTCACCCCTCAGACTCTGACGACTATTCAGAACTGAGCGTGGAGGAAGATGAAGACCACAGCGGAAGGCAGGTGCTCTTTGATTTATCGAGCTGCTCTCTGAGGCCCAAAACTTTTAAGTGTCAGACCTGTGAAAAGTCATATATAGGAAAGGGGGGGCTTGCCCGGCACTTTAAACTGAATCCAGGCCATGGCCACCTGGAGCCTGAGACGTTGCTGTCTAAGAAAGCCAATGGGAGCGTGATCCTGGGCCCCACGGAGGGCAGGACCACCAGCCTGGCATCTCGGGAGCTGTCCACGCCAGCTCTTCTAAGTGAGGAAGGGGCCCGCTCAGCACGGGGTGGCCTGCAGGTAACGTTTCTGTCTGGTGATAGCGTCCTGATTCCTGCCCATCCTTTTTTTTTTTTAATCTTTTTTTGGCCACGCCACACGGCATGTGGGATCTTAGTTCCCCGACCAGGGATCGAACCCACGCCCTCTGTATTGGCAGCATGGAGCCTTAACCACTGGACCGCCAAGGAAGTCCCCTGCCCATCATCCTTAAATTAACTTTACATTGTCTGCACTGCTGCCAGATAATCGAGGAGAAGTGTGTCTTCCGTCCAGTGCCGACGGTTTACTGACGGGCACGCAGGCATCAGTCCTGTAGATCCGGTCAGTAAAGCTAATCGCAAGCACTCTCGGCTCATGCTGACGTGACTGTGGGCCTGGGAAAGGTCCAGGTGGGGGGCGCCAGTCCACAGGGCTGCTGCCTGGGGCGTCCGCAGTAAGACGTTTGCTTGCCATGTTCTCTCCTTGCTTTGCCCCTTCCGAAACTCAATCAGACAAAGCAGATACGAGTCACCATGAGTTTGCATCACCACGTCAACGTTTATTTACTGAAATTTTAACTTACCCAACATGTGTGGTGAGCATTTGTGTGCCGTGTACAGTAGGTCAGTTATTTAAAAAACAGCAGGTGGATCACTTAACAAGTGGCAGGCCTCTGTGGTCGCCCTCATCCCACTTTGTCTTAAGCTTCCTTCCTTTTCCTTTGACTTGTGTTAGCTGTTGTTCGTTTTTTGTAGTTTTCAGACGTTAAATAGAGAAACCAGTGTTGGAATTGATGTGACTACTTGATGGGAGTTTGTGACTTTAGGGACCTGGAAGCTGTTGAAAATGCATGTTTGCCTGCTCGTGGCGACCTCATTCCCAGCAGCGGACGGGGTTCCTGCGGGAGGGCTGAGGCCGGCGGCTGCTTCCGCTTTCACATCCGCTCCTTGGGGCCTGAACAGACACCTCCTGGGCCCAGGAGATCTGTACTGAGTGAGGCCTAGTGGTAGAACCATGGGACAGCCCTGTGTTAGGATTCAAAAATATTGTCTCACCTTGCAGCCTCAGTAATAATAGTAATAACAGTAATACCGTTTATTGCATGCCTGCTTTGGGCAGGAACATCACATACGTTTTCTCATCCTGTGAGAGCCCTAAAGGCAGGTGCAGGAGTCCCTACTGGAGACGAGGCGCATGGGGCTCAGAGGGGATGACGGGCTCCCCGTCGAGGCACGCCTAGGACTCTGTCCAGGCTGGGGTTAGACCCAGGTCTTCTGACCTCAAAGCCTGTACTCTAGGCCCGGCTGCCTCTGCTAGGAGGTCCTACGCATCTCACAGCTGGCAAGAGCCCGACTTTCGAGAGACCTCTAACTTTTCTTAAGTTGTAGTAGGACCAGCATGCCCATGTAGTTTGTCACCCAAACCCGGACATTCTGAGAATGAAAGGGGCACTATTAATCATTCCAAGGGACAGCAGGCACAGCCAGGACTGCCTCCGACAAACTGGACGACCAGGCCGACTGGCACCTTCCATTTCCTTCAATAATGAAATCTTACACCACAGCAAAAGCAGCTTCTGGATATCTGACTTCTGGAATTGAGGCACCTAGCCTTGCTCCAGACGGCTTTGAGGCCGTGGGGTCCCAGAGCGGCTCCCTCCAACCAGAACTATGTCTCGTCTCCTCTCCTGAGTCGGCCATGGATGGCCACGTGGCGCTTAAAGCCACAGGCAGACCTGGCGTTCCTCCTGAGGCTCCATTTTAATGAAGATTTGGAGGGAAAATTCTTTAAGAGGACACACTTTGTGCTACCTTTCCTTGTATTTAACCTTCCACCAGTCCTGGGAGATGTAGGTGTATTATTCCTATCTTCAGAGGAGGAGGGAATTGGCACAGAATGAGGAAATAGCTAGATAGTGTTAGATCCCGATTCTTTTCACAAAGCTGCGCAAATCCATGGAGACAGAAAGTAGATTAGTGGCTGCTGGGTCTGGGGGGAGGGAGGAATGTGTGATAATGTGTAGGGTTTCTTTGGGGGATGACGAAACTGTTCTGAGATTAGATAGTGGTGATGGTTACACAAGCTTGTGAATATCCTAAAATCCACCTAATTGTGTATTTCCAAAGGATGAACTTGACGGTATTTGAAATATATCCAATAAAAAATAATTTAAAAAATCTAAAAGTCATGGGTAAATTATGAATTAACAAAATTCAGGTTCATTTTTAAGATGGTAGTGACATCAGAAAAGTCTTTGGTTTCATTTTGGGCAACACCCCAGGGTTAGGGTTTGTCAGCCCTGACCTGCAGGGTAGTATTCGTCTGGTGTCTTAAAGGGATACTTGGTTTACCTGTAAGATGCATTGATTATAGTTAATGTGTCTTAATTATGCAAAGAAGAAGAATTTAGCAAGTTCCTTGCTTTTGACTTGACATTTTTCTGCTTTAAGGTTTTCATCATGGTGTATAAAGCATGATTATTTTATTTTTGTTTGGGTGTGCAACCCTATCTAGAATGGTCAGTCTGTAGACGTTGAAGAGGCGCTGGTGTCTGAACCAAAAAATGGAAGTTTTTCAGCCCTTTTGGGATCAGAGAGACACCCCGGACGTAGAAGAAGCGGCTACTCCGTGGCCCTCCCAGAGCCCAGCGCAGCCGTCCTGGAGCAGAGTGGAGCGGTTGGCCCGCAGGTGGGCGTTGGGGCAGCGTGTGCACAGGGCCCGGCAAGGAGCAGAGCCAGGCTCCTGGAGGTGCGTCGCTCTTAGAACCCTGTTCTTGAAACCTGTGTCTCTGGCATGGTATGTGGCAGTTCACTATTAGGTTTCTGAATTTAGAAGTAAAATACCCAGTTTAGGTCAACTAAGCAGTTCACCTGATGTGTAATTAGATGAAGTGTGTAATAAATTCAAAGACAGCACTATCTGAAATGACTCCTAGGTGTACCTGTTTGAAATGACCAGAGGGCCTTAAACATAGAGCTGCTTGCCTTTTTCAGTTTTAGAATTATTATAAGCTGTGTTTTCATGGAAGCAGTTTAGAAAACAACATAAATGGTTTTCTATTTTTTTGTAAAAAGTTTCAAGGTATAAAAGCATGTTTCAGGTTTTGAACTCTAGAATCTCCATTCCACCCCCTTGAAAGTAAGTGTATCGAATTTAGTTGGATTGGCTTAGAAAAGCAGAAACCCAGACTTACCCGAATTGTCTTTGACTAGGATGTATTTATTTGCCTGCTAATGGCTGGATGAGTATCTTAAAGAAAAGTGAAAAACAGCAAGAGAGAGCACGAGATAAGTTAGTGAGACAACTGGCCCCAGAAAGAGTGGCTTGCTGTCAGCAGCCCCGCCTCCCAGCTCCGACCACGGGCTTCCCGCAGGCACCGCAGCGGCGCAGCCGCTGTGCTTCGGTTCACTGAGTCCCTGACCATAGTAGCTCCACTTAGGTGAGAAACCTGAACCTCACAGGGGCTGTTAACTTGTACCCGGTCACCTCGCAGGTCAGTGGCGGATCCAGAATGTGGATCTGAGACCAGTGAGGTGACCCTAACACGTCACCGTGACTCGCAGTGCCACACCTTTCATACTGAGAGTCGAGGACTGCTCCCGACAGCATCTTACAGATGGGAGTCTCCCCAGAAACGGGCATTCATTTATACAGGAACTGGGTGTCCGTCCAGTAACGGGCCCTGTCCTGGCTGGGCGGGGACGCTGTGCAAGGGGAGAGGTGGCGGCCAGAGCAGTCAGTGGCAGCACGGCCAGGTGCGCGTGGCTGGGAAGCGGGGAACCGAGGAGGTGCCCTCTCTGCTGCTGTGATGCGCGTCCTGGACGTCCGGACGTGGGCCAGGCCGCAGAGGGGCCATGCCCCACACGCCCACCTTCTCACGCCTCCTGAGTGCTGGAAACCCACTGGTCGTTTTGCTCTAAGGGCTCTTGAAAGTCATGATTAGACATTTTTATCTTGCAAATGAAAAGGTTTTCCTTTTGCTTTTTGACTGTTTTATGACCATCTGTGGCTTCCTCTGAACCCCTGCCAGTTTGCAGCTCCCAATTGATGGCCCTTCCTAAGCCCTGAGCCCGTGACCTCCCTGAGCCTTGTATGACTGTTTCTAGGACTTGTCGGTTTCGCCCTGACATTCTTGCCTCCCTGGGTGATCTCACTCATCCTCCTGCTTTCTCAAACTACCTTCCATCTGCTGACTCTCACGCCTGTACTTCTGTCCAGACCGCTCCCGAGCTTCAGAGCTGATTTCAGGCATCCCCACCTGCTGTCCTGTAGAGCCCTCCACATCCTGCCGGAGCCCACAGTCTGGCTTCCTGCCCCACCCCCTATTATCAGGGGGCTGCCTGGGTGCTCAGCTGGGTGCCCAGAGGCACCCGTGACTCCTCTCTTCCCCCTTCACTCACCCCTCCCCCATCCTGAGGACTGAGGATGGTGCCCTCCCTGCATCCTCTCCCCCCCTCCTCGTCTGTCCTGCCTGTACGTGTGCTTTGGTGGTGGTCTCCTGGCGGCGGGCTGCCCCGGGATTTGCTTGCATTTTCGTCTCGGGCACTAGTTGGTGAGCCCTGGAGAGCAGGAAGCACATTTCCCCACCGCTGTGTCCTTCTCCAGGGCCTGGCGCCCACCACTCGTTCAGTGCTGTCACGCGGGAGCCAGACTCTGAACCCGCCGTTGACCACGGGGCTTTGTCAGCGGGTGAGCAAGTGCGATACTTAACAAGGCAGAACATTTACAGTTGAGAGGCGCGTAATCACTGAGAATTTAGGGAACTCTCTGCCTTCTGTGTTCTTTGCTACCACAACTCGTTGGCTGCTGGGAAATTCTTTCCATACTGTCAAAGATGTCAAACGCTTTCTTCTGGTAGTTTCTCCGCCAGTGTGACCGGGAGGATCTAGTGGAGTTGGCTCTGCCTCTGCTGGCTCAGGTCGTGACCGTGTCTGAATTTCTTCTGATGAAGGTGAGTCTCCTTAGTGTTTCTAAGTGATTGAGGGGATGATTTGAAGTTATTTAGAAAGGCATCCTTCATATTTACTTAGAAGGAGCCAGGCCCTTGGAAATCCTCTCCCTCCCCCAGGACAGAGCTAAAGTGAGCCTGCCGGTCCTGCCGGATGCCCAGCACACGGCTCTCAGGCAGGCCGCTCGTGGACCCGTGACTGTTTTCACTTTGTGTGGGAGGAGCGACAGTCACCTTTCTCCTGGCTCCCACCCACCTGCCAGCCTCCTCCACTGCAGCTCTGCCCCCGATGAGCCCGCTCTGAGGTGCGGCTTCACCGCCGGCACCCACGCTCCCTGGAGGCGCCCCGAGGAGCAGAGGCCTGGCCCTCCCTGGCCTGCAGGCCCTGGAATGTGCCCGTTTTCGTCCTCAGGGCCTTTCTGCCTTCCCATACCGCTCCCCTGGCCACCATCCTCTTGTGGCCCTCATCTGGGGTGGTTTGTTTCCTGGGCCGCTTCTCCCAGGCCCATTCTGGTGCCCCGCTGAGCACAATGCTGGGCACACATAGGCTCTCGCTGGGGAGCGAAGGCAGTGCCTGTGTTCATGGCTGCTGAGGGCTGAGGAACTTGAGTCCTTCCCTCTTTCAGATTTCTCTCTGTATTTTCCATTTCATTGCCTTGGGTTTAAACATTTTTTTTGTCATCTTTATCTTCACTAAGGTTGAAAAAGGTCATCTAGCAAAACCTTTCTTCCCAGCTGTGTACAAGGAATTTGAAGAGTTGCATAAAATGGTTAAGAAAATGTGTCAAGATTACCTCCATAGCTCTGGTCCCTGTTCTCTGGAAATAAACAACAGTAAGGTAACAAGCTCACAAGACAGACTCGCTCTTATAGCCAAAAGAAGGCTGTCCATTAAAAAGGAAGATGTTTATTTTTGTAGTGACATCTTCCCAGTCAGCTTCTTCTAGCTTTTTCTACTGTCAAGTGCAGGTTTTTTTTCTTAATATAAAAGCGATACATGCTTTTTTCAGAAAACTCGGAAATGCAGATAAGCTAAAAGAAAATTGCAAACACCCATAATCCTCCCACTCACCAATGATCACAGTGAATAGACTGTGTCTTTCTTCGGTGTGTAGGTGTTTGCAAAGGGCTGAGTTACACAGGGACCAGTAGTTATTTTTTGCGGTTGTGTTGACAGAATTCTCATTTCAGTGTCATTGTCTTTTGCTATATTGGGTCCTTGACAAAAATATGTCATGAACTGATGAGGATTTACTTGTCTCGGATCAAACCCTTTTCTGGGCAGAGTCTGGCCCGTGGTCAGGTCACCCAGGGGCCTCTCACTGTGTCCGGCACGGAGACTCAGGTCTGCGCCTCCACCGAGCAGCTCACTGACTCCCGGCAAGTCCCTGCACCCTCCACCCCTCTGCCAAAGGGCAGCACTGAGCTCACGGGCTTTTCCGGCTCTCACGTGCCGGGGCTGTAATAGTCTGGTTTCGCCAGACTGTTGAACAACACGGATGGGCTTGGAGGGCATTATGCTGAGGGAGGTAAGTCAGAGGAAGACAAGTGCGGTATAGCATCAATTATATGCGGGATCTAAGAAATACAACCAGCTAGTGAATACAGGTACGTAAGGAAGTAGGTCAGAAGGTAAATAAGTGGTGTCAGGTTTACTAAAAAATCACTCACACAACGATGAAGACTGCTTAGGCCATGGTGACTTTGACTGCTCCTAACATGTGGTTACACTGACGATGGAGCTGCCTGTCTGTGATTGGAAAGGTGAGTGTTTTCTCAGTACAGAGCAGTTAGTTGCTTCTGTAGCAAGAAGTCTTAATCTACAATGTAATATAATACATGGGTTTTTTGGGTTTTGTTTCTTGGGGTTTTTTTGGCCATGATCATTAGTTTTATACAAATTCAATATTTAATATAACCTAATAAACTCTTGTGTTTTATTTTCTTAAATCATATATTTTTAAAATGCAGTGGATTCTTTGCTAGGCCTCCCATAGATGCCCCAGTTGGCAGTGGTCACCTACCTGTTTATAAACCGTGGGTTAAGCCGGTGTGGGTACCACCCTGTTACGGAGCAGACAGGACGTGCACGGACACTGTGCATGTCCACTGGGACCCTTTGTGGGCAGTTCGGGATGTGACGCAGGCTCTTTGGAGCGAACACAGTGGCTCTGTTGGTAGGGGACACTGTCAGGTTGTTGGGCACTAAGCTTGCCGACCCCTGTTCTCTAGCTTAACCTTGACCTGCTACCCTTCCTTCCTTCCCCACCCCTTGCCTGCTCTGTGGTGTTCTCTTTATGCTGTCCAGGTATCAGTGATGATGGCTGTTGGTTATTACCTTAACATCCAGTGCTTTACGTAGGTTTTGCGTAGGGAGTCTAACCTAATCTTTACAAAGTCCCTTCAGGGCAACTGTGGTCTCCCTCATAAGATAAGGAGACTTAGCAGGTAGGTGGCTGCCAAGGTCACCCAGGTTCTGAGCAGAGGTGCTGGGGTCCAGCTCTGGCTCTCAAACCCACATCTTTTCCATCAACTGGGAAACGAGATCTGGTCCCAGAATAGGCAGGATTATCTTTCTGAAGATACCAGTGAGAATTCAGAAAAGGAGGAATAATGGGCAAGAAAGTTACCATGGTGTCAGAGTAACATGATGAAGCTTGTGACGACACTTTATCTTCATTTTTCCCACTGTTTAGGTGGCACCTTGCCGTACAAAGGGACTTCATAGATTGAAACTCAGCCCTTTGTTCTTAAGTGTTGACATGATTCCGAATCTTGTGTTTTGAGTGGAGCGTCTCTATGGGCCCCTTTCTGCTCAGGTTGCCGAGTCCTTAGGAATCACAGAAGAATTCCTGAGGAAAAAAGAAATACACACGGACTGCACTCCTCCCAAGCGCAACAGCCGAGAGGATGACCCGGAGGACCTGGCGGGCGCTGGCCCGCAGAAGAGGGAGAATGAGGTGGGCGTGGCCGTGAGGGGCGCCCGGCTACTGTCTGCTCCACATTGCACTGTTGGGGTTGGATCTCTTCAACTCACAACACTGTTTTCCAGGAAGAAAAGGTGCAAGGTGGCCTGTTTCTCCCTAGTCTTAGCTGGTTGCATCTTCTCTTCCTAGACCGCAGAGGACAGGCTGGCTTCGGTGAAAAGGACCAGAAGAGAAACTGTGCCCCAGGACACCACAGAGTATTCTGCCGACAGTGGAGGCCTGCAGAGGCTGGCCTCTTGTGCCCCAGCTGCCAGTGCGGGTAAAAGACTCTTTGCGGGGTGCACCCTGGGGCTCAGAGGCCTGCTGCTCGGGTGGGTGCCCCTATGGCCACATCTCAGAGAACCCTCTGGTTTCTCAAGAGTTTTACCCCAACCTCCCAGTGTTCTGTGGTTCCATGTTTATTCCCTAAGAGTCTTGGGGTCTTTGGGGTTTTCTTGGGTCCTTTCTTGAAACAAAGACCTGCCTCGTGATACTGAGTCGGTTGTACCTGGCGGGGGTCCCAAGAAGTTAGGCAGACCTGAGACCAGAGACAGGTCCCAAGGACACACCAAGTCCACGGCTTGGCTTTCGTGAGACTTGGCTCTAAGTGCCAGCTGAGGGTTAACGTTCGAAAATGGGACGTGTTCCGGCTTTACTTTGCCAGCACTGATCAATGAGACAGCTCTAACGTACGGCAGGCATGCTGAGAATGGTTATATAACTTTCTAAAATCTTATCAGGGCCGCCTGATACCTCGCCTGATCCTAAAGTCTCTAATTTGAAGAGGCATTCTCCCTTCTAGAACTTATTACTTAATTCTTCCGGAGGGGAGGGCAGATTTATTTATTGAGAACCATGAAAACCCTCTGGCACCTGCTTGGAACATAGCTCCTCTCCCCTAACTAGTCTGCGTTTCCTCTTTTAATTTCATCCAGTCTTGGAAGCTACCAAGTAACAAGGAGGGTTTATGTTTTCATTTTTGGGCAAGAAAATTACTTTGGACTAGCTTGTTTTGCATAGTGAGTACAATGACCGGCCATAGCAGCACACAAATGATTGTCTGTTTTTCCCAACCGTCTAGGTTTTGCCCCTGGAGTAAGTGGGGGCGCGTCTCGCCTACCTGAAGACAGTCCCACGATGCCGGTTTCTGAGCTCGACCGCAGCACAGCACAGGCGGGCCGGCAGCTGAAAGCATTTGCTGGCTCAGCCGCCGGGAGTGGCTCTGCAGACCCTGCTCTCTTGTTTCGAGAAGCCCGTGGGCTGGGGGTTTATACTCCGTTAGGAGAACCAGGGTCTCTGGCCCAGGAACACTCGCCAGAACGGGATGCTGGGGACGGCCAGGGAAGCCGGGCTCTCTGCGGCACCTCGATGGCCCTGCTGCCTGGCCGGCCTGGAAATGCAGAGGCGGGAAGCCTCCTCGAGGTGCACGGCTCCCACCTGAGCAGCCCGCGGTCCGGCCCCGGCGAGGTCCTGCTTCTGGAGGCCGCGGCCCCGCCGCAGGAGAAAGCATGGTCCGTGGACGTCATGCCAGCTGGCTATGCCTACGGCACCACGTCCGAGCCGGGGCCTCAACCCAGCCGGGGTGGATTGCTGGGTCCTGAAGGGGGCCTCACAGGCCACGCGGGGGACTTGGACCAGTCGCCCTGTGGGACCGAGACACACGCTGACCGGAGGGAGCTGGAGGGCATCACTGCCGTCAGGGAAGCCATGGCTTTCGAAAATGCCAGTGGGGGCCCCACGTTGCCGTCCCAGCGACAGGAGCAGACATTTATCCAGACTTCTGATGGGCGTATCTTGTCCCATCCAGGCTCCATAGTGTCTGGGGAGGGGGACATTGTCATAGTGACCGACACAGAGGGGCCTGCCCTGCAGCCGGGCCCCTCGTAAGGGGTTCCTCTGGAAACAATGGAGATGGAACCCTCTCAGTGAAATGGAGCCAGAACTGCAGTCCTAGATTTGTATGTATTTTACCTGGAGGTCTACTTCAAGGAATGTTTATTTTTCTAATGTGAATACTGATACAAGTGAACATTTTATTTATAAAGAATAATGTCTTTCTACCCCACTGTCTACCTTTTTCTACACCTTTCTCATTGTAATAATGGCAGATACGTTACCTGATGACAAATTCCCGATACATCTAACTCCTAGGAGCTTCTGACCACTATTACAGTTAAGACCACTACACTGTTTCTTGAATCTCCCCTGCTCCCCAGTTCCAAAAAACTACGCCCCCTTTCTCTTCGGTGATACGCTGCTCTTTCACCAGACTTGGTCCATACTAGAAGCTTCTTTTGGGCTCAATAAAAAAATAAATACGTAAGCTTGCCATCTGGGCAGCATTTTATTGGGAAGTAGGAAAGGAAGTTGTTTCTACTGACACTTTATGGATGAGGAAAGTGAGGCATAGGGATGGGACCCCCAGTCCTTTGATGTCCCACGTGTAAAGTCACTTATCAAGATCTCTCTTTTTTTGGAATGTTTTCCTTGGCTCTATTACAGGGAGAGAAAGGGAGGGCCATTTGCCCACACGCAGACGACAGCATCAAGAGGGCACAGCTGTCCTCTGCCCCCACTGGCAGAGACTGTCAGCAGAGGCCCTGGGCAGGCGGAGCTGCGGGTTGTGGGCTGCACCCTCTGGTGCTGTGCTCCCGTCAGGCCCGCTGTGGAGGGGCGGGCTTTATTCTTCGGGGGCCACATTGCCTACAGCTCTCTCAAGTGACTGGGGGCGTCTTCCTGTCCTCTAACTTGATATCAAAGTGGGTCCAACAGGAACAGAAGGGTGGGCATCCCTGCAGGATGGAATGAGTAAACCACAGCTGCTCAGGAGAGTCGGGCTCGAGGGTCAGGCCGTGGCACTGATGCCGAGAGCTCAGCTTCTCTGTACACTGGTGCCCAATCGAATCTCAGAGACAGAGTTTTGGGTGAAGTAGAAAAGGACAGCATTATTACTCTGCCAGACAGAGGGGGACACAGTGGGCTCCTGCCTTGGAAAAACTATGTGTCCCAGCCCGGGAGGATCTGATAAGGAGCTTTATAACAATATCTCCCAAGGGCGGGGTTGCTGACAAGATGAGGGGCCGCGGGGTCTCAGGCGCGGGCCTCCTAGCCTTGATGAGCTTCTCGAGGCCTTGCTGAGCTTCTCGGGTCCCCGTGATCTCGCCTCCTAGCCTTGGCCGCTCCTCCCTTGATTAGCAGCTGTTCGAACCTGCCCTTTGGCACTCAGGGGAGGTCATGGAGGCTGGAGTCTTGCCTACAAGAAACGGGGGACAAGAAGGCCTCCATGCCCGGAAGCCCCACAGGGCCCCGCTCGGTTTCAGCACATCCTGTGGACTCGGGCACTTCTCGGGAACCCAGAGCCGCGCGAAACCACTGGGGGTCCAGTCCTGGGGGGGCTGGAGCGTGGGGGTTAGGACTTCAACACACGAACCTGGGGGGACGTATCCAGAGCATGGCACCTCTCAAGTAAAAATGTGAGCCGGTGGGCATTCAGGGAGTTGAGTGGCTCTGCTCCAGAGGTGGTCCAGACCGAGGTCGCTTTCGCACCTAGGGTGGCCCTCTTCCCAGAGGTCTCAGAAGGCTCGCTGGCCCGTGTGTCTGCTCCATCCCTCGGAGAGAGGAGCCTGTGAAGGTCACGATCTGGGAGATGCACACAAGGCCTCTGCTCACATCTCATTGGTCCTTGGCCACACCTTGCTGCAAAAAAGGCTCTGAAACCTCCTCCTAAACTGGTAGCCATAGCCAGGTAACACTTAAATGAAGCAGAGAATCAACACCAAAGGAGGACCAGCCAAACGCCTGCCCCTAGAGTGGTTAAAATTGCTTCGGGTCAGTCTGGAGAGGTGGCAGTAGCAGCTCTGATAAACCTCAGCAGCTCGAAACAACAAAGGGGTGTGTGTCTCCTGCTCACAAGTCGTGTCACTCAGAGGTCGGTGGGGGACCCAGCAGGGGCAGCCACATCTCAAGCACTGCTGGTGGCGCCAGGAGCTTCGGGAGAGGTTAGACTCACCGCGAGAGGCACTTCAGTGGCCACATGGTCCCACCCAAGCCCAAGGGCCCTGAAGTGCAGGCTTTCCACGGGCCGGGAAGGCAGGAGTCTGGGAATATTTGGTGAATAGCCTGAGTGGTTGATCAACAGAAGTCACATTATCACTGTTGTTCACAGCTGTGCTGTGTTCGGTACCTTGTGATTACTTTCATGGTTTGTCTAAGCTTTTGTGTTTCCCGGAAAGAGAGAGAGAGGGAATTTTTTTTTAGTTTTCATTAAATGTACTTATCGTGAATTCATCTTGAACTGCTGCCCCAACCCAGTTCTGTTTTTGTGGGTTCTACCTGTTAATATCTCTTTACTGTCTATTTCGCAAGATTCCCAGAGGCAGAGGAGATATCTGGTGATCAATCCACTATGCTTAGAAGTCCAATATGGGTTCTCCAATGGCTTCATTGTTCCTTTCAGATAGAAATTGTCCTATAGTTGTGTAATGACTTTGGAACTCAGCAAACTCAATGGCCGAGAGCTCTTCCATTAATCTGATGCCTCTTCCGCTGTGTGAGGGACCCCTGGGCTAATGCCACTGGACACCTGGCTCATTCACTTGTTTGTCCTTTGCCGTGAAACGGAGCAGGACCCTGTGGGACTCCCGGGCACAAGTCCTTCCATGTCACCCATTTCTTGTTTGTAGGAGATTGGTTTCATTCAGCTTCCATGGCCTTCCCTGAGTTCCAAAGGGCAGGTTCAAACAGCCGCTAATCGGGGAACAGAGGGGATGCAGAGACAAGAGGAGTAGTCAAGAAACAATAGTGCAGCCTTAGGGCAGGGTCCTGGTTCCTCCTCAAGGGCAGGAAGCAGGGGGCAGGGTGCCACTTTTGCCGAACGCTGACCCGGCGGTTTCCAGACTGCAGGACATCTGACAGGATGCTTTTCTGATGGTTAGATTTTAATAAATACTGCAAAGGAAAGAGCAATTCTAAGACATGTTGCCTTTAAATGCTTTGGCTATGCCAACTTACACAGTGAGATATCCTTTCGCTCAAAATACATTCCTGTGATATATAAAGTCTTTTATTTTGGGAATGTTTTCTTTCTTTGCCTGGGATGCTAGAAGTTCAGTTTCATGAAGCTACATCCTGTATCACACAGCATGAAGTTTCTTAGATTTCTGTTTCTGGGGAGCAGTGGCAGGACTGACCCTGGATATCTGGTTGTAAATATTGCCACACTATAGGATTTATGCCCGGAGAATGACATGGAAGACACTTCACTTGGCCTGTCACAGCCTCAGTACAAAAATAGGGGTCATTTTTTGTAGCCAGTTTTCATTTCCATGATGCTGGTCTTTGCTCAGTGACTCTATGGTACTTTAGAGATTAGTTGTGATTACAAAACTAATACGGTCCCACAGTTTAAACGATACGCAAAAATGTTAAACCAGGGATTTTCTAAATAAATGTAATCTATGTAAAATACACCTAATTTACAAAAACAAGATCACTTAGTCATTCTGTTGAGGAACTCATTTATTTCGGGCAGAAGTCCTCATAGTGACACATTCACAGTAGGTGCAGATGACACTGAGTGGTGGACGGCAGGCAGCAGCGATAACCGCAGAGAGCTGGTGAAATGATCAGGTCTGGAAGATCCTAAGGTCAGTGGGTGGCTGAGCCAGAGCACAGGTGAGATCCCAGGTTGCGACAGGGGCCGTGACCCCGGCGTAAGGCAGGGGCCGTGATTGGGGTGAGGCAGGGGCCATAATCCCGGGGTGTGGCAGGGGCGTGATCCCGGGGTACGGCAGGGGCCGTGACCCCGGCGTAAGGCAGGGGCCGTGATCCCGGGGTGTGGCAGGGGCGTGATCGGCGTGCGGCACGGGGCCCACCCGAAAGACCGTCTGCCGTGGGAGCTGCAGAAGCTGAGGTCCAGAGCCCGGAGGAGCGCGGAGCCACGCTGGGAGGTCACAGCGCTCGGTGCCCGGTTTCAAGCAGCATGCTTTCCAGAAGCAGCCTGCTGTCGTCCTCCACGTAGGGCTGGTGCAGCCACATGGACAGGTAGCTCAGGGCCAGGTCACGGTCGGCCGTGTGCGCCAGCTGCTCCACGACGGTGCGCTTCAGGCGGAGCTCCCGGCCGTACATGTCGGAGAGCTTGCGGGAGACCTCGTCTGAAAGGAACGCGAGCCGTCCTTGAACAGTGGCATTCAAGGGGGTACCCTTGCCTAGGGACGACCCGCCACTTTTTTTTTTTGGCCACGCTGCGCAGCTTGCGGGACCTTAATTCCCAGACCAGGGATGGAACCCGCACCCTCTGAAGTGAAAGCACTGAGTCTTAACCACTGGACAGCCAGGGACTTTGCAAAGCTCCTCCTTAAAAGCTAGAGTCAGCGACAGCACAAGAGGAAGAAGGGCTCCAGCCAGTGCAGATTAGAATCAGATAACAGGGTAAATAAGTGTCATGAAATTAAAAAGTACCTGTTACCTTTCCACTCGACTCTTAGGAACTGGCAATCATTATACACAGCAAATTGACCTCAAACTGACCATGTTCAATAAACACATTACGTGAGGTGATTTTCTCCCTTATTTAAGTCTCAAAGCAACATCAGATAGCTTAGTCCTTCTTTTAAACTAATAAAGCAAAAAAAACAGCCCTTACCTCACAGCTTATTTATGTAATGGAGTTTGTTTTCCCAGCGGTCCTCTTCCATGGGGCGGGCTGAAGTGACCCCCACCCCCCCGCCATGTACTTTTTAAATAAAACAAAACAAAAAGCAAAAACCCATCCTTCCTGAAAAACAAAAACGAGATTTCTGCCTCTACAGAGGAGGCAAAGTGCATTCTACCCGTTGGCCTTAAAGGGCTAATAATGGCAACTTGCTTCATGGGTCTCTAATTACATTTAATATTCTTTGCTGATTAGTAGGTAATTAAAGGCAAGAAGAAACACTCCTCTAAGATGTCCTCATCTCCTTCCTTCCCAATGGATCCTCTTCAATTGAATTTCAAAGCCTGTCAGCTTCTTAGAGGGCCAGATCTAAATGACACCAAATGCTCTCACAACCTACCCTTGAAAATCAACGCAGGAAGAACTACTTACAAAAATAGGCTGTGGGCCACGTGTGGAACAGGGGGGGCCGTTTTCTCTCCTCCCCGTAATGGTAATCTTCTAGCTCACAAATCCCCTTGGTAGTGGAAGACAGCTTTTCCATTTTCATCTGTATTTTGGTCTGAAAAGATATTAATTTAGAATATGAGATTATTATTTGAAATCCTGTCTCAGATTCAATAACTCTAAGATTTCAAAGCTAAGAAATGTAAGTCTGTTGAGATCGTAAGTCCAGCGATCCAACACCATTAACTCCATGTGCAGCAAATTTCCAGGGAGAAGGAGACTGACAGTTGCTACGATTTCACTAATTTGGATTACTTCAGTAATAAAGCCCACATATCCAGTGCTGGAGAAGAGGAAGCTTGCTGGGTCCCGCTTCATTAAGATTTCCAAACATCACTAATTTTTTAGCACCAAAGACCTGGAGGGGTGGCAAGGCAGGCTCTCGCTTTTATGGAATGAGAGGAGAAGAGGCATTAAATGATCTCATTTCTGACTCTTTTTTTAAAAATAATTAATTAATCAATCTTTGGCTGCGTTGGGTCTTCGTTGCTGCGCGCGGGGGCTACTCTTCATTGCCGTGTGCGGACTGCTCACTGCAGTGGCTTCTCTTGTTGTGTAGCACAGGATCTAGGTGCACCGGCTCTGTAGTTGTGGCTCGTGGGCTCTAGAGCGCAGGCTCAGTAGTTGTGGCGCACGGACTTCGTTGCTCCGCGGCATGTGGGATCTTCCTGGACACCAGGGATCAAACCCGCGTCCCCTGCCTTGGCAGGCGGATTCTTAACCACTGCACCAACCAGGGAAGTCCCTCATTTCTGACTCTTATGAACTGCCTTTGAGTTTAATGCCAAAAGCTCGGCCTCTGTGAACTGGTGTCGCGTCAAATCTTGGAGACAGAGTTCTGGGTGAAGCAGAAAAGAACAGCTTTATTGCTTTGCCAGGCAAAGGGGGCCACAGCGGGCTCCTGCCCTGAAAAACTACGTGTCCCCAACCCGGGAGGCTCTGATGAGGGGTTTTATAGCAACAGTTCAAGGGTGGGGTTGCTGATAAGATTCGAGTGTGTGTGGGGCCTGCACTCCTTTAATCTGGTCTCACCGATGGGCCTCTCCTAATCTTTTTTTTTTTTTTTTTCGGTACGCGGGCCTCTCACTGTTGCGGCCTCTCCCGTTGCGGAGCACAGGCTCCGGACGCGCAGGCTCAGCGGCCATGGCTCATGGGCCCAGCCGCTCCGCGGCATGTGGGATCTTCCCGGACCGGGGCACGAACCCGTGTCCCCTGCATCGGCAGGCGGACTCCCAACTGCTGCGCCATCAGGGAAGCCCCTCTCCTAATCTTGATGAGCTTCTCGGGTCCCTTTAATCTCGCCTCAGGTGGTTTCTTGCTGCTCTTGCTTTGCTCAGCAACTGTCTGAACCTGCCCTTTGGAACTCAGGGAAGGTCACGGAGGCTGGAGTCTTGTCTACAGACAAAAAACGGGGGACGGAAAGGCTTCCGTGCCCAGCAGCCCCACAGGGTCCTGCTCTGTTTCCAGTTTACTGAAACCTCTTTGAGGCTTGTTTCCTTGTTTATAAAATGGTACTAACGAAAGGCAGCCCTACACACTTGACACAGGAAGGAAGTGGTGAGGACGTGACGTGGACAGTGCCTCAGCGCACGCCAGGCTCTGTGCTGCACAAAGTGGCGCTTCCACGGGGTGTCGGGGGACTAAGTGAGTACTTGGGGAGCACCTGGTCAGAGCTACGTAAGGGTTTGTTAAGTAAGACAAATGGGTGAAGTAACAGAGATTCCAGATAGCAGTAGCATGGGTCTACTAAGACCACAAGTCTAGGTCCTAAGTATGGAGTTAGCTTTATGTACACAAGGGGTACAAGCAAAGATATATAAATCGTCAAAATCTTAATTCCTTGCACTTAGTCCTTCAACCACCATCCAATTACATCTGAAGAGGCATATGCACTAAATTTAGCGAGCATTTAGTCCTTTTAAAGGACTAGACTCCTTTCCCCAAATCTTTCCAGGTTCGATATGTCACTTGACCCAACCCCCAGAGGCAGGACTCATCATTTCCGTACCACAGGTGGGAAAATTCTCTAGGTTGCTGAGCTAGGGAAGGACGAGGCCAGGACTTGATAACACGCTTTCCGACCCCAAGTCTCTTGACACCCAATCCTGAGCTCTCTCCTCTGTGTCCTGCCGCAGCTCCACCTAATGCTAAGAAAAGCTGATAAAGGTCAGGAGAGCCAAGAAAATCCTGGAGGCTTGACACCACCGGGCCAGAGGTGCCAGCCGCATTCTGGGGCTCATTCATCAATGATGATACCAAAGTCTCACACACGTGCAGCCCTAAAGTGACAGCAGCTGGACACGCTCTCAGCTCCACGTCCCCTCCCAAAGCCAACAGCCCACACCTCGAGATGTTCGTCCAGCTTAGGGACAAGGGTGCCTCCACCCTCTACCAATTTCAGATTCAAGACAAAGTCAAGTTCGGGAAACCATTCTCTCTAAAGGATGGAGGAAAATAGGAAAAATAATATCAATATCCTTAAGGATCAACATTGGTTTTGAACCTAAGAATGAGAACTAATTCTCAAATCACTTTATTTTACTTTATATTTTGGCCGCGCTGTACGGCTTGCGGGATCTTAGTTCCCTGACCAGGGATCGAACCCAGACCCCCGGCAGTGCAAGTGCAGAGTCTTAACCATTGGACTGCCAGGAAAGTCCCTCAAACCACTTTAAAATAGAATAAATTCACTGGAGCAGAACTTTGGGGCCTGACAACTAGCACCCGTGGTCAGCGCAGGCTTTGTCTGAAGACCTTGGGAACTCAGGTCACTATGGGCACGCAGTCACCTAAAACCTTGCAGCCACGTTCAGCTGCCTGCCAGGCCACACCCCTCACCCTGGACCCGTGCTGTGGGTAGAGGGACCAGGGACAGGACGTGTCACCTGTTACTGCTCAGTCCATCAAGCTGCTGGCTGGATGTTCTGGACCTTGACTCTACCTCCTAACATCCTCCCAGGCCAACCCCCCTCCGTGCGGGTCAGTGGGACTGAGGAAGGGGTCCCGTGGTACCAGACAGCCACTTAACAATGGGGAGAACCAAGGATGGACAAGTAAAACCAGCCAGTCATTCCTGACATGCCTGAAATGGGAGGCAAAATACCTCTTCCCCCTCGTCCCGCGCAGGCGCTCTTCCCTAACGAGGTGTGCATAGGTACAGTTATAGATGAGGACTTGTGAACTGAAGAAGCCAAATGGCGTTTAGAAGCAAAATCCTTCCCAGGGTTTTCACATTTTATAAAAGTCGCATTAGTATATGTCAAAAGTGTTTCTCATTTTAACCCAGTTTGGGGATTCTGTGAAATGTTTTTTTTTTTTTTGCAGTACGCGGGGCTCTCACTATTGTGGCCTCTCCCGTTGCAGAGCACAGGCTCCGGACGCACAGGCTCAGCGGCCATGGCTCACGGGCCCAGCCGCTCCACGGCATGTGGGATCTTCCCGGACTGGGGCACGAACCCGTGTCCCCTGCATCGGCAGGCGGACTCCCAACCACTGCGCCACCAGGGAAGCCCTCTGTGAAGTGTTTTATGCCAGAAAGGAAGATGGAAGGTCAAGGATGAAGAGGTTCTGGTGGGAGTGTTGCCACATCTAACAACAAATGACCGAGCCCAGCATCGTGTGTTTAACTTTGTTGGCTATTTAAAGTATTTCAGTATACACAGGGAACTATATTTAATATCCCGTAATAAACCACAATGGAAAAGGATATGAGAAAGAATATGTATTTATATGTCTAACTGAATCACTTTGCTGTACACCAGAAACACAACATTGGAAATCAACCATACTTCAGTGAAACAACAACAAAAACTGACAATTAAAAGCTAAGTGTGGGACTTCCCTGGTGGCGCAGTTGTTAAGAATCTGCCTGCCAATGCAGGGGACATGCGTTCGAGCCCTGGTCCAGAAAGATCCCACATGCCACAGAGCAACTAAGCCCGTGTGCCACAACTATTGAGCCTGCGCTCTAGAGCCCACGAGCCACAACTACTGAGCCCGCGTGCCACAACTACTGAAGCCCGCGTGCCTAGAGCCCGTGCTCTGCAACAAGAGAAGCCACTGCAATGAGAGGCCCACGCACCACAAGGAAGAGTAGCCCCTGCTCGCCGCAACTAGAGAAAGCCCGTGTGCAGCAACAAAGACCCAAAGCAGCCATAAATAAATAAATAAATAAATAAATTAAAAAGAAAGCTAAGTGTGACCAGGAAATAAATAAAATATTTCAATATAGGAACTTAGCCATTCAGTTTCTTCTCTTTCAAACAATATGTGTGCCCATGCTTGGTCCAAACAGAACCACATGCCATAATCAAATGGGTTAATTTGGGGAAAAAACATACATGTGGTCAGTTTTCAATTGGGTCATTCTGGAAATTTCGATTGATTACTCTGCCTGTGTTAATTCTCTACTGGTCCAGAAGTCTAGGTCTAGAACCAACTACTGGAGACACAGCTGTGAACCTGGAGATAAAACAAAGAAAACACCAAGCTCACACACCTTATCCTCCAGCCTTCCTGTGAGTGGGGCTTAAAACAAAGTGACTGATGACCCAGGCCTGTCTTGTTCCTGCTTGAGCACCAGGTGGAGAGCCTGGGCAGGGGGGGCAAGTGTTTCTTATCACAGCACAACCCACAGGCAGCATCACAAAACAGACGGGACAACTACAAAAACCTAATCATTTATTTAGAGGAGACAAATAGCCCCATACAGGGCAAGATATCTTGAAGACAATATTGCATTTCAAGCAAAGAAAAGGCTAAATCACCAAAATGTTCTCAACGCACTATTTATTTTTCTCATTTTAATGTTTCAGAAACCACTACATCTTACAATGGATGTGATGTTTAAAAGGGCAGTGCTTCTTTCCTGAAAAACTCTTAAACCTATAGTCTGCCTCATAATACGTGGCACCCTAACTTTGAATAAGTGGTATCTTGAAGAGATACAATTATATTTGACATATTCTGTTTAAAAAGGCAAGGAAGCATGTAAAGCATTAGAAACATTTCCATCAAGAAACGTTAAACTATACAGACTTTCTATGCTTGTGGGAAGCTTTAGTTAGTTAGTTCAAAGATGTGCAAAACCTCATCCCTGTGTCTGGTTGAGATGAGGTGTTTCATGCACATGTGGTGGCCAGCATGGTGGGTACTGACATCCAGACTTTAAACAAACATATAAGAGCATCTCTTATGTGCGAGATCAAGGCTCACAGGCCCAATCCAGCTTAAAGCCTATTTCTGTGTGTCCCTTGAGCTAAGAATGGGTTTTACATTTTTAAGTGGTTGAAAAAAAAAAAATCAAAAGCAGAATATTTTGTGACACGTGAAAATTATCTGAAATGCAAAGTTCAGCATCCATAAATAGAGTTTTATGGAAACACAGCCGCACCCACTTGCCTCTGTACTGTCGACGAGTAGAGGTCACAGTGCCTGCAGGGTCCCCAAAGCCTGACACACTTCCTGTGGAGCCTGGGAGTGGGTGAAATTGCCCTGGCAACGTGCAGAACCAGAAGAACCAAGGTCTAGGACAGCCTCTTGGGAAACAAGATTTATGGGACACGTAGAGCGAGAGAGACCAATGGAGGAGGTTGAGGAAGGAAAAACGAAAGCTTGGTGAAGGAAAGCACGACCAACCACGTGGAATGCTGCAAGGTGCTTGTGCAAACGCGACACCCGAGGGTCCCTGCACCTTACCAAAGCATCCAGGGTGGTCTGCAGCCCCTCGCACAGCATCTCGAGCTCCCTGCTGTATTCTGGGTGCTCCTTTTCTGCATTTTCATCAGAAGCCAGGCTGCTGCTCTCTAATCCTATCGTGTCTTTGCTCCTGGACAAGATGGAAAAGAGTGGGAACAAAGTACACTCCACAGGCTCGCTTCATTTCGTTGTGATGACCCCTCGAAAACTCAATATCCATGTACTGACGTCATCATCGACTTTTTCCACTGGCGTCATTTCACGTCATCACGTTTACATGTTATTTATATACACAACGAATATGTCCATCCGCTACTCAATTCTGCCCTAGAACAAGTCAATTCAATCCAGCCCTGTGGCATCCTCAGGGGGTAAGACACGGATCATTTCCTCAGAGTCCACCAGCTAGGAATGCGTTTTGTAAATGGAAGGCTGTGACCCACAGCACCTGAAATAAATCTAGTGGGGCCACAATCAACAATTAAGGAACAAAATTAGGGACTTCCCTGGTGGTTCAGTGGTTAAAACTCTGCGCTTCCACTGCAGGGGACAAGGGTTGGATCCCTGGTTGGGGAACTAAGATCCCACAGGCCGTGCAGCATGGCCAAAAAAAAAAAAGAAATTTAAGGAAAAAAATTAAACATTAGAATAGAAAATATCAGAGAGCATCTTATGCAGTAAGGTAAGAACTGTTTCATAGAACTTGCTAAGCAGGAAAAGGCGGCAAAGGGCCGACGTGTGTGATATGTTTGAAAGAACTGGAAAGAGCCAGGGGCCCAGGCCAGAAAGTTAAGACTCTAGACTCTGGCCAGTAGACAAAGATATACAAATATATAATTACAACTTTGAGAAATTAAAACTACACATATATAGATCCATACTCATGTTTCTCTTCAGATCATATAAATCTTTCGCATTTTACTAAAGATTCTCGTGGGTAGGAACAAGCTTGAGTCTTGCTTAAATTTTTTGAGGCCTTGCATAAGCAAAGCTCATTAAAAAAAACCGAAAACATATATATAGGAAAGTGCAAGAACAGTAAAGCAAATCTTCCAATTAGAATTGGCAACTGTCAACAGTTTTTTTCCATAACCCGTCTTTTTTTTTTTTAACATCTTTATTGGAGTATAATTGCTTTACAATGGTGTGTTAGTTTCTGCTTTACAACAAAGTGAATCAGTTATACATACACATATGTTCCCATATCTCTTCCCTCTTGCGTCTCCCTCCCTCCCACCCTCCCTATCCCACCCCTCTAGGTGGTCACAAACCACCTAGCTGATCTCCCTGTGCCATGCGGCTGCTTCCCACCAGCTATCCACCCTACGTTTGGTAGTGTATATATGTCCACGCCACTCTCTCACTTTGTCACAGCTTACCCTTCCCCCTCCCCATAAGGATGTTGAGCATCCTTTCATGTGTTTGTTGGCAATCTGTACTCCTGTGTCTTTTTAGAAGAACTTGCTAAGGGAAAACATGCTCTTGTGTGTCTCCTCTGCTCTGAATACCCCTCTCTACTTCTGACACCTGGTCATCAAAGGGAGGGGGGCGCTTCTCCACACCAAGCAATTCTCAGGTTCTCCAGACACCAGCTGGGTGTCTTACAGTGTAACTCAGTCCTGATACTATCTATCAGAGACAGCATCAGATCCCACAGGTTAAGGGCTCTGTCCCACAAGACTGCCCCCGTCTTAACTTCAGACACCAATCACAAGTTCAGGTTGTTACCTGTGCTTAGGACGGAGCAGCTGTCAATTGGAAATTCCCACGACCCCCTCCTTGGGTTCAATTAATTTGCTAGACCAGCTCACAGGACTCAGGAAAACAGTTTACTTTCTACTGGTTTATTACCAAGGATATTAAAGGATACCAATATCCTTTATTTGTATCCTTTATTCATATACCTGTAGACAAGAGGTACTCAAGGCAAGGTCTGGAAGGTTGAGCAAAGGAGCTCCTGTCCCTGAGGAGTCTGGGGTACATTTTCCTTCAGGCACATGGAAGCGTTCTGGTTCCCCAACCCAGAAGCTCTCCAAACCCCCGTCCTTTTAGGTTTTTAACGGAGGCTTCGTTATGAAGGCATGATTGATTAAGTGATTGGCCATCGGTGATTAATTCAACTTCTAGCCCTTCTCACCTCCCTAGAGGTGAGGTAAGGGGGTGGGGCTGATAGCGCCAACTCTAGTCACGTGGTTACTGCCTCCCTCCTTAGGGTTTTCCAGAAGCCCCCTCATTAACACGAGCTCAGGTGTGGTAGAAAGGGGTTTGTTATGATAACAGGAGACTCCTTTCCCCTTTACCACTCTGGAGGTAGTCCCGGAACTGGAGAACGAAAGAACAAATCTCAGCATAACTGAAGATTCTCCCATTGCTCACATCCCTAAGGAAATTATAAGGGTTTTAAGAGCCGTGTGTCAGGAAGGGACAAAGGCGAAACATATATATTTTTTACTATAAATCACAATACCACAGAAATAAAATGCAGCATTATGAAGTGATACTTCTTCCTAGAAGATACCAGTGTCATGAATTGAGTCTGTATCCTTCCAATCCATTTTTATAATTTTATATACAGATGTAACCATGAACAATTTGTAGTATAATTTTGCATTTAAAATGTACACACACAGTTCATAGTTGCATGCATTATTTTACCACTTGCTTTTTTGCTTTATATAATTTATCCATGTTCCTAGAGACTACCCTTCCCATTCTAAAAGACTGCCATGAAATTTCTGCCCAATCATTAAGGGTGGAGCACACAGAGCGCGCTTTGTAGGTACTTACAATAAACTGACTTTCAGGTTGGCAATATTATTTGCAGTAGCAAAACCTCCATCATTGAGGGTTTCCCATTTCAGGATTAAATTATGCCAATCGGCTGCATTGTCCTTAATTTTCCTCGCACTGACAGATAAGACAGGTTTTCTGGGCGTTGCACTTCCAAGAGTCTCTGCTGATAGGGAGCAAAAGAAACATAATATTATGAAATTCATGATCACGGTTGGGGGGAAAACCCAAACTGTTCTAATTTGCAACAGTAAAACTATCGGCAATACTACATCCACTGAACAAAACACGTAGTGGAAATGAAGACGTGTGGATGAATGTGAAAGTCCCTGCAACAAGACAAAACAGAATTGTTTTTACGTTTTTAGGTCTCACCAGATATACAAATCCTCTCGAAGCTTAACAGCTCCACAAAGTTTTACCCCGAACACTCTGACCACTTTCAAAGGTTAGGAAGGAGGTAGAACTGTGACTTTCCGCCGCGAGGCTCCGATGCCCCTGCCTTACCGCGCCCGTTCTCCAGTCTCTGGAACTTTGATACCTGACGTTTGCTCAGAGCTTTGTGGGTCACCAGAGCTCATCACTCCAACACACTGACAAGCTGAACCCCAGAGATGCGGTGATGATCTCCACGCTAGGAATGAAGGAGGAGGTCCAAAGTCCTTCAGGACCTGGCTACTTCTCTGCGTCAACACTCACCTCACCCCCGACCTTGAAGCCCCTCGATCTCTAGCTAAAGTCAACTACTGGCAGCTCTTGAAAAGTCCTTTGCATGTGCAGTTCTCTCTGCTAGAAAGCTCTTTTCTTCCTCGGGCTAATGCTGCCCATACCCCAGGATTCACCCAGATCCCAGCTCCTGTGGGAAGCAACACCCAGACCACTCAGGCTCTTTGGGCCCTCCCAGCCCTCCTGTGCCCTCTCTTCTTCTCTACTTAGAATCCTTCAAAGGCGTCTCATGGCCCACAGGATAAGGTCCAAATTCTGAGAGAGGCCCCTTAAAGAATCCAGGACACACAATGGCAGTATAGTTTGGAGTCTAGACTCTGAAGACCAGAATGACTGGGTTTGAATCCCAGCTCTGTCACTGCCAGTTGTACAATCTTGGGTTAAGTTAGTTAACCTCTCAGAGCCTCAAAGTGCCTATCTGTAAAATGGGGATAAAATATATCTACTACAAAGAGTTGATGTGAAGATCAGATAATATATATGAAGCTAGGAGTTCCTTGGCAGTTCAGTGGTTAGGACTCCACGCTTCCACTGCAGGGGGCGTGGGTTCGATCCTTGGTCGGGAAACTAAGATCCCACACGCCACACAGCGTGGCCAAAAAAACCCCCAAATAAAACATATACATATATGTAAAGCTGTGAGGGTGTGAGGGCCTGGCACATGGCAAATATCCAGCATAGGATGTATTACCACAAGGTCCTCTCCAACGTGTTTTTCCCACTACCACCAAGCAGTAAATTCAATTCTGATGCTATCTATCTGGAGACGGCGTCAGATTCCACAAGTTGATGACTCTCAGTCCTGTAAGACTCCTCCCCCGCCTCCACTTTAGACACCTGTCTCAAGTCCAGGTTGTCACCTGTGCTCCTGACCTACAAGCTATAGGTCGGAGGTTCCAAAGACCCCCCCTCCCTAGGGTTTGATTAATTTGCTAGAGTGGCTCACAGAAAACTCAGGAAAACATTTTACTTACTAGATTACTAGAAAGAGCCAGATGGAAGAGATGCATAGGGTAATGTACGTGGGCAGGGGTACAGAGCTGACAAGCTCTCTCCAAGTGCCACTCTCCCTGCGTCTCCACCTGTTCACCAACCTGGAAGCTCTCACAACCCTTTGCTTTTGTTTTTTTATGGAGGCTTCATTACATGGGCAGGATTGATTAAATGACTGACCATTGGTGACTGATTTAACCTCCAGCCTCTCTTGCCTTGTTGGAGATGGGGCTTTGGTGGGGTGGGACTGAAAGTTCCAACTCTCTAATCACATGGTTGGCTCCCCTGACAACCAGCCCCCATCCTTAGGTTACCTAGGAGCTCCATTTTTAGATATCATATTGATTTTTCATTCACTCTTTACTTATACAACTAACCAATATTCACCAAGTGCCTACATTATGCCAGCTGTGGGGGCTGAAGTGACTAAATTAGATAGACCAGGACCATTTTCATGGAACTTACTTTCCAAAGATGAGGTGGATAACAGACAATTAGATGATCGTCAGTTTACATCCTAAGTGCCACAAAATAAAACAGGGTCTTGTGTTAGCGTGAACCCCTGAGACGTTGTCATTTAGGCTGAAACCTGAATGATGAGAAGTCAACAGCAGAGGCCCTAAGGTGAGAATGAGCTTGGTGAGTGTGAAAAAAGAACAAGACCAGTGTGGCTAGAATGAAATGGAGAGAGAGGAGACAGTCAGACAGCTAGAAACTTATAGTCCAAGATAATAAGTTTGGGTTTATTCCAAGTCAATGGAAAGCAAGCAGTAAGCTTTGAGTTGGGAAGTGACATGATCTGATGTAGGTTTTTAGAAAGTCACTTCCACAAAGAAGTCCTCCTAGATCCACAGGTTGGGTAAGGACTCACTGCACTATATATCTGGAACACGCTGTACTTCATTCAGCTTCATTCATGACACTCACCAGTGTAGTGTATTTGCGTGTTTAATGTCTAGTACATTCCTTGATAGACTGTTAAGTTCCACCAGAGTAGGGACTAAGACTGTCTTGGTCCCTCTCATAATCTCAGCACGTAGTAGGTGCTGACTAGAATGTGTTAAACGGAAGAAAAGCTCTTACCACCTGAACTATAATCTTCTAAGGGTTTCCCTCCCCCAGTAGGGGCTCCTTGCGGGCGAGGACCACGTGTGATTCATCGTGTCTGACCCATACCCAGCACATATTTAGGAACCAAAACCAATATTCTGACTTCAAGAAACTCACAGTCTAGCTGGGAAAGATCAGCTATCAATCACAGGGCAGGGGAGTAGCATAGTGACTACTTTACTTATCCCCTCCGAGCCTCGACTCCCCACCTGTTGACGTTACTTCATGGGATCGCTATGCGCCTCAAACGAGCTGATCCACTGAAAGTACTTAGAACACGACTTGGCGCACAGTGAGTGCTCACTGAATGATAGCTTTTATTACAAGCAGAAAGCTCTGTAGCCGGGAATTCTGAGGGGAGTTCAGGGAAAGTGCTCCGCTGGTGCTAATTTATAACGACAATTACAATTTGAGTGTCAGGATCTGCTAACACTCCTTTGCATCATCTCGTTCTACACATGAAAAAATCGAGGCTCGGCAAAACTGACTCCCGGGCCGACCGCAGAGCCTGATCGGGGCCAGCGGGCTGGGCTGGGGCAAGGGACGGACCGCCATTCAGCCCGAAGATCAAACTATAACAATGGTACCCTCCCTGCCTGGGGGAACTTGCCCTTCTCACGCACCTTCCATGCTGGCTGCAGAGATCCCAGGAAAGAGACCCGGAGCCCCGCCCACGCACGCCGGAAGTCCGGCTACGTCACTTCCGTCCCGCCCCACCGCCTCCTGAGGCTCTGCCGCTCTAGCCGCCGGCGGAGCCAGCTGCCGCTCGTCTGTGCCGGCCCCGTTGCCCAGGGAACGGGCTCCCGGCAGTCCCCGCGGCTCGGAGTTCATCCCCGCCTCCTCCGGCCCGGCCGGGCCGAAGAGTCCGGAGGGGCTGCAGCGGGAGGTGAGTTCCGCGACGCCGCCCGCGACGCCGC
>NW_020172178.1:8214306-8236122 GCF_003031525.2 Neophocaena asiaeorientalis asiaeorientalis
CGCGACGCCGCCCGCGACGCCGCCCGCCCCACCGCCCGGCCCCGCGCCCCTCCCTCGGCCTTCCCGCCGCCGCTCACGCAGCCCCTGGGCCACTCTCCCTCGCCTCAGGGTCTCATTGCCCGTTTCCCTCCCTTTCCCGGACTCCGTCTCGCCCGTGCCGGACGGCCGAGGCCGAATGCCGTGGCACACGAAGCGCCGGGCTGCCTGCCTGGCAGAAGCTGTCAGTCCGCCGAGGGAGTGGTCGTCGCCCACCTCTCCTGGGCGCCGCGGGTCGGCCGACGCCTCCCGCGGGCCCTCCGCGCCACGCGACCCGGCTCGCTCGCCCCTCCCCTTCCGCGCTTTCCCTCCCCTGTGCCGCACCCTGGCATCCCCTTTGCGCCGCGGGCCCGAGGCGCCGAGCTCCGTGGTCTTAAGATTGACGCTGCGTCTTATCCCCCGACCCTCTCAGTCCCCGTCCCTTCATCCGCCCACCAGCGCCTGGCACCACGCCTTGGCATGTACCCAGTAGGTGCTCGGTAAGTGTTCGTTAAATGGATAAATGAACGACTCGTCTCCCAGTCCTGCCTTAAGGCCTCAGAGGCAGAATAGTGAGTGCAGGTTGAAGAGTGGGGTACTCTCGAGTCAGACCCGGCTCACAGCGCTGCCCCTTCCTAGCTGTGTGCTCAGGGCAAGTGATGTGTCACTAAACTTCAGGTTCATCATCAGTAAAGTAGGGATGGTAATAGTTTCTAGCTCTGGCTTGGTGGAAGGATTAAATGGGTCAGTGCGTGTGAATCGCTCAGCACCGTGCCTGGCACGCGGTCCATTTCAATAAAGGTTAGCCCCTGCTCTCCTCACCCACATACCCTACTTCCTTTTCTCTTCCCTTCCCTTTGTTCTTCCTCACTTTGTCGCTGAGATTCAGGAATTTTATTCTGTTCTGTTGCTAACATTTGTAGGCAGAACGTGGGGTATCAGCATGGATGCACCTTTGCCTTATCTGCTGGAGTGATCAGTTGCCCTTGGGGTTAACTTCCTCCTTGTAGCCAAGGTCTTGAGAACTTTAAGGAAAGGAGTTCTGGAAATCCCCAAACCCAGATCCCAGCATGGGCAGAATCTGGGAATAAAGCCACTGTAGCCCTTGTGGTCACCAGTGACTCCTGCAGGGAGCTGCAAGGCATTTTGTACTTTCTCTCACCCAGCTACAATGTACCTTGACAAAGTTCTGACCTTGCTTTTTTTTTTCCCCAACATCTCTTGTTGGTTCATTCAGCAGATAGTTATTTGGGGCCTGTTGTATGCCAGCCACATACCAGCTTCTAGGGATGCTGTGGTGGACCAGACAGACCCAGTCCCTGCCCTCAGGGCACTTTCAGACTTGAGAACCAGCAGGCATAGATACAGGGGATGCTCTATTTGAGTTTTCAGGACTGGCTTGGAGACTGGTGGTGGGATAAGGAAAGTCCTCTTCTGAAGGAGTGACCAGTAAGTAGCTTTTGTTAGGTTTAAGTTATTTTGTTGTCACATTGTCTTTTTCAATAGAAGATTGGCTCCTCCTGGATTTGTTTTCAGTTTTCTCTTAGAGAAATTACACTTCAAGTTTGAGGAAGGTCTCATTTCATATTAGCTTCTATGTAGTTTGAGCAAAACGGCTCCTGGAACTTAATGAGGAAAAAGGGAAGGAAACAGGCGTCAGGCAGAGCAGTTGATTAAACTTAGAATAAGTGAAGATCAGATGAGGAAACAGTTACACACATAATGAAGACAAGCTTCGGAGTCAAGCATGGAGAGATTTCTAGATACAGTGGAGCTCAAGGAGCTTGAATCCAGAGGGGGTAGTTGATGGCTCTGTGAACTGCTGAGGTGGAAGTGAGCTGTTGTTGCAAGTGTGTGTCAATTTTAAATGAACGTATTCTTTGGATCCAGACATAAGAGACCAGTGAATTTTTGCATAATCATGGACGTAACTGAGGTAGGGTGGCTTTCTGTTTCCTTCTGTCAGACTTGGGGAATTCTGGCACAGTGTTTCGAGGGAGGTGAATTCAGCAGATATGTGTTGAGCGTTGATCGTACCACACTCCCTATTGGTCTTTTGAAGCGCTGCAAATTTGTGGATGAACAGGACGTAGATGAAGACTAGAAAGAAGCCATTGAGGAAGATAGAGAACAGATCATGATGGTGCCCTGTGATAACTGCCCTCATAGCGTTCCGTGAAAGAGGGAGGCTGAAGGCTTCCTGTGGAGAACTTGTTCTTACAAGATGTGTATGGGGGACGGGGAAGGAATGAAAGGGACTTTGCAAAGACACACGGGTCATGGTGTGTTCAGGGACTGTGGTGGGAAGCTCACTGTGGCTGCAGCGTGGAGTATGTGGATGGAAGAGTGGCCTGAGGTGAAGCTGGATGCGGACCGGTTTGTTGAACTGCTCAGCTTCATGCTGTCATCAGGCTTTAGATCCTGAGCACTGGCTAGCCAGCGGGCTTGGGATCAGAAAAGTGACAGAACCTCATCTGGAAGATAAATGACTGCCTCCATCTCATTATGTTCAGCCATAAGACTTTAACATTTAAAAGAACAGTGGACGTTGTAGCCAGACTTTAAAAACAGACTATGGGAGGGAGACGCAAGAGGGAGGAGGTATGGGGACATACGTATATGTATAGCTGATTCACTTTGTTGTACAGCAGAAACTAAAACACCATTGTAAAGTAATTATACGCCAATAAAGATGTTAAAAAAAAAAAAAAGACCCCGCAACAGGGAGTGACTAACTGTCACTTCCTAGAGATTTTGGAGAGAACCCTTGAACCATTAGAGCTGTCAGGGTGCTCTGGCAACTTCCGATCGTTGTACTAAGTGGATGATTTAGACTATGTGTTATTAGTCCTAGCTCCAGTTTTTAAAAACTGCCCATCAGGCATTTGGGTGCTATCAGTCAGCGTGAAGGTCAGCTCCCACCTTCCAGGTGTATGGGATTGTGGTGTTAATGGGGGAGAGAATTATCCTGCCTCAAAGAAGAATGTTTTGATGTTTTATATTTTTAATGGAAATATTCAGAACCAGGGAAGCATTATTGATTTTAAAGATTGGATTGAGAATATTCTTTTGCAGTAAGACCTGAAGTTAACGTTTTACTTATTCATTCAACAAATCTTTACTGAACACCTACTCCGTGCCAAAGACATTGTTAACGTACGAGGCTTTTCATTGGTAAACAAGAGAGGGTTTATGTTGCTTACATTCTCATGAGAGAGATGATCATTAAACTGTTTATCAAATAAAGTAAGTAAAGGTTGTGATGAGAATTATGAAGGACATAAACAAGATGATATGTTAGAAGGAGGAGGGGACTGATGGATACTGTGAGTGATCTGATCAGGGAAGGCCTTTCTGAAGCCTGGTGTGTGGAGAGAGATGAACGGTCCATCGTAGGGGGAGTAGTCAGTTCTGAAGCCTGAGGAGGGCAGAGTGGACCAGTGGAGCTAGAGCTTGGGGGATGAGTGGAGAGAGGTGGAGATGTGATGGGGGAGCCAGGAAGGGGTCAGACCACACAGCCTGTAGGCTACAGAAGGGTATTTGCTTATTCTCAGAGCACTGGGGAACCACTGTAGAATGTTGAATAGGGTGAGTGGTATGAGATCCACCCATTTCTCTTTCAAAGAACTTTTTTTTAGATGCTTTTTTTCAGAGCAGTTTTAGGTTCACAGCAAAACTGAGGGGAAGCTACAGAGATTTCCCGTTTGCTCCCTGCCCCACCCGCGTGCATAGCCTCCCGCTTTATCAGCATCTCTCACCGGAGTGGGGCGTTTGTTACAGCTGATGAACCTGCAGTGATACAGCGTGATCACCCAGAGTCCATCGTTCACCTTAGGGTTGGTGGTGTGTGCTCTGTAGGATTGGGCCAATGTATAGTGACACGTATCCATCTTTATGGTGTCAGTGTTTTTACTGCCCCCAAAATCCTCTGTGCTCTGCCTACTTATCCCTTCCCCTCCCCCACACAAACCCTGGCAACCACTGATCTTTTTACTGTCTCCATAGCTTTGCCTTTTCCAGAAGGTTCCAGAGTTGAAACTATACAGCATGCAGCCTTTTCAGATTGCCTTCTTTAACTTAGTAATGTGCCCTTCAAGTTCCTCCGTGTCTTTTCATGGTTTGAGAGCCCATTTCTTTGTAGTGCTGAATAATATTCTAGTGCCTGGATGTACCAAAGTTTATTTATTCATTCACTTACTAATGTGCTAGTTGCTTCCAGATTTTTATTTACAATTATGAATAAAGATGTTGTAAACATTCTGGTGAAGGTTCTGTGTGTGCATAAGTTTTGAACTCGTTTAGATAAGTACCAAGGGCTGCAACTGCTGGATCATATGGTAAGATTATGTTTAGTTTTGTAAGAAACCTTCAAATTGTCTTCCTAAGCGGCTGTACCATTTTGCATCCCCACCAGCAATGAATGAGAGTTCCTGTTGCTCCACATTCTCACCAGCATTTGGTGTTGTCAGTGTTCCAGATTTTGGCCATTCTACTAGGTGTGTGATGGTATCTCGTTTTAATTTGCATTCTCCTGATATATGATGTGGAGCATCTTTTCATAGACTTATTTGACATCTGTATGTCTTCTTTGGTGAGGTGTTTATTAAGATCTTTGGCCTGTATTTTTTTTTTTTTTTTTTTCATTATATTGCCTTTTTTTTTTTTTTTTTTTTTTTGCAGTACGCGGTCCTCTCACTGTTGTGGCCTCTCCTGTTGCGGAGCACAGGCTCCGGACGCGCAGGCTCAGCGGCCATGGCTCACGGGCCTAACCACTCCGCAGCATGTGGGATCTTCCCAGACTGGGGCACGAACCCGTGTCCCCTGCATCAGCAGGTGGACTCTCAACCACTGCACCACCACCAGGGAAGCCCTGGCCTATATGTTAATTGGGTTGTTGAGTTTTAAAAGTTCTTTGTATATTTTGGATAACAGCCCTTTATCAGATAGGTACGTTTTGCAGTTTTTCTCCTAATGTGTGGCTTGGCTCCTCCTTCATTTGGCATTGTCTTTTGTAAAGCAGAAGTTTTAAATTTTAATGAAGTCTAGCTTATCGGTTACTTCTTTCATGGATCATGCCTTTGGTGATACTATTTAAAATGTCATCACCATACCCAAGGTCATCTAGGTTTTCTCCTGTATTGCCTTCTAGAAGTTTTATAGCTTTTGTGCTGTACATTTAGGTCTGTGATCCTTTTTTGGGGGCTGCGTTTGGTCTTCGTTGCTGCGCGCGGGCTTTCTCTAGTTTCCGAGTGGGGCCTACTCTTCATTGCGGCGCTTGGGCTTCTCATTGTGGTGGCTTCTCTTGTTGTGGAGGACGGGCTCTAGGCACGCGGGCTTCAGTAGTTGTGGCTCATGGGCTTAGTTACTCCGTGGCATGGGGGATCTTCCCGGACCAGGGATGGAGCCCATGTCCCCTGCATTGGCTGGTGGATTCTTAACCACTGTGCCACCAGGGAAGCCCCTGTGATCCATTTTGAGTTAATTTTTGTGAAAAGTCTATGCCTATATTCACTTTTTTACATGTGGATGTCCAGTTGTTCTAGCACCATTTATTGAAAAGGCTGTCTTTGCTCCATTGTATTGCCTTTGCTCCATTGTCAGAGATCAGCTGGCTGTATTTATGTGGGTCTATATCTGGGCTTTCTCTTCTGTTCTGTTGATCCATTTGTTCTTTTGCCAGTATCACTATCTTGATAACTGATGCTTTATAATAAGTTTTGCAGTTGGGTCTTCTCAGTCCTCTAACTTTTTCTCCTTCAATATTGTGTTGGCTATTTTGGGTCTTTTGTCTTTCTATACAAACTTTAGAATTATTTTGTTGGTATCCACAAAATAACTTATTGGGATTACACTGAATCTGTACATCCAGTTGGGAAGAATTGACATCTTAACAATATTGAATTTTCTTATCTGTGAACATGGGATATCTCTCTATTTATTTAGTTGTTCTTTGATTTTGTTCATGTGAGTTTTATACTTTTCCTTGTATAGCTCTTTACATATTTTGTTAGATTTATACCTAAGTGTTTTGTTTGGGGGGATGCAAATGTAAATGATACTGTGTTTTTAATTTAAAATTCCACTTGTTCATAGCTGGTATATAGGGAAGTGATTGACTTTTGTATATTAATCTTGTATCCTGAAACCTTGCTATAATTGCCTATTAGTTTCAGGAGTTTTTTTATTAATTCTTTCAGATTTTCCACATAGATGAAAAAGTCATCCACAAACATAGTTTTATTTCTTCCTTCCTAATCTGTATACCTTTTATTTCCTTGTCTTATTGCATTAGCTAGAACTTCCAGTAAATGTTGAAAAGGAGTGGTGAGAGGGGGACATCCTTGCTTTGTACCTGATCTCAGTTGGGGAAGCTTTTTTTTTTTTTTTTTTTTAATTTATTTACTTATTTATTTTTGGCTGCATTGGGTCTTCGTTGCTGCGCGCGGGCTTTCTCTAGTTGCGTTGAGTGGGGGCTACTCTTCGTTTCAGTGCGCGGGCTTCTCGTTGCGGTGCCTTCTCGTTGCGGAGCACGGGTTCTAGGCACATGGGCTTCAGTATTTGTGGCACATGGGCTCTAGAACGCAGGCTCAGCAGTTTTGGCGCACGGGCTTAGTTGCTGTGCGGCATGTGGGATCTTCCTGGACCAAGGCTTGAACCCGTGTCCCCTGCATTGGCAGGTGGATTCTTAACCACTGCGCCACCAGGGAAGCCCAGTTGGGGAAGCTCTGGGTTTCTCAACATTAAGTGTAATGTTAGTTGTTAGGTTTTTTGTGTAGATATTCCTTATCAGGTTGAGGAAGTTCCCCTCCGTTTCTGGTTTACTGAAGTTTTTGTCATGAATGCATGTTGGAGAGCTGATTCTTCTTTTTTTTGTTTGTTTTGTTTTTTGGGGGTTTTTTGGTGTGTTTTTTTGGGGTAATAGCTTCATTGAGATTTTACATACCATATATATTAACCATTCAAGGTGTACAATTCAGTGTTGTTTAGTATATTCACAGAGTTATGCAACAATCAGTTTTAGGACATACCATCCTAAAAAGAAACACCATGTCCTTTAGCAGTCATGCCCACCCCCACTCTCTTCTCTCAGCTTCAGGCAGTCATTGCTGTGCTTTCTGTCTGTAGATTTGCTTATTCTGGCCATTTGCTATTTCATATAAATGGAATCATGCAAATGTGTGGTCCTTCGTGTCTGGCTTCTTTCACTTAGCATAATGTTTTCAAGGTTCATCATATTGTAGCATATATCAGTACTTCATTTTTATTGCTGAATAATAGTTACATGGATATACAATGTTTTGTTTATCCATTCATCAGTTGATGGACAGTTGGGTTGTTTTACTTTTTGGCTTTTATGAATAGTAATATGAAATTCTGTATACAAGTTTTTGTGTAGACATACGTTTTCATTTCTCTTAGGTATATGACTAGGAGTAGAATTGCTGGGTCATATGGTAACTGTATGTTTAACCTTTTGAGGAACTGCCAGTGACTGCCGCATTTTATTTTCTACCAACAATGTATGAGGGTTCCAGCAATGTTCCAACAATGTATGTGTTTCTCCACATCCTTGTTAACACTTATCTGTCTTTTTGATTATAGCCATCCTAGTGAGTGTGAAGTGATATCTTGTGGTTTTGTTTTGCATTTTCCCTGATGATTAATGATACTGAGCATCTTTTCATGTGCTTATTGGCCATTTGTATGTCTTCCGAGGAGAAAAGTCTATTCAGATCTGCTGCCCACTTAAAAATTACCTTTTGGGCTTCCCTGGTGGCGCAGTGGTTGAGAGTCCGCCTGCCGATGCAGGGGACGCGGGTTCGTGCCCTGGTCTGGGAAGATCCCACATGCCGCAGAGCGGCTGGGCCCATGAGCCATGGCCGCTGAGCCTGCGCGTCCAGAGCCTGTGCTCCGCAACGGGAGAGGCCACAACAGTGAGAGGCCCGCGTACCGCAAAAAAACAACAACAACAAAACAACAACAACAAAAAACCTTTTAATTATTAAGTTTTAAGCATTTCTCATATATTCTGGATACAAGTCCTTTGTCAGATGTATGATTAACAAGTATTTTCTCTCATTCTGTGGGTTGTCATTTTACTTTTCTTGATGATGTCCTTCAGAGCACAAAAGTTTTTAATTTTGTTGAAGTCAGAGAGCTTATTCTGACTGCTCTGTATGAATCCGGATTCCAGGGACAGGTGTAGAAGCAGGAGAGCAGTTGTTACAAGAACAATGCCGTGGTCCACATGAGAGGTGTACTGGATTTGTCTCAGGCATGGCCACAGAGTTGGTGAGAAGAGGCCGGCTGTGAGGTAGGTTAGGACATAGAGCTGATGGAACAAGGTGAGGGATTACTGTAGGGGTGAGGGAGAGGGAGAAATCATGGATGAATGCTAGGGTTTCAGCTTAAATAATTTTGATCCAAAATTTGATTATGCTGTCTGTTACCTGTTACAGAATTATGATAGTTTTTAATGGAGTTTGGCCAGCGAGTCCTGCACTCCCTTCTTACACATTTGAAATTGCTTTTGATTGTATGATCACTGATTGTGCCAAGGAGATGGTTCCAGAGACTCTGACCTTCCATATTATCCTCTAATACTGCCTACGCCATTTCAAATAAACATATTTTCTAAGTGAGACTAGTGTGCCTGCTTTACAAGTGCAGTTTCAAGGCAAGTCCTCTGCCCCCTTCTAACCAGACTGCAACCTCAAAGCCCCTTCTGTGTAGAGATTATGGAACTCTTAGTGAATAGTATCAGTTCAAGGGAATGAGTTTTTGAAATCTAGATGTCATAATTTGACAGGGCTACTTTGAGGAAAAAGACTTTTAAAGGAGGAATTAATATCCACTGACATTTGTGAAGTGCTTCGTACCTCTGCTTGCTTCCTAGGAGATCTCATCAGCTAAAGTGGAAATTAAAACACTTTGAGAAAATCTTGGTTTATGAATATAGCATGTTCTCTTGGTTTATGACTATAGCGTGTTCTCTGCAGTTTTTTTATATGGTCACTAAAAATCTTACTCTAGGGAAGTATTTAATGACATGGCAAATGCTCATGATTTATTAAGTGAAAAACCCTGTGTGTGTTTACACACATGTAGCTATACCCTATCTATATATGTAACATGTCTCTACGATGGGATTATGAGTGGCATTTATTTCATTCTTTGTACTTTTCTATATTGCTACGTGTTTGATAGCGAACATTTGTAACTTTCATAAAAATAAAATTTTATTTTAAAAACATCACGTAAATTGTGGCACATCAGTGTTTGTGTGCACACAGCCATCAAGGAAATACATCTTTTCCTGCTCCTGTGATGCCCGTCTGCTTGAAGGTGGAGAGGAGCTGTTGAAATGAGAACATTTCTCGCCTGTAAAGTGGAGATAACAGTGGTGCCAGGCTCCTGAGGTTTTTGTGAGGATTTAATGAGTTCGTGTGCTAAAACAGTTTCCGTTAAGTAATAGTGTTTACTGTTACCACTGTTGCTACTTTCATTGTTATTTTGCCTTTAGCGTCCTCCTTAAAATGATCTACGTGCTTTCCCAAGGTGTCTGATCGTGGCTGTCCTTGCTTGTGTTTGCCTGATAGACGTTTCATTTTCATTTGATTTCGGGGTCATGTGGGTTTTGCCCACCTCTCTGGAGTACTTGTACAAACCAAAGATTGGGGAGCATGGATATCTTTTAGCCAAGGCAGTCTTGACCTTACAAAGTTGTAAATTTATGAAGTATGCTGCTGTATGGACAGGATCAACATTCACCGTCAAAATTTCACTTAGAATTATATGACCCTGGGCAAATTTCTGAACCTTCCAGAGCTTCAACTTCTGCTAAAAGAGGGTATATTAATGTTCTTAACCATTGCAGAGGGACTTATTACTGTTTACTTACCTCTAGGAAAGGTGTTTGTGAGTTACCCTGCCTGCTTCACTGTGTGTTTCGTCTATCATGACTGTCAAATGAAATAGGAGTCTGAAAATGACCTAGAGGTTGTTTATTCCAGCGTTGAACTGGGGCCATATTGGAGAAAAGATGAAATTTCGTTTCTTTTCCATTCTTGAACTCACTCCTTCCTTGCAGATTTTCCTTTTTTATAACTCATTCATTTATTCAATAAATACTTAGTGTGGGACTTCCCTGGTGGCGCAGTGGTTGAGAGTCCGCCTGCCAATGTAGGGGACACGGGTTCGAGCCCTGGTCCGGGAGGATTCCATATGCTGTGGAGCAACTAGGCCCATCCCATGCGCCACAGCTGCTGAGCCTGTGCTCTAGAACCCGCGAGCCACAACTACTGAAGCCCGCACACCTAGAGCCCGTGCTCCACAACAAAAGAAGCCACCGCAGTGAGAAGCCCGCACACTGCAATGAAGAGTAGCCCCTGCTCGCTGCAGTTAGAGAAAGACCGCGCACAGCAATGAAGTCCCAATGCAGCCGAAAATACATAAATAAATAAAACAAATAAATTTATAAAAAAATTAATTAATTAATACTTAGTGCCTCCAATGTGCCTGACCCTTTTCTAGGTTCCAGGGGCTACAGGGGTAAATGAGGTGGATGTGGCCTCTGCTCTTGGGCTTACAGACCAGTGGTGGAGGGGACCAGGCAGAGATGGCCATCAACAGGAGAGGAAGAGGATGTGTGGAGAAAGAGAAGCAGGCGGTGGGGATGTGATAGAGAGTCCTTTGGAAAGGGCTGAGGACTTGAAGGGCAACGGCCTAGATTCAGGTCTTGCCCGTGTGGTCTTGAGCAAGTCTTGTGACCCTCTGGCCCTCAGTAGCTTATGTAAAAGTTGTTTTTTTTATTAGAATATAATTGCTTTACAACGTTGTGTTAGTTTCTGCTGTACGATGAAGTGAATCAGCTATATGTATACATGTATCCCCTCCCTCTTGGACCTCCCTCCCACCCATCCAGGTCATCACAGAGCACCGAGCTGAGCTTCCTGTGCTTTATAGCAAGTTCCCACTAGCTGTCTGTTTTATGCTTGTTAGTGTATTTATGTCAATTCTAACCTCCCAGTTCGTCCCACCCACCCCTTGCCCTCCTGTGTCCACATGTCCATTCTCTACGTCTCTGTTCCTGCCCTGCAAATAGGTTCATCTGTACCATTTTTCTAGATTCCACATATATGTGTTAATAAACAATATTTGTTTTTCTCTTTCTGGCTTACTTCACTCTGTATAACAGACTCTAGGTCCATCCACATCTCTACAAATGACCCAACTTCATTCCTTTTTATGGCTGAGTGATATTCCATTGTATGTGTGTACCACATCTTCTTTATTCATTCATCTGTCTTTGGACATTTAGGTTGTTTCCATATCCTGGCTATTGTAAACAGTGCTGCAATGAACCAGTTGGGGTACGTGTGTCCTTTTGAGTTATGGTTTTCTCAGGGTATATGCTCAGTAGTGGGATTGCTGGGTCATATGGTAGTTCTATTTCTAGTTTTTTAGGGAATCTCCATACTGTTCTCCACAGTGGCTGTATCAATTTACATTCCCGCCAACAGTGCAAGAGGGTTCCCTTTGCTCCACACCCTCTCCAGCATTTATTGTTTGTAGACTTTTAAAAAATAAATTTATTTACTTGATTTATTTATTTTTGGCTGAGTTGGGTCTTTGCTGCTGCCCACGGGCTTTCTCTGGTTGCGGCGAGCGGGGCTGCTCTTTGTTGCGGTGCACGGGCTTCTCGTTGTGGTGGCTTCTCTTGTGGAGCACGGGCTCTAGGTGCGCGGGCTTCAGTAGTTGTGGCTTGCAGGCTCTAGAGCGCAGGCTCAGTAGTTGTGGCGCATGGGCTTAGTTGCTCTGCAGCATGTGAGGTCTTCCTGGACCAAGGATCGAACCCGTGTCCCCTGCGTTGGCAGGCGGACTCTTAACCACTGTGCCACCAGGGAAGCCCTGTAGGTTTTTTGATGACGGCCATTCTGACCGGTGTGAGGTGATACCTCATTGTAGTTTTTGTTTGCTTGGTTTTTTTGGCTGAGTTGGGTCTTCGTTGCTGCGCGCAGGCTTTCTCTAGTTGCTGAGCGGGGGCTACTCTTTGTTGTGCGCGGGCTTCTCATCGCAGTGGCTTCTCTTGCTGTGGAGCAGGGGCTCAAGGCACACCGGCGCAGTAGTTGCAGTGCGTGGGCTCTAGGGCATGCAGGCTTCAGTAGTTGTGGTGCGTGGGCTCTAGAGTGCAGTGCTCAACCAAGCACATGGGCTTAGTTGCTCCGTGGCATGTGGGATCTTCCAGGACAGGGATCGAGCCTGTGTCCCCTGCATTGGCAGGTGGATTCTTAGCCACTGTGCCACCAGGGAAGTCCCCTCATTGTAGTTCTGATTTGCATTTCACTAATAATTAGTGACGTTGAGCATCCTTTCATGTGCCCCTTGGCCATCTGTATGTCCTCCTTGGAGAGATGTCTGTTTAGTTCTGCCCATTTTTCAATTGGGTTGGTTGTTTTTTTGATATTGAGCTCCATGAGCTGTTTGTCTATTTTGGAGATTAATCCTTTGTCTGTTCCTTTGTTTGCAAATATTTTCTCCCATTCTGAGCGTTTTCTTTTCGTCTTGTTTATGGTTTCCTTTGCTGGGCAAAAGCTTTTAAATTTAATTAAGTCCCATTTCATTTGTTTATTTTTGTTTTTATTTCCTTTACTCTAGGAGGTGGGTCAAAAAAGATCTTGCTGTGGTTTATGTCAAAGTGTGTTTTTCCTATGTTTTCCTCTAAGAGTTTTATAGTGTCTGGTCTTACATTTAGGTCTTTAATCCATTTGGAGTTTATTTTTGTGTGTGGTGTTAGGTAGTGTTCTAATTTCATTCTTTTACATGTAGCTGTGCAGTTTTCCCAGCACACTTATTGAAGAGGCTGTCTTTTCTCCACTGTATGTTCTTGCCTCCTTTGTCCTAAATTAGGTGACCATATGTTCGTGGGTTTATCTCTGGGCTTTCTATCCTGTACCATTGATCAATATTTCTGTTTTTGTGCCAGTACCATACTTGTCCTGATTACTGTAGCTTTGTAGTATAGTTTGAAGTTGGAGAGCCTGATTCCTCCAGCTCTGCTTTTCTTTCTCAAGATTGCTTTCCTCTTCGGGGTCTTTTTTGTTTCCATACAAATGGTAAAATTTTTTGTTCTAATTCTGTGAAGAATGCCATTGGTAATTTGATAGGGATTGCACTGAATCTGTAGATTGCTTTGGGTAGTATAGTCGTTATCACAATATTGATTCTTCCAATCCAAGAACATGGTGTATTTCTCCATCTGTTTACGTCATCTTTGATTTCTTTCATCAGTGTTTTATAGTTTTCTGAGTACAGGTCTTTTGTCTCCTCAGGTAGGTTTATTCCCAGGTATATTATTCTTTTTGTTGTGATGGTAAATGGGATTCTTCCCTCAATTTCTCTTTCTGATCTTTCACTGTTAGTGCGTAGGAATGAAAGAGATTTCTGAGCATTAATTTTGTATCCTGCAACCTTACCAGATTCATTGATTAGTTCTAGTAGTTTTCTGGTGTCATCTTTAGGATTTTCTATGTATAGTCTCATGTCATCTGCAGACAGTGACAGTTTTACTTCTTTTCCAATTTGTATTCCTTTTATTTCTTTTTCTTCTCTGATTGCCGTGGCTGGGACTTCCAAAACCTTGTAAAAGTTTGTAGGGTAAGGATTAAATGGGTGAATGAACACTTTAAAGTATAACACGCTGTGTGATGATATATAACACGCTTCCCTTTATTGAGGGAAGCTTTGAATCCAAATTTTCAAGAGGTGTGGGTGTCAGTGCAGAACAGATAGGAGGTGTTGTGTAGCTGATGTTCTGAGTGCTGTGGAAGCTGTGGCTATCCAGCCAGGGGACATGTTTCTCCACCACCTCGACACAGTGAGCTTATTCCTACGTCTGGATCGGTCCACTGTTCTTCTAGTACAGTGTCTTTACTGTTTCTTTTCCACACACTTTTTTTTTTGGCCATGCAGCTTGCGGGATCGTAGTTCCCTGACCAGGGATCAAATCCGTGCACCGTGCAGTGGAAGTGCGGATTGCCAGGGAATTCCTCTTCTCCACATTCTGTCCTTCCTGGTGGGCATCAGAATTTTGGATGTTTCCGGTGAAGCTTTCTCCACTCTCTAGTCCACACTGCTCTCTCCCTCTTCTCATTGAGACCCACAGATTAGCACCTAATCACATCTGGTTTTATGTCTCTTCACAGTTTCTTTTGCCTCCCTAACTAGATCATAAGCTACTTGAGATTAAGAACTGTTTTTAATATTTTTTCCACCCCTTCCCCTCCATAGCATTTATCACAATATAAATTACAGGGGCCAGCACATATTGAAGTGAGTTTTGAATTAAAATGCTCAAAAGTGATCTTAATGGCACTTGGTTACTTTCTCTGTTTAATTCAGCTCTGACTATAATTCATACCCACCTGAAAGTTCCTCGTTCCCACTATTATACCTGACTTCTCTTTGCATGACTAGATGTTGAAAGCATTATAATGCCTTGTTCTTCAGCCCCCAGGTTTCCCTAGATGCCAGTTAAAATTCCTGTCCTGCTTGAAGATCATCTGTGGAAACGTTGGCCATGGCATCCGTATCAGAGTCTGTCACATTCAGAGAGTTCTGCCCTTTGTACTATCTCCTCAATGCCATTCCCACAAAGATCCAGAAGGGGTTCCGCTCCATAGTGGTCTACCTCACGGCCCTGGACGCCAACGGGGACTACATTGCCGTGGGCAGTAGCATTGGCATGCTCTACCTGTACTGCCGGCACTTGAATCAGATGAAGAAGTACAACTTTGAGGTGAGTCTTGCTTGTCCTCACCTGAGCATGTGTGTGCCCAGGCTAATGTTTAACATGCTTGTGAGTTCCAGGATGGGGTAATTTACTTCTGATTTGCTAGAATATGGCCTGAGTGCCCTTCCCAAACAATACTTTATGACCTTTTTTTTTTTTTTTTTTTTTCCAGTCACGACCTCGTGTCCCCTGCATCGGCAGGTGGACTCTCAACCACTGCGCCACCAGGGAAGCCCCGACCATTTTTAATTGAGGTGGAGTACAGCTAAAAATGTTGATGTTTTAACTTTCCTGCCTCCAAAAATCCAGAGTTACTTTAAAAGAGAACATTATAGTGTTTAACACTTAATAGAAAACTTTGAAAGTAGGCATGTTTTTCTAAGTGTTTTGTTTTGTTTTTTTGTTTTTGGCTGCACCATGCGATATACAGGATCTTAGTTCATCGACCAGGGATCGAACCTGGTCCCCCTACAGTGGGAGCGTGGACTCTTAGCCACTGGACCACCAGGGAAGTCCCTCTAAGTGTTTTCTAAGTGTTTTGTTTTTCAAAATACCTTACCTGACTTACTCAAATAATCACTAGCTATTCTGGTGAAATTATTGTGAGAAAAGGATCAGGATCAACTTTGGCTAGCTGCCAGAACACGTACATCTTAACTGAGGTCACTTCTGTAGAACACTGCAACTGGGGTCCTGACCGACCTCTGTTCTGTGTTGGTTGGCTCAGGCATCTCTGTGTATTGTAGTTACTGGGGAGGTGGACCGAATTCACCCGCTGAGTTGATATCTGTGATTTATGAGTGCTCAGGTTTTGTGAGAGACTCAAGGGTGACTGAGTTGTGGCTCCTGCCTCACAGCCTCATGGGGTTCTGCTCTGCCTGTGGTTAGTAGACTTTTACAGCCTAAGACAAGGCTTTTGTGTTTAAGAGAAGTATTTACAAATATCTATATTTTAATCAATATTCAACCTAAAGTTTAACTTAAAAAGTTAGTTTTTGTTAAGCCTCTATACTCAATTTAAAATAACACAAATGGTTAGCATGTATATAGCACTTACTATGTGCCAGGCATTATTGTGAACCTTTACATATATTAACGCATTTCATCCTCACAAGACTCTGTGAGGTAGATGATGTTTTCTCATCCCCATTTACCAGGGCGACAACTGAGGTACAGAGAGGTCGAGTGACTTGTGAGGTGGTTAGGAAGTGGTGGCACCGTTGTCTGAACTTGGGCAGACTGGCTCTAGAGTTTACATTTGTATTTTTTGTATGAAAATGAAAACTATTGCTATTTCTTTTCTTTATTTAATAGCTCATGGATTTGACTGCTCAAATTCCCCAGACGTTTAAAACCATTACATAGTTAATCTTTAAAACTATGGTTATGGATTAATATATCAGATCTCTCAAATACTTCAGCACTTAACAAAAAAGACTTATGAATCCAGCAGTGAACCCCTAACAGGATAGACCAAAGAAACCCATGCCCAGACATATCCTAATCAGACTTCTAAAAACTAAAGACAAAGAGGAATCTTAAAAGTAGCCGGAGAATGACACGTTACCTGTAAGGGACAATGCTTTGAATTCCCGAAAATTTCTCATCAGGAACTGTGGAGGATAGAAGACAGTGGTACAACATTTATAAAGTGTTGAAAGAAAATAATGGTCAGCTCAGAATTTTTACCCAAGAAAAATATCTATTAGGAAAGAAGGTGAGATAAAAATATTCTCAGATGAAGGAAAACTAGGGGGATTCACTGCCAGCAGACCTGCTCTAAGTAATTGTTTCAGGAAGTTCTTTAGGCAAACGAGAAATGATACCAGAAGGAAACTTGGAACATCAGTAATGAAGGAAGAATAATAGTAAATACAGTAGACTGTTTCTCTCCTCTTGAGTTCTTTAAAATATACTTGACAGCAAAAATTATAACACTGATCGAGTTTTCAGTGTGTATACATGTAGTAATATATAAGATAGCTATAACGTAAGAGGGGAGAGTAAGGGACCTATATGGTAGTAAGGTTTCTACATTCTTTTTTAAAATATATATATAATTTAATTTATTTATTTATTGATGGTTGTGTTGGGTCTTCATTGCTGTGCACGGGCTTTCTCTAGTTGCAGTGAGCGGGGGCTACTCTTCGTTGTGGTGCGTGGGCTTCTCATCGCCGTGGCTTCTCTTGTTGTGGAGCATGGGCTCTAGGTGCATAGGCTTCAGTAGTTGTGGCACGTGGGCTCAGTAGTTGTGGCTTGCGGGGTCTAGAGCACAAGCTCAGTAGTTGTGGATAGCCGGAGAATGACACGTTACCTGTAAGGGACAATGCTTTGAATTCCCGAAAATTTCTCATCAGGAACTGTGGAGGATAGAAGACAGTGGTACAACATTTATAAAGTGTTGAAAGAAAATAATGGTCAGCTCAGAATTTTTACCCAAGAAAAATATCTATTAGGAAAGAAGGTGAGATAAAAATATTCTCAGATGAAGGAAAACTAGGGGGATTCACTGCCAGCAGACCTGCTCTAAGTAATTGTTTCAGGAAGTTCTTTAGGCAAACGAGAAATGATACCAGAAGGAAACTTGGAACATCAGTAATGAAGGAAGAATAATAGTAAATACAGTAGACTGTTTCTCTCCTCTTGAGTTCTTTAAAATATACTTGACAGCAAAAATTATAACACTGATCGAGTTTTCAGTGTGTATACATGTAGTAATATATAAGATAGCTATAACGTAAGAGGGGAGAGTAAGGGACCTATATGGTAGTAAGGTTTCTACATTCTTTTTTAAAATATATATATAATTTAATTTATTTATTTATTGATGGTTGTGTTGGGTCTTCATTGCTGTGCACGGGCTTTCTCTAGTTGCAGTGAGCGGGGGCTACTCTTCGTTGTGGTGCGTGGGCTTCTCATCGCCGTGGCTTCTCTTGTTGTGGAGCATGGGCTCTAGGTGCATAGGCTTCAGTAGTTGTGGCACGTGGGCTCAGTAGTTGTGGCTTGCGGGCTCTAGAGCACAGACTCAGTAGTTGTGGCTCACGGGCCTAGCTGCTCTGCGGCATATGGGATCTTCCCAGACCGGGGTTCGAACCCGTGTTCCTTGCATTAGCAGACAGATTCTCAACCACTGCGCCACCAGGGAAGCCCATCTGTCATATTTTTTATCTCTCCTTTGCCGCACAGAGCTGTCGTCTGGTTCAGTAATTTTCTTTCATCTGTGGCTGGGCTGCTGTTTAGTCTACCCCTGAGATTTTACATTCTTTGGATTCTTTTTCATTTCTGTTATTTCTGATAATAGTTTGGTCTTATGTTTCAACTTCTTTTTACATTTCTTTAACATTTTTAAGCATATTTCTTTTTCATTACTGAAGCATAGTTGATTTATAATGTTTCAGGTGTATAGCAAAGTGATTCAGTTATATATTCTTTTTCAGATTCTTTTCCATCATGGGTTATTACAATATTGAATATAGTTCCCTGTGCTATACAGTAGGTCTTTGTTGTTTATTTTATGTATAGTAGTGTGTATCTGTTAATTCCCAATCTTTCCCTCCCCTTAAGCATATTTCTTTTATGTTCTGGGTCTCCTCACTCTACATGAAATGCTTGAGTCAGGATGAGGAGTTGTCCAATTCTGTTATTGCTTTCTTTAGTTGATTTTTCTTGAGGGGACCTATTTCCCTGTGGTCATGTCTAATTGTGAGGTATGTGGCTGATCCTAATATGTGGGAGTGCTGAGGGGCCTGGGTTGAGACTGTTCCACAGATGGGGTTGATGGTCACTCTGCCAGCCGCCTTGGAGTGCTACAAACACGGAAGCATGTCAGGTGAAGTGCCTGGCATGAAGGTTCTTTTCAGTGGGAAGGGAGAATAAATTCAAACTCTGGTGCTGGATGCGGCAGCTTTGTGATTACAGAATCTTTTTTATTCACTCCAGTCAATGCCTGAGATAAGACAAAGGTCCTTGTCAGCTTCATTTCCCAGCAAATTGATTTTTCCCTAGTTTACACTTTCACTGAGAGTTAGGTCTTCAGGGATTCTGGTTTTAGCAGGGGATGTCAGTTCCAGCTCCCCACGTCACCTGGCCTGAAGCCTTGTCCTCATTAACCGTCCTCACCTCAGAACATCAAGGGTCTAGGTGTTGGCCAGATTGCCCTATGTAGCCTGTAGCTTCAGGGCTGGCTTCTGTTCTAGTTTGACAGCATTCTTTTTGTTTTCGGCTCTTGTAGATTTTCTTTACTTTTCTGGAGATCAGCTATGCGTTTAAAAGAATGTTTTATGTGTCTTATTCAACATTTCCAGGTGTCTGGAGAGGAATGCTTTTTCAGAGTAGCTAGAGTGTTATACTGTGAGAAGTTGAAACTTCATATTTTGTTTCTGTCTGAAGTATAGTTAGATATTGATAATCTGATTCTTCGGATGTTTCGGTTCTTAAGTCAAGAACCAAATCTATTTAATAATCATGTTAAATAACCTTAAGTCAAGTTTAGTGCATTGGTTTATTAAAAAGCACGTGTACAAGCATTGCATATAGACATTCAGGCTTCCAGCCCATCTGAGCAATGATTTTGAAACCATTCATTCAGGAAAATTACACAACCGTTTTGATTTTGTGCTATGACGTGGCAAGATCTCCAATAAGTGATTTTGATTCCTGTTGTAGTAGCGGTTTTTTTTTTTTTTTTTTTTTTTTTGTGGTAAGCGGGCCTCTCACTGTTGTGGCCTCTCCCGTTGTGGAGCACAGGCTCCGGACGCGCAGGCTCAGCGGCCATGGCTCATGGGCCCAGCCGCTCCGCGGCATGTGGGATCTTCCCGGACCGGGGCACGAACCCACGTCCCCTGCATCGGCAGGCGGACTCTCAACCACTGCGCCACCAGGGAAGCCCAGTAGCGGTTTTTATAATTACAAATTCCCAGGGAAAATATTCTCTTTTTAACATTCTGTTGCCATGTCAGATGATACACATCTAAAGCATGTTATGTTACTTTCTTCTCTCAAAGCAGAGGTGGAACCATCACTCACATTCCTGCACTCCTTTCATTCTCCTTCTTTCCCACAGCCGACCACACCTTCCATCTCCACGGCCATGGATCTGCTCAGAAGGCATAGGGCAGCGAGGCAGAGCAGGGCCTCTGTAGGGTCACACTTGGGTGTGAGTCCTGACTATTGATTCTCTCTAGCTTTGTGACCTGAGACAAATCGCTTCACCTTTGTAAAATGAGGATAACTCCAGCACCTGCCCTCTTGGTGGTTTGAGGACCCCAGGAGATAATGCCTGTGAAGCGCTGAACAGGTTGCCCAGCACAGGACACGCGCGACTGACAGAGCGTCCCTTACAGAGAGAGTCAATGTGCTCTGTTCATCACTGCCGCCCTCCTTCTGACCGGGTCTTCATACTCTTCTTTCCTCGTCAGGGTTTACTGCCCTTGCACCTGTTCAGTTTGCCACTTCCCTTGACTGGGCGCATACTACCTCCACCTGAACTATCACAGGAGGCTCCCAGCTGGTCCTCCTGCCTGCCTGGTCCCACGCCTTCCTCCTTCCATCCTGTTCCTAATGGGGTTACCAGAAACACCTCTGACTGATACACCTGCAAAAGCAGGCATCTTCAAGGGTCCCCCTTTTCCTTCCTGTAGCTTAAGATCCAGGTCCCTTACCCTGTATCACGACGTGGCACCAAGTGTATTTATAGCCCATGAGCATACGCTGCAAGCTGTAAAGTGGCAGGTGAAAGTGAGCTCAGTCGCTGCCACCCCCACTCGTGGGGGGCAGCTCTTCATGTGCACGTCTCATTGCTACAGCTCAGCTGTGAGAGGGCGGGCCTGCGCCCTACTGTGTATTACCACAGCAGCTGACTCAGTACCCTGAATGCAGAGATTGATTACCATCTAAATTACTGCATCAGGGATCAAAATGGCTTATGGAAGATCTTGCCATATGTCTTAGCGAGGTCGAAATGGTTGTGTAATTTTTCTGAATGAGTGGTTTCAAAATGAAAAATGATCATTCAGATGCTCTGGAAGCCCGAATATCTGTATTCAGTGCTTGACATGTGCTTGTTAATAAACCAATGTATTAAGCTTGAGTTAGTGTTATTTAATGTGATTATTGATATGAGAACCAAAACAGGCCAGGAATCAGTTTATAAAGCACTCTCAAATGTATTGTCTAACTGATCCTCAAGCAAGCCTGTGTGGCAGGTACACACCATGGACTATAGTCGGTGGATGACTTGTCCACGTTGAGAGAGAAGAAAGGAGAGGTTGCGTCTGGGATAGCTCTTCTGACTCCAGACTCCAGTTTTGAGGGGAACTACCTCTCCTATCCGAGTTCCTTAGTACTCTCTTGATAAGAGCTCAGTGTATTCACACTTGATTGAACAGTATTTCCTTTTTCATAAATGCAGTTTAAAAATTTTGTCATTTCAGGGACTTCTTTGGTGGTCCAGTGGTTAAGACTCTGCACTTCCAGTGCAGGGGATACAGGTTCAAATCCTGGTTGGGGAACTAAGATCCCACATGCTGTGTGGCACAGCCAGAAAATAACACAAAAACAATTGTCATTTCAAAGATAAAAAACCTAGAAAGAAAAAGAGATTAATTATCTTTCTGAATTGTATACATTTTCAATCAGGAATATATATAGGCTGCAGTCCAATGAGGTTTTCCATTCCATTGGTAGGTAACGTTTCATAGTCTGAAAGCTGGCCTGGTGACAGGCCCATTTGTTTTCGTTTTTTGTTTGTTTTTTTTAACATCTTTATTGGAGTATAATTGCTTTACAACTTTGTGTCAGTTTCTGCTGTATAACAAAGTGAATCAGCTATGTGTACACATATATCCCCATATCTCCTCCCTCTTGCGTCTCCCTCCCACCCTCCCTATCCCACCCCTCTAGAGGAACACAAGGCACCGAGCTGATCTGCCTGTGCTATGCGGCTGCTTCCTACTAGCTATCTATTTTACATTTGGTAGTGTATATATGTCCATGCCACTTCGTCCCAGCTT
>NW_020172178.1:8236483-8281631 GCF_003031525.2 Neophocaena asiaeorientalis asiaeorientalis
TTTTTTTTTTTTTAGATTCCATACATATGTGTTAGCATATGGTATTTGTTTTTCTCTTTCTCACTTACTTCACTCTGCATGACAGACTCAGGGTTCATCTACCTCACTACAGATAACTCAATTTCGTTTATTTTTATGGCTGAGTAATATTCCATTGTATATACGTGCCGCATCTTGTTTGCATCTTTTTTTTAATTTGTTTATTTTTGGCTGCATTGGGTCTTTGCTGTGCTCTGGCTTTCTCTAGTTGTGGCGAGCAAGGGTTGCTCTTCATTGCTGTGCGCGGGCTTCTCATTGTGGTGGCTTCTCTTGTTCTGGAACATGGGCTCTAGGCGCATGGGCTTCAGTAGTTGTGGCATATGGGCTCAGTAGTTGTGGCGCATGGGCTTAGTTGCTCTGCGGCATGTGGGATCTTCCCGGACCAGAGCTTGAACCCGTGTCCCCTGCACTGGCAGGCGGATTCTTAACCACTGCGCCACCAGGGGAGCCCGTGCCACGTCTTCTTTATCCATTCATCTATTGATGGACATTTAGGTTGCTTCCATGTCCTGGCTATTGTAAATAGTGCTGCAATGAACATTGTGGTACATGACTCTTTGAATTATGGCCCATTTGTTTTTGAATGTTTCCTCTTTCAGGGGAAAACGGAATCCATCACGGTGGTGAAACTGCTGAGCTGTTTTGATGACCTGGTGGCTGCAGGCACAGCCTCTGGGAGGGTTGCAGTCTTTCAACTTGTATCCTCGTTGCCAGGAAGAAATAGACAGGTAAGTACTAATCATTTTAGCATTTCTTAACTTCTTGGCAAATTCCTCATGTCTTTTAAAATGAGGAGTCCTCATCTGCCAAGAAAATACTTGCTCAGAAAAGCCTCACTCTGTGCTCTTTATAATCAGATGACATTTTTGTTCCTGGTAGGACACTTGGCAAAAAGCATTTATGGGTAATTTTGCTTAATATTCTCTGGCTCTTCTCTGTCAGTTTTAAAGGTGGACCCTTGTGCAGGTTTTTGCATGGAAACAACTTGGGAACACCAGCTTTTCCATAAACAGGAGGGATTGCGTACCACCTTGTTCACATCTCACAGTGTTCATCCTTGTCTTTTTCTTGTGTGTATTTTCATCGTTTATTCATAGCTTCGGAGATTTGACGTCACTGGTATTCACAAGAATAGCATAACAGCTCTGGCTTGGAGCCCCAATGGAATGAAATTGTTCTCTGGAGATGACAAAGGGAAAATTGTCTATTCTTCTCTGGATCTAGATCAGGTAAAATTATTTTCAGAAATATTGGTTGTCTTATATTTGGAGAAGTTGGTCAACTTGAATTTTTGATTATTGTCCCTTTTTAAAAATTTTATTTATTTATTTATTTTTTGTCTGCCGTGCCGGTTGGCTTGTGGAATCTCAGTTCCCCAACCAGGGATTGAACCCAGGCCACAGCAGTGAAAGTGTGGAATCCTAACCTGTAGGGCACCAGGAACTTCCCATTGTCCCTTTCTAATCTCAACTGTTGTTTGTAACATTTTCTTTCAAGGGCTTTTCTAATGCTTTATAAGCTTCTACTTCTGTATCTAAAGAATTGGCCTTTGTTTCTTCTGGAACATACACTTTTTTTATTCTCCTGTTTTCTATTGCTACCAGTTAGAAAAGTGGCCACTATCAAACGTATTTCCTTGGAGAGTTTGTAGGAGGATGTGAAGCGTTTCACAGTTATGACTATTGTCGACTGAAAAAAAAAAAAAGCACAACCTAAAAGTTGAGAATTTTTATTCCACAGACTTACTGAGGACTTAAGCCCGACAGGCAGTCTCTCACATGACTCTGAGGGACTGCTCCAAAGAGATAAGGGAAGAGCCAGGATATATAGGAGTTTTGCACAAACCAGGTAGTTGAACATCAAGATTTCTGCTAATTAAAGAAAAAACAAACATCTCAAGTTAATGACTTTAGCGCTTTTCTATGTATGGGAAGATACCAGAGTCTGGGCTCACTGAAATCATTCCTTTGATATACACCTTAACTGTCTAGGGCCAGTAAGTATCCTGTTCTTTTCCGTCTTGAACCCCTTCAGCTGCACTGTTGGGGGAGGCTGCAGTGGCTGATAGCTGCAACATCCTTTGTTCATCTGTATGGCGGGCAGCATTCTTTGTCCACACTGTGGACAGAGGTCAGTGCTTCCAGTGGGTGGTGAGCTCACCCCCAGCCAAGCTCTGGTTGTGTGGGATAGAGTGGTGGGAAAGGAGGAGGGTTGGTGGCAGCAGGGAACCTAGCCCCACCCTCGTATTTGTCATTTTATTTAAGCCTCACGACAGAGCCCTAAGCTGTGTGTGCTGATCTTCAGTCAGTAGATAAGAAACCCAGGCTCCAAGGGATCCAGTCATGAGCTGATGCCTGGCAGAGCTCAACTTCAAACCTAGGGTGTGCTCCCATCGCGCGTGTGGCTTTATGCCTGCCTGTGCTTTGTTTTGTCATACCTCTGCTCAGTTAGAATGAACCCCTTGGTGGCACGGTCCTTTCGTTTTCTTATTTGTAGCCATCATTCCTAGTGCGTCTAGGAATTCAGCAATTACTAGCTGGATGACTTTTAGTCCCTCTGATCCAAGACTGACCTGTCTTCTACGAATATGCTCTAGCAGTAGTTCTCAAACATTTTTGTCCCAAGACCCCTTTACACTTTACACTCTTAAAAAGAGGATTCCAAAGAGGTTTTGTTTGTATGGGTTTTATATCTACTGAGTGTACTATGTTAGAAATTAAAACTGAGAAATTAAAAATTTTTTATTAATTTTATTTTGAAATAATGAACTTATTATATGTTAACATAAATAACATACTTTTGTGAAAATAACTATTTTCAAGACTACTGCTGAGAATTCCCTGGTGGTCCAGTGGTTAGGACTCTGCACTCTTACTACCGAGGGCCTGGGTTCAGTCCCTCGTTGGGGAACTAAGATCCCACAAGCCGTACAGCGCGGCTGAAAAAAAACAAAGCAAAACAAAACTTCTACTGCTGTTTGCAAGAGTAGCATGGGTTTACATTTTTGCAAATCTCTTTAATGTCTGCCTTAATAGAAGACAGCTGGATTCTGCATTTAGTCTGTCACAATACATTGTTTTGGTTAGAGTATGTAAAGAAAATCTGGCCTCACACAGACATGTAGTGGTAAACAGGAGGAGTATTTTAATAGCCCTTCCAGAGAATTGTGGACATTCTTTAGCTACATCCCCAAATTGACTAATGGTAGTTTCTTTAAAGGTTGGTTACAACATGGAATCTGAAAGCATATAGATGAATTTTTCTCACTCTGTTACAGTGAAATCTATTGGTCTGTCTTGCACTTAGGATGGCTCCTTGACCCACGTGTGATTTTGTAACATCTTGCATTGATCACTTGGAAAATACTGACCTACTGAGTGATGCACATTTTCCAAATGTTGAAACATTTAATTATATAATATCAAAGAAAGCACCTTTGTTAATATTGCCATCATTCTGATGAGAAAAGTCTTTAGCTGTTGGGAATCTGTCAGGTTCACAAGGGTGGATACAAGTTTTCAAATTCTAATCTTCACTTGTAAACTTGCATTTTGTTATCAGCCACAAATACTGTCACTTATTTTCCCTGAATTGACAGGCTTACTTTGTTCTTTCTGAGAAAATGCCTGCCAAATACCCAAGTTTGAATAATTATAGTATTTCAAGTAAAAATGTATTTTGTGAAAAAAAGCAGCTGGTTGAGCTCACAGCTCATACAACCGCACAAGTGCTTCCTCCTTGAGAGAACCGAAGTCCTTCAGCATCAGCGGAGGGCTGCGTGCGTGCCCTGTTTTGTCACACAGAATACAAAGATAGGCGTACACAAGGGTCAAGATGAGATGGAATTATCATTTCCCTGCGTCAAAGACCTTCTGAAGTGAAATTCATGTTTTTGCTACAAGTGCACAGTGGCTAAGGGCACCGTGGCAGCTACTGGATTTTGGTGCCCTGCTCATCTTGGGCCCGTTTGAGCTTTCAGTAGCTCTACCAACCATCAGTACAAACCACAGCTTGGTGGAAAAGGCAGATAAAACCTAGTATTATAATGAGAATGGTTTTGATCTCGCCTAGGGACCCTCAGGGACTGTGGACCACACTTTGAGAACTGCTACTCTCCAGGAAAACATTTTGTTAAGGTTTTAAGGGTCCCCATATTTGTACTTGCCTGCTGTCACTCCCCCAGCCTGAGTTGCACAGAGGGGACCCTGCTCATGCGTGATGTCAGGAAATGGAGAGAAAAATCACATGCAGAAAGCACTGTCCTTAGCATGCTGATCATTTTTTTCCCAGCTTTATTGAGGTTCTGATCATTGTTTTTTGGAGACACAGGTATTTCATGAGATTTGCAAAAAAGACGTGTGTTTTTGCACAATACGGTACAATAAATTTAATTCCATTACAAGCTAAGTCAAAAATTGAAAAGCTACAGTCTGCATAACGGCAAAGGTGGGAGGGAAATCTGGCTTGATGTCCTTGATGTTTGCGGGGTAGTGGGGATTTCCCTGTCTTGATTGTGCTGGTGGTTACATAACTGAATGCATTGGTCAAAATGCATAGAATTGTATATCTAAAAAGAGTGAATTTTACTGTATGTAAATCTTGCCAATGGATCTGATTGCTGCTCCCTCTTTCCCTGCAAAGGTCTGTGACATTGCATCAGTATTTCTAAACAATTAAAGAAACGGGTTCAGGAGAAGAGTGGCTTATAGCAGCAGATATTTGACACTAAGAAATATAGTTTGTGTTAGCAGTAAAATGCCTTCTAGAACTTTACTTTGTTCTTCAATATGCTTATTACCATTTTAATTTCTTTCTAACCTGTTTCTTCTGACCCTTTCAGTAGGCAAGGATATAATGTCCCCACGATTGCTTTGAACCCTTTGTGGAGGAGGAGTGCGATATGGACTTTGACCGTTGTCACAGTAACATTATAGAAAGCCCCACTGTGTTCTGCTGGAATTAATAATACACATGGTGCAACATATTTCTGCTGAATCGTTATGGATTCTTCTTTGAACCGTGTACTGAGAACATTTTTAAAAAATTATACAGAATTTGTAAATGTTTCTTGGCCAACTTGATGTAGCCTGATATAGATGGTAACCCTGACTGTTTTCTCATTAGTGAGGACTTTTGCAAATAATTTCATTGCAGTGGGTTGACATTGAATCCGGTGAGAATTAAAGCATTCGTTTTAAGGTAGACATTGACCAAAGTCAATGTCAGGCACAGGAGGGACGTGGGCCAGTCCTCTCAGACTGACGTGGGGTCACTGTAGCCTGCTGCGCTGCGTGCCTCACCTGTGAGCCTCACCTGGCATCTCTCCGCAGGGCATCTGTCACTCCCACCTGGTACTGGAGGAGCCGGCTTCCATCGTGCAACTGGACTACAGCCAGAAGGTGCTGCTGGTCTCGACTTTACAGAGAAGTCTGCTTTTCTACACCGAGGAGAAGTCTGTCAAGCAAATCGGAACACAGCCAAGGAAAAGGTGAGCATCACTGGTGTCGAGGCTCGTGGTGACGCGGCTCCAGGCAGGTCCCCAGCCTGCCCGCCACATGTGGCTGCTGCAGTCTACTCCCTGCGGGCCCCCTCCTCCACAGCCTGGGTAGGAGGTCAGGGGTCAGGCTCAGGGTCGGGTGGGAGCTCGCCCCTCACTCCGCGTGCCGCGCCATCGTGAAAACGGAATGACCTCGGCAGGGGAGGTGCTACCAGTTGTGTCACCTGCTGTAGAGCCGAGTGGGGGGCGCAGAAAGAGTTCATTCACATGGGCTGTAGCCCGGCCTGGGGCCGGGAGGCGTCCTGAGGGAGGGGCCGGGTCTGGAAGGGGTCAGGACTCCTGGCCGGGAGAGGGCCCCTCCCTTGACCTGCTCCCTGGACGAACAGCGGCGAGCAGGGTCGGTCCAGTCCCAGCCTGCCTGGGGGAGAGGCGGAGGGGCAGGACGGCATGTGGGCCGGGGGCACGCAGGGGCCTGGGTGGCGTGGTGCTGGAGAGTGGGTAGGAGGTGGGCGGGCGTCAGTGAGGGCCAGCTGGTGGTGCTGGGGGTGCCAGCCTCCGGTCCTCTCAGCGTCTGTTGTGCTGTGTCCCGGGCTTTGCAGCAGCACAGTGCAAGTTTATTCTTTTTCTGCGTGGCGGTCCATGGCTATTAAAAGACACTCGCACTTCCCCTTTGGCTTCTACTTTCCACGCTGAATACCCCCCTAATTCCACCAACAGTCTGGTGTCTCTGTAACAGTGATCTCCCTGTCGGCCCCGGAACGCTCAGCAGAATCTGTAGCTGGGCTTAGTGGTGTGCAGAACTTGGTCGTGACTTTCCCTCTGCCAGGGTCCCACTCTTCTGCTTGACGTCTCGTCCTGGCTTGTCTGTCAGTGTCTTACTGCCTTGTGTCTTTTTGGAAGGAAGGTGGAGCGTAAAAAGAGATTTAAAAACCAATTACTGGGCTTCCCTGGTGGCGCAGTGGTTGAGAGTCCGCCTGCCGATGCAGGGGACACGGGTTCGTGCCCCGGTCCGGGAGGATCCCGCGTGCCGTGGAGCGGCTGGGCCCGTGAGCCATGGCCGCTGAGCCTGCGCGTCCGGAGCCTGTGCTCCGCAGCGGAAGAGGCCACAACAGTGAGAGGCCCGCGTATAGCAAAAAAAAAAAAAAAAGAAAGAAAAACCAATTACTTCCACGTGGATCGTATACCCGACAGTCTTTCTCTTCAAACCTGGCCTTGTAACCTCCTGTGTGAAACCTGAGCAACTTTGCGTGAACCTCTCCTGGTGCGTTTGTGTGGCCAAGTCTTCCGGCAGCTTGCATTAGAAGCATACCCTTGCCAGGCACCGTTTCAGGATATAGAAACAGGCAAACGGGTCCCGTTTCTCCTAGGGAGCTGTATTAGAGAGGTGAGGGATGGTAGAATGCACGGACACGTTTTTAACCTCTGTGTCCTGAAGGCTTGTGTTTGTCGTGTGCTGTGTTAGGCTGTGGTTAGAAAAGGACGTCGGCCATGTCTGCCTCCTGGAAGTGGTGCCCCATGCAACAGTGTCCCTCTGGGTGGCACACGGTGGGACAGCGGTGAGCCAGGGGACGGGCCTCTGCCCTCAAGTAAGATAAAGGTCTAGGCTGCGGTCAGTGCTGTAGAGGCAACATCAGGGTGGGGTGTCGGCTGGGGGCAGGGCCTCTCTTAGAATGGTCAGGAAAGGCCTCTGGGTAAGAAATCTGTGGGCTGAAGCCTAAAGCGTGGGAAGAGCGTTCTGGTCTCAGGGGACAGCAGATGCCAAGGCCCTGGATCGGGCCAGGGCCTAGAGCATTCGAGGAGCCAGGAGGGGGCTGGGGTGGCTGCAGAGCAGTGGGCCGGGTGCTGAAAAGGAGGGCCTGAGCCTGCGTGAGGCGAGGGATGCTGTCAACCGCGTTATTCTAGGTGAGATGGAAAGCCAGTGGGGGGCTTCAGGCAGGAGAAGGACTATCTGGGCTACCCTGGATCTGCCTGGAGACTTAGTTGGAGACGGTCAGGCAGGGAACAGTGAGAAGGCTGCTGCAGGAGCCCAGGAGTAGCACGGAGGCCTCGCCTGGGTACCGGGTATGGAGAGGAGAGGGGAGGGGGATGGAGGGTAATGGGGTGAATCGGATGTAGGGGAAAACGGAGAGAAAGGAACAATAAGAAAGGGTTTCCGTGCCCTTGGCTAAAGCAACTAGACAGATGGTGAAGCCATTTAACTGAGATGGGAAGACCAGGGTTAAGGTCTAGGCTTCAGGAATTCTGTCTTGGGGCTGTTGCATCTGAGATGCCTGTTAGGTAACTAAGCAGGAATCACAGTCCAGCGTAACATACACAGGTTGGAAACTCAGGGAAGGGGTTTTGGCCAGAAATGAAAGTGAGGTCATCAGATGCAGGTGACATTGAGACCCCTAGCCTTGGATGAGGTCACCCAGGGAGAGTGTTTATTCATTCAACATTGGAAAATCCTTACTAAGTCTCTGCTGTGTGCCAGGCGCCCTTCTCAGTCTGGGGAGACAGCTGTGAACAAGGGGGACAAGAGCTCTGATCCTAAGGAGCTCATGTCCTGTGAGGGAGACAGACATTAAATGTGTTCTAGAATGTTCAGTAGTAATAAATGGGTATGGAGCTAGCGAGGATGCCTGCCTTAGCAGGTGTGTGTTTAGGGCAGGCAGGCAGGTGGAGCCTGAGCAGATTCCTGAGGGTGGATGGGAGGGGCGGCAGAAGCCCTGCCTGTACGAAGGGTCTAGGAGCACAGACCAGGCGCTGGGGGCAGGGGTGCTGGGGGCGGCCCATCCTGTGGGCCCTGCTCAGGGGCTGCTTTATGCCACTGCCATCAAGAGTCATGAGCGGCCTTGACCCGGGGAGTCAGTCCTGCTGCTGCGTGAGGGGGGTGAGGGCTGCTGCTCAGGGAGGCTGGCGGGGGCTCCCGGGAGATTCAGGTGAGAGCAGGGCCTCATGCCAGGCTGGGGTGGTGGGGCCGCTTTGAAGGCAGAGCCAACGGGTGTGTTGGCTCGGGGGTGTGAGAGAGACGATCCCTTGGAGATGGTGGCCTGAGCACTTGGCTAGGCGGGGCTGCCGGCTACTGGTGTCGAGAAGGCTGGCGGAGGAGCCACGGCCGATCTCAGGAAGCAGGTGGGGCCGCAGCTGTGCACGCGGGGGAGCCCGTTAGCCGATAGACAGTGTTCAAAGCTCTGGGACGGAGGAGCTCACCTGGGGAGTGAGTGTCACTAGGGAACGGGGAGGCCTCGCATTCTGGGGCACTCCATTGCTTCCGTGTCAGAGAGAGCTGTGTCGGAGCCGCTGATCGGCCCGAGAGGTGGGCTGAGCCGGGCCTTTGTCTCTGGCAACGTGGCGGCCACACGTGCCCACGCTCGTGGGGCACAGGCCGTGGCATTGGAAGGGCGGAGGGAGGGGGAGTGGGCAGTGAGTGTAGGCAGGACTCTTTCTGTGTAGATGGGAACGCAGAACTAGCGGGTGCCTGGAGGGGACCGTGCGGGCTGGCGAGACGTTGGGCGGCTGCTGTGGGCCAGCGGGGAAGCCGGGCTCGGGGACAGGCGCAGGGAGTGCCGGAAGACAAGGTCGTCCTCTCCTGACCCAGTCTGCGAACCTCCTCAGGTTGACAGAACAGCGTGTATGTTTCTCCTAGAAAAATCTCGAAGTCCCCAGCCATCCCCCGACGTGTGTTCCGTCTCGGTTCTCCTCTGTGTGTATGCTGGCGCCCTCCCCGTGCCTATCGCTGTGTCCTGCAGTCCAGTCGGGAGGACTGTCCTGGGTCGGCAGCGCCTGCGTGTTGCAGTCCAGGCCGGGTGTGGGGTGTGGAGCCTGCGCCCCCGCCAGAGCCACATTGTGCCCGTCTGGTGGCCTTTGGGCATTTGGCTGTGGAGACAATTGTCCCGGCTTTGACTCGTTCTCCTGTTTCAGGCTCTCTGTCTGTCTCAGCATTATTATACATAAGTTAGAGAACACCGTTTGCTGGTTAGAATTGGATCACCGGCAACACTTCTTTCATATTAATGTGGCTCATAAAGGGAATTAAGGTGTCTTGTAAAGTCATCAGTGGTTTCTCTAGAAATCAGCTCCACCAAAATTAAGAAACTAAGTTAATGTGTTTATGATTTTAGAATCCTGCAGTGCTTAGACCTTAGAAGTGGGAGTTTTGTGTCTGGTTCAGAATGACATCAGCAAGTGCTGCAGAATCACCCTGCAGGCGGGTGGTGGCCGAGTCTGGGGTAGAGGACAGTTTGCACCCGGCTGCAGCTGGTTATCCCCAACTTAACTGCCTTCTCCCAACCCGCTCCCGACACATTTCCGCAGCGCCTCAGAGGCAGCCCCACGCCAGGCCCCCACTCAGCCTGCCCTTCCCTGGAGTGCCCGTTCCCCTTTCTCAGTCTGGTCATTGTCCACTCAGTAACCGAGGTGTAGCCTTTGATGCCTAGGTCAGAACGTGTTCCCCTTGTCTGTAGTCCTCGAGCAGCCCTCTGAGCCTCAGAGATGGCACCTCGCAGACGTATGCCTGCTGCAGGGCGTTCTAAGACAGGGCCAAGACCTTCCTTTTATGCATCTTTCACGTTGCCTGCAGTGCATAGTCTCTTACATGGTTCAGGAGCTCACTAAATGTTTGTTAAAATGAACGCTTTAGTCACCTAAGGTGAAGTGACAGGAGCTTTTTTTAAAAAAATTTATTTATTTTTGGCTGTGTTGGGTCTTCATTGCTGCACGCGTGCTTTCTCTAGTTGCGGCGAGCGGGGGCTACTCTTCGTTGCGGTGCGCGGGCTTCTTGTTGTGGCTTCTCTTGTTGCAGAGCACAGGCTCTAGAGCACAGGCTCAGTAGTTGTGGCACACGGGCTCAGTAGTTGTGGCACACGGGCTCAGTAGTTGTGGCACACGAGCTCAGTAGTTGTGGCTCACGGGCTCTAGAGTGCAGGCTCAGTAGTTGTGGCACACAGGCTTAGTTGCTTCACGGTGTGTGGGGTCTTCCAGGGCTCGAACCCATGTCTCCTGCGTTGGCAGGTGGATTCTTAACCATTGCGCCACCAGGGAAGCCCCCAAACTGAAACTCTTAATATTTGAATTCTGGTGGACGTCTGAGATTTGGCAAAGATGTGGAGCAATGAGAACTCATAGATTGCTGATGAGAGTATAGGCTGGTATAAACACATTGGAAAAAGTTTGAAGTTGTCTTCCAAACTTGAATCTGCTTTTACTCAACAGCCCAGCAGTTACCCAGCAATCCAACAGTTCCACTTCTGAAGGATCCTTGACAAACTCTTAGACCTGTATACTAAGAGGTTATTTGCAGAAATGCTCATAATGAGCACTGTTCAAAACGAAGAAGTGGAAATAATTCAAATGCCCTTCAACAAGAGGGAGAATAAATTGTGGAACACTTTATAGCAGTGGAAATGAGTAAGCTATAGCTTTTTTTTTTATCAACAAGGATAAATCTTAGAAATATTATGTTAAGTTGAAAGCAAGTTGCAAAAGGATGCAAATAGCATCGTACTGTTTTGTTTTTTTTTTTGGTACGTGAGCCTCTCACTGTCGTGGCCTCTCCCGTTGCGGAGCACAGGCTCCGGACGCGCAGGCTCAGCGGCCATGGCTCACGGGTCCAGCCACTCCGCGGCATGTGGGATCTTCCCGGACCGGGGCATGAACCCGAGTCCCCTGCATCAGCAGGTGGACTCCCAACCACTGCGCCACCAGGGAAGCCCCGTACTATTATTTTTATACAAATGGAAGGCAAACAATACTAAATTATGTGGTGTTTAGGAGTACGTAGGTATGTGGTTAAACTATCGATAAACGCAAGGGAATAATGAACACAAAATTCAGGGCTCACACATGGGGAACGGAGTGGGCAGGGACTCTTGGAGCCAGAGAGCATCAGCGATGTGACTACCGATTTATTTCCAAAGTTGAGGGATAGGTTCCTGGGTGTATATTTCATTATTAGGCTTCAAAGCATATATATTCTTTTGTTTGTGTTAGATATTTCATGATACTAAAAATGGAAGAAAAAAAAACCCAAGCCGGAGGATCAGAATGGAGATTGGTCCCTGTGATGGGTTTAAGAGAAATTCTGAAAGTGCTGCCCCAATTCTGGACATAAAGCTCGTTCACTGGGATGTTGGGATGAGCACAGCAGTCAGGTGTTAGAAGGAACAGAATTTCAGAGCAGGGAGAGGATGGTCAGTCTGGGTCTGTCACCTCTGCCTCCGTTTCCTCTTCTCTGAAACGGGAGTCGTGATACTTGCCTCACAGGGCTGTGTTGAGGGTTAAAGGAGAGTGGAGATAAAGCACTGTATGCAGGGTAGAGGCATAGAGTTGGTGGGGTGGGATGAGCCACGCTACAGGTGGGGCCCGGGGAGCCGAGCGGGAGCCACGGCCAGTACAGTGGTAGCGGTTGGACTGACCATTGCTGCTGCGGTATTTGCAGGGGGTTATGCTTTGCAAGCCATGAAGCACATGGAGCCTCAAGTAAAACAAGTTGTTCAAAGTCTACCGAAATCCGCCTTTAGTGGTGGCTATTACAGAGGTGGGTTTGAACCCAAAATGACAAAACGGGAAGCATCATTAATACTAGGTGTAAGCCCTACTACCAATAAGGGAAACATAAGAGATGCTCATCTATGAATTATGCTTTTAAATCACGCAGACAAGGGAGGATCTCCTTATATAGCGGCCAAAATCAATGAAGCTAAAGATTTACTAGAAGGCCAAGCTAAAAAGTGAAGTAAATGTATGATAAATGTTAAGTTCTTACTCATTTATGTATATGAGTACCAGCTATTTATAATAAAACGCCTCAAAGCTACACATTTAAAAAATTAGCATAAGCTAAATCAAAGCCTTGGTATAAATTGGAGGATTTAAAATCAGATTATAGAATATTTGTAGGTTAATACTCAATAATTATGGATAAATGCATGCCATTTGAAGTGTTGTTCATTACTCATTTGTCAAATAATTTGGTACCTATTTCAAGACAAAGTGAACAAGGTAGTCTCTCCCTGAAGGAATCCCCAATCTGATGGGAGACTGATAAAGTGATAATTAAAATACAATGTGATAAATATGATGGAATTAGCACAGGTTGTCGTAGTAGGGGCTCATCTCATCGGGACAGAAGGCTGTTCAAGGTACAGAGGACTCCCCCAGTCACTTAGAACCTTGAACTTAAAAGTCAATTTAGCCACAGCTTAACCTAAGAAACTGATCTAGGTACGTACTTAACACTTTGTCAGTGATGAATCTAAGTTGTTTCAGATTTCATACATTAAAAACTATGACAGCATGATTTTAAAAACAAGCCCCGTGCGCAGTAACTGTTGCGCGTGCTTAGCGGGGCGCACGCTTCTGAGGGTGCTGTAGGGGGTGCAAGACAGAGACCGGCTCCTCTGTGGCCTCAGGGTTGGCCAGGCGGTTCAGTTAACCAAAAAATACACTGTAGAAAAGGGTTCGAAAAAGAATCAATCTTGTTTTGGCTTAGTCCAGAAATTCTTGTTAGAGTTAATATCGGGAGTTGACAGCTAGCACTTTAAATCAGTCCATTCTCTTTCTTTCTTTCCTCCTTTTTTTCTTGTAATTTCAGCACTGGGAAATTTGGTGCTTGTTTTATACCAGGACTTTGTAAGCAAAGTGATCTAACCTTGTACGCATCACGGCCTGGGCTCCGGCTGTGGAAGGCTGACATCCATGGGACCGTTCAGGCCACGTTTATCTTAAAAGATGTCTTTGCTGGAGGAGTCAAGCCTTTCGAGCTTTACCCGCGCCTGGAATCCTCTGACAGGGGAAGTTGCAGCTCACCCGAGAAACACCTGGGGCTTGTTTCATGTTTCTTTCAAGAAGGCTGGGTGTTGAGTTGGAATGAATATAGTATTTACCTTCTAGACACCGTCAACCAGGTAAGTAAAGTGATTGTACCACATCTTTGGTGTCTAGAGGCAAGAGAATGTTTATGGACTATTCTGCTTCATTTCTCAGACGATAGAAGGAACAGTGTTGATTCAGATGCTTTGCTTTTTCCACTGGGCCAGTCAAGGAATCCAAATGAAGGTTTGGTTGTTTTTGTAGATTTGAAAAAATATTTGGTTTAAATATTCATAGTCCTGTCCCCTGCTAAGAAAGTGTGCGTGTGTGTGTGTTTTTTTTTTGCGGCACGTGGGCCTCTCACTGTTGTGGCCTCTCCCGTTGCGGAGCACAGGCTCCGGACACGCAGGCTCAGCGGCCATGGCTCACGGGCCTAGCCGCTCCGCGCCACATGGGATCTTCCCGGACCCGGGCACGAACTTGTGTCCCCTGCATCGGCAGGCGGACTCCCAACCACTGCGCCACCAGGGAAGCCCTGTGTGTGTTTTATTTAAGCACAAAATTAAACTTGTTCTTTATAATTTCTTTGAATCACGTGTTTTCTGACTACCAAATTACTGTGAGCGTAGTAAATGAAAACTCAAACATGACGGAAACAGTAAGATAGGGGCTCATTCCCCAAGGCAGGGCAACACTGAGTTGGGCAGGGGGCTGTTTCTCTAGCTTTCTTGCCACCCTGTTCTTTTACCCTTATTTCTCCTACCCAAATGGAGCCACACTGTTTTGCCGTTTTTCCCCACTTTACTTAATGATGTATTTGGACAACTTTCCAGCGTTATTAAATCGTGGTAGGAAACAGTTTCTGTTTACATCAGGCTGGTAAGAGGTAATTGCCAACAGAGGTGGAATTAGGAATTAAAAACCAAAACTGTGTAGTTTGTTTATCCTTAAGAGCAGAGCTTTTGCTGTTTTGTACGTCATCTCCTCACCCCACCCCCAACCCCATCCTGCTCACGTTCTTCCTTCTTGAAGTCAGCAGGCCTCTAACAGACGCCCTTTTCTTTATAAGCAGCACTTCACTGTAGAAATCAAAGGGTTTTCTTAGTTGTGTGAACAGAAAATGAAATTCGTCTGCAAGGCTTCTTAATGATTGTTATCAGCCATGCCTGGTACTACTGGTTTAGTAGAAAGAAAAACTGACCTTTTTCTTCTTCCTGGGAGATTCTGGTCTGGTTCTACCTATAACCAGGAGTCTCTCGTCTGCCTGGCTTGGTTTCCCTACCTGGAACATGGGGAGGGGACTGGTGAGTTGGGTTAGGGAATCACCAAGATACCTTTTAGCCCTGAGTTTGTTTCTTTTCTTAAGGAACGTTTTGAAAGACACTTTTGTATTCTTCCTCAGATGTAGAGAACACAGCTTTTCTTCTTTTTCTGGGTACTGTTTGAACTTAATGTGCACTTGTTAATTGGCGGGGTCAAGATGTGGTGTAACTGTACATCCGTTCCTCTCTTCTGAGCACTTACCCAGGGCTTTCCCCAGTAGGTATAATTAACTTCATCTTATAGATGGAGAAGAGGAGACAGAGGACCTGGTCATGAGCAGACAGTCTGAACATGGCAACATGATTAAAAGCTTTCAAACTACTGTCAGGATTATTAAGAATTTACAAAGGACTGAGACTCATTTTCTCTTCTATAATGAGCTAGTCTCTTATTTGCACTGTTGACTGAGAAGCAAGAATTTTTTTTTAAGTCAGGGATGTCCTGTGTTTTGTTTGCTGTCTGCTTTCAGGTGACGTTAGGGGAATCCTCCCTCCCTCACTTATTCATTCAAAACCAAGGGCTGCAATGCCTACTAGTCTCTCCCACAGGACTCCGCACGGTAGGGGACCTAGACCTGCCAGCACACATTCCAGCCCAGGAGAGACGTGCCAGGTGGGGGTTTGTGTAAAGTGCTGTGAGCTCTGAAGACTCCCGGGCATTGCTGAGGAGGGTGAGCTTGTCAGGGATGCTTCCCAAGGAGGCGGCCTCTGAATCAAGTTGGAACTCTCCCAATGAGCAAGGGTCAGGAAAAGAATTCAAGCAGAGCGCGTGACGTTGTGGAGGAACAGGGCTGGGGTTTGGACTGGCCAGTTGATGCACCTGAAGCCAGAAGAGGGCGATCAGAGAGCGGGGAGCAAGGCGGGGACCGGTTCAGAGGGTGGCGGAGAGGCAGGGAGAGACTGCTCGCTCAGTCTCATAAATTTACTGGCAGGGGTTGTGACTCAGTCACACATCCGTCAGGTATTACCTGACTTTGATTGAATTTCCCTGAGTTTCAGAATCATGACAACGAAGAGCAGTTGTCTGACTTATTTGGATTGCTACACATGCTTGTACGATTTGAACTATTACTATTGCCTGGTCTTGTGATTTTTTTTTTTTTTTTTGGACAGGCCACAATTGCTGGTTTGGAAGGATCAGGTGATATCGTGTCTGTTTCCTGCACAGAAAATGAAATATTTTTCTTAAAGGGAGACAGGAACATTATAAGAATTTCAAGCAGGCCTGAAGGACTAGCATCAATAGGTTTGTATTTCTTGTAAAATGTTATAAAATTTATTTGTTACAAAATTTATTATAAAATGTATGTAATTACAGTTTGTGATGTATAAAACGTACCCTTTTTTTGCTCGTTAAATGATTGTAGCTTTTTCGAAACGAGGTGTTCAGAGAGTTTCCTTTGATTCTGAAAAGACGGTTTGTGATACTTTTCTTGAAGGTTACCTGCTTTCAGGCTTACATCAGCCAGGGTCTCACATTTGGTGGAGTTGCTTCTGCAGGTCTGGAGGTCAGGGAGGTTGGGTGAGTAGGAAGGAGAACTCGGCACCCACCTGACTGATCTCCGTCTGACACTGAGACAGCCTGTGGGATTGATGCATAAGATTTTAGAACATTTCAGTCTGTCACCTGGGACACGTTTTTTTACCTTTAACATAGTTCTTCCTTGTAGCATTGATTATTCTCTGTGCTTTTGACTTTTTTTGGGTAATTCATATTTAAGCCCAAATTCTAATGAGTAAAGAACCTTACTCTGTGTTGTCGTGCATGCACACGACCATGGTACTTTATGTATTTGTTCCTGGTGGTCGCAACAACAGCTGTGTGGCCCCTGCCCCGCTGCCCCTCCCCGCCTTGTCATCACTGAGTTGTGCTCACCACCTTCCAGACTCTGCTAAACACTTAACATTCACGATCTCGTCCAGTCCTCTGAACAGCCCCGTGCGGGAGGGCCCGATGCCCGAGGTGAGGGCGGTGCCCACAGATGCCAGCGCCTCGTGGGGCCTCTGAAGTTCACTGGGCAGTTGCACAGGCGTCCTGCCCTCACCTTTCCCTAACCAGGCGGCCTTCCTCCCTGGGGCTGGAGCGGCCTTGGCCCTTCCTCGCTCGCTGTGCCCCTGTCCTGACACTGCTGCCTGGGTCTCCCCGACGAGGCCTGCCCTCCTCGGGTGCTGCCCTCTGCACCCCTCCCCCTTATCATTCAAGACTCGGTCGGTATCGCCGCACTTTTGATAACTTCTTCCAGTCACCTTAGTTGAGTCAGTCTCTCCTCACTGCATTCCTAGGGCCCTTTTCCTGCTGCTCCTTGACTTCAGAGTCATTGCCTTACCACTTACCTTACGAAAGAATAGATTTTTGATTGCAAGGCTCTCGTGACTCACCTTGTGGCCCTAACACAGCACATGGTTTGAAGAAGACCCTAGCATGTTAGTCTGTGGTGTCCTCCTTTCACAGATTAGAAAATTGAGGATTGGGGTAGTACGTGACAAGGCCCACGTCACCGTCCAGATTTCCGCTTCAGCCGCTGTTTCCCCTGCCTCGCCAGGTTAGTCAGGAGGGCCCCCCCGTGCCATGGCTGTGGGCAGGCCACTGCTTCCCTCGGGTCTCTTGGCCACAGGGCCATCCTTAGTGTTTCTACTCTGACCAGCGTCAGCTAATGTCTGAGTGACCTCAAGAGAGGCAGCGGAGATCCTGGGCAGGAAGTGGGGCTCCCTCCCTCCAGCACGGGAGGGAGCAGCCTGCCTGGGACATGGCTATAGCGTTTGTCTTTTAAACGTTAGAATACAAGGTTTGGCTGCTGGGAGAATATAAAAAACAGCCTCACTTTAGCCAGATATTTAGCCTCAAAAAGACAAAATTGAAATACTAGCTGTCACTGTCCTGAATTTATAATCTCCCAAGAGATGGCAAGAAGAGAGTGAATTACCTCTTAAGTCACAGAGGGCAAGTTGGGGCGAACATCATTCCAGGGTCGTAACTTTCATAGAAAGGGAGTGAGCTCTGCTCTTGAGCCTGTGAGCTGGGGGCCTTAACAGTGTCACCAAGTGGCAGTGCCACTTACAGGGGAGAAGTGACCAGGAGCCACGAGGCCAGTAGGCTTCCTGCAGGCGTGAAGATGCTCTGTAACTACACTGCCCACACGTGGCTGCTGAGTACTCGAAATGTGCTGAGTGCAACTGAGGAACTGGATTTTAAGTTTTGTTTCATGTCTATGAATCTGAATTTAAATAGCTACATGGCTGGTGGCTACTGTACTGGACGGTGCAGCTCCAGACCAAGATCTGCCTGTGTAATCTTGTGTGACCTTCTGCAAGTCACTTCCCTGCCCTGCTCGTCCCCACTTGTGGCCCCCGGTCGAGGCTGGAATGCCCACCTGTCTGGGTAAGGGCCGTGTCTCCATGCCTAGAACGCGTCTGGCATGCGCTAGGTACTCGGTAACAGAAGGATGGCTGGATGGATCAGAATGGGCCCCCAGTCCTGTGTTGAGGGTCCTGTGGCTGGAACCTCCTACTGTCGTGTTGAGAGGAGGACGTGTCCATGGAGGTGGGGACAGAGCGCCAGGCCCACCAGCCCACTGCCAGTCCTGCTCTGCTCTCTCTCCTCTTCGCACGTGGACTCCTTTAATGAACTCCTCTGTTTTGAGTTTGCGCTGGTGAAAAATTACCTTTCCCTCCTTGAACTTTGAGAATTTTTATTGTAGGTACATGTGTGTTTTTCAAAGGTCCCTGGAGGAGTAGTTTTTTGGCTGCACCACGGGGGCCCCAGCAGTGAAAGCACCGAGTCCTAACCACCGCACCACCAGGGAATTCCCTCTAAGCCCTTTTTTCTTCTTTATTATGATTTTTTTTCTAAGCCCTTTTTTAATAGGCATCTCACCTTTATATATTATTTTGTGAGTTGAAGTGAGAAGTGCTCTACCTTATGAGAGTCCCTTACTTTGAGTTATTCACAAAAGACAGCTGCTGTGAGTTATTTTACTGATTTTGATACATGAACTTCCTGGAGAACAAAAACCATGTGTCGGAACCTGTTGTACAATTCTTTTAGTTTCGCTGGTTTCTCTGAATTTAGCAGGCTGGTATTTAGGGCTGGCAAACCTTAATAAGAGCACTCCATCTTTCCCTCCAGTAACCATGGTAAAACTGACTCTTCTTTCTCAGTGCGCGACGGTCTGGAGCCGTCAGGATGCCCAGAGCAAGTCCATGGGCAGCGTGCGGAGAAGCCGCCGGGGGCCACGCCTTCTGAGACGAGGCTCAGAGGCTCTTCCGTGGCCAGCGAGCCCAGAAGCAGGAGCAGCTCGCTCAACTCCACCGACAGCAGCTCCGGGCCGCAGCCGGCTCCCGAGCTGGGCAGGAGCGGCCAGCTCACCTCGAAGAGGTTCAGTGTGATCAGCTCGGAGGACTTCGACCAAGAGCTCATTGTGAAGCCTCTCAAAGTGAAAAAGAAGAAGAGGAAGAAGAAGACAGGTACCATCCACGGCAGAGCACACACGACCTCCTTCCGCCCCCGTGGGGCCTTTTACCAAACTCTCTGGGAAGGCTGCTGCTTGCTGAGTGAGCACTGCCCGTTCGCTGGAAAGCACAGAAAGCGAATGTCTTTCCTCCTCGAAGGACTTTTACTGTGAAATGCGTATACATTATACACACACATAAAGCATTAAACTGTAATGTAACATACCACCCTGCTTAACAGGTCTGGGTGTTACACTTTTCAATATTTAAGTAAAAATTTCAGTTTATTCGTGTACATCATTTATTAGACCAGAGAGTCTATAAACCTGTAAGGAAGGTCATGGAAATCTTTAGATGGATCAATTTATGTTTAATGTAGGGTATGTCATCAGATATGGGCTTTTTTTTCTCTTTTCTTTTCTTTTTTTTTTTTTAGGCTGCACTGCATGGCTTGCAGGATCGTAGTTCCCCAACCAGGGATTGAACCTGGGCCTTTGGCAGTGGAAGCACCAAGTCCTAAGCACTGGACCGCCAGGGAATTCCCAGATATGGGATTTAACACTGAGTTTTAAAACATTTTTTACTTCTTGGTGCCTGTTGAGCCTCTCTAGCTAAGATCACTGCGATATTGAAGGAAAATGTTACCAGATCCCTTAGCATTTTAATAATGAAAAGAAATTGGTCTGTGATCCATTTGTTCCTTTGTTTTTCTTAGTTAACGTTTCTTGAAGGAGGCCTCGGAGCCCATCAGTGTGTACAATATTTGCCTCCATTTGAAACATCCCTGCATTGGGGTCATGTGTACTTAAGAGATTTATTCTTCACCATTTAGATATCCTTCATTTAAAATGCTTTTATCTTAAGCCAAAATTTTGTTTTTTAGTTAGTGTCTTACTAGATTCATACCTAATCTTAAACGTTCTTCTTTTAAACAGAAGGTGGAAGCGGGACTACCTGTCCCAGTTCCCTTGAATCGACCCCCTGCTGGGAGTGTCCTGGTGATAGCCCCCAGTCCTTGAACACAGACCTGCTGTCCACGACCTCGAGTTTGGGCAGCATCGTGGATCAGTCCAGCACAGGGTCTCCTGACCAGGAGTGCAGTCTCAGTGGTGAGGCCAACAGTGTCCTGCCAGAATATAGCGACCCCGAAACGTTTAGTGTCTTGGAGGTGCCCTTCCCCGCCCCTGACTCCCTGAATGAAGAAGGTGACGGAAGAACCGAAATCCCACTATGTGACGGCGCAGGCGAGACGCAGCCGCCTAGCGGGGTGTCGAGTTCACCCTGGCATCTGAGGGAGGACGCGGAAGGGAGCGATGACATCGCGGAGCTCGAAGAGGAGCCCTGTCCCGTGAACGGTGGGCCAAGGAGCACACAGTCACCCTGCCGAGAGCGGAGCAGCTCAGCGGAGGCCCAGGAGGTGGGGGGCATGGAGCCTGCTGAGCCCCAGAGCACTTTTCCGGAGGCCCCCCTCCAGGGCTCCCCCCTGGTGCCTTCCAGCCTCAGCTGGACTCCCAGTGCTGAGCGGTGGCTTCCAGGGACCAGAGCTGAGGAGCCCAGTGAAGAGCAGGGCTTCCGGAGGCACCTGGGGGCCCCAGGCCCCCTCAGCTCGAGTCCCCGGCACGCTGCTGCTGACGACGACACAGGCCAGAAAGCAATGGCTGCTTCCGAATGTGACTTGGGGAGTGCAGGAGGACGACGGCCTCGCCGGGTCTCTGCCTCAGTGGCCAGCGCCTGTGAGCAGCCCTCACGGGACCAGGCGTTGACGTCCAGTGACGAGGAGGACATCTATGCCCACGGGCTGCCCTCTTCATCCTCGGAGACGAGCGTGACAGAGCTGGCAGGGAGCCGCTCCCTGCAGGACCTGCACCCGCCAGGCACAGACGAGCCCGGGCTGCTGAAGTCAGAGGAGGTACGTGCGCTCCTTTCTTAAGGGAAGTCATTGGCGAACTGATTATATTTTTCTGTTTATGCAAAGAAATGATATTCCTACTGTAAAACCTGTATGCCAGAGGTGTTTGGAAGTCTGCCTTTGGGGGATTTCCAGCGCAGGGATCTAGAATGGCTTGGACTCCTGCTGACCTGTCACCCCTGCTCAGTTACCCACTTTACCAACAAAAGCAGCCTCTCCTTGTTGATTCCGGCGGGGCCGGCCCAGCACGGGCAGCTAGTGCTAGTCATCCCGGAGGACGGCTGGATTGGCCTGGGGGCCGCTCCCAGAAACCAGCGGTGAGAGGCCCGTCCACTTGTGGAGGGGAAGGCGCTGCCCCTCAGACAAGCGTCTCGAGGAGCCGTGTCTCCCTGACCTCCAAACAGCGGTGCCAGGGCTCCCCTGCAGGCTGTACAGAAACCAGGTTTCGAGTGTCCAGTTTCCTGGGTCGGGTTCTACCTAGCCTGTGCAATTAAAAGACGATTATTAGCTGTTCTTGGTCATTTTATATAAAAAAGTGGTTTTTAAAAAGTGCTTGTTTTCCTTAGCAAGTAATTATTATTTAGATGTATTTGGTTTCAAAACTAACTGTGTATTGTAACCCTTTCTGCTAAGTGGATGTGAGGTGTGGATTGTGCGTGTGAACTTACAGCCACGTGTGCTTTCCCCAGATGTGCCTCTGGATTCTCTGCGTCCTAATGACGTGTGACATTGGGGCGGCTCTCACCACGTGCCAGCTGCCATGCTAAGCACTTTACAAGTGTAACTCATATACTTCTCGAAGAACAAAACCCACAAACTAGGTGCTCCCGTTTCACAGGAGGAAGTGGAGACTCAGACAGATAAATGGCTTTCACCAGGTCGCCTGGCAAGTGGGGCCAGGGCCCTCTCTCTTGAACCTCTGTGCTGTCTGTCCTACCTCGAAAGTGAAACGTCCTGCTTATTTGTTTTAAGACAGAATGCCCTTTCACTCAGTCTTCCGCACATTCACCCTTTCGTGAGTGCCTTTGGCTGCCAGACTCTGCGTCGGGCGCTGGGGACGCTGCAGTGCCCGTGACAGGCAGTCGTGGATCTCAAGAGTCCTGGACACATGTGCAGATCCTCCCAGTTGAGTGGAACTCGGGCGATGGTGATGAGCAAAGTGCAGGAGGGGCGCGGCGCCCACCAACCATGGCAGGAGCCAAGCAGCTGAGCCGAGGGCGTGGACAGTTGGCATTCTAGACCAGAACTTTAGAAAAGTCCTAGGTGAGAGGGCACCTGGTACTTTGAGGACCTCCCCCCAGCCTTCACCGCTCCCCGGCTTGTCCCCCTCCAGAGAGCTGGAAAGCCACATTTTGTTGCGTTGGGGGGTGGGTAAGGCGTGTCCTGGTGAGCCAGGGCCAGATCGAGAGGGGTTGGGTGCCATACTCTGTGAAGCAGTGAACGTCCACGTGTGGGTGATTGTGCAAATACATGGGTTTCTTTTGCAGTTTTGGAAAGCTGTTAAAGTACACACTTTATTTAGCTTTGATTTTTAAAAGAACCCTAACATCTAAACCTTAGTCTACAAGATTCAGTCAGGCAGTGTCTTGGCCAGATTTCCATCAACCACATGATGTGCCACGTGTCAGATGATTGGATCAGCACTTAAAACAATATGGTGAAAGAAACAAAGATAGTGGGAGTGCCATTTCTCCTAACACATCTCTCATGGTTAGCTGTACAAAAAATCAATTTGCATACAAGTGGGAAGTGAGGTATCCCTGTAGAATAAAACCAGATCCTTTGAATGTAAGCACTAGGTGAGGGAAGAGGTTGTAGTATCTGTGACAGACTGTTTTCCAGGAACGTTATGGGGTCTTTGTAGGGGACAGCCGCTCCCACTTCACAATGTTTCTGTTAGAGCTGGTCGAGAGATAGAGGGCCGACTTAAGTGATTGCACGCTTTTCTTATTGACGACAGTACGACACATGCAGCTGTGTCCTCTGCCGCAGAACTCAGCAGGCTCTGTCCTTGTTAGTTTGCAGAAAGCTGGATGGGTTACTCCGGGCCGGGCTACGGCATTCTCAGCTTGGCGGTCTCCGAGAAGTACATTTGGTGCCTGGACTACAAAGGCGGCCTGTTCTGCAGCGCGTTGCCGGGCGCTGGGCTGCGCTGGCAGAAGTTTGAAGATGCCGTAAAGGTCATGGAAATCTTTAGATGGATCAATTTATGTTTAATGTAGGGTATGTCATCAGATATGGGCTTTTTTTTCTCTTTTCTTTTCTTTTTTTTTTTTTTAGGCTGCACTGCATGGCTTGCAGGATCGTAGTTCCCCAACCAGGGATTGAACCTGGGCCTTTGGCAGTGGAAGCACCAAGTCCTAAGCACTGGACCGCCAGGGAATTCCCAGATATGGGATTTAACACTGAGTTTTAAAACATTTTTTACTTCTTGGTGCCTGTTGAGCCTCTCTAGCTAAGATCACTGCGATATTGAAGGAAAATGTTACCAGATCCCTTAGCATTTTAATAATGAAAAGAAATTGGTCTGTGATCCATTTGTTCCTTTGTTTTTCTTAGTTAACGTTTCTTGAAGGAGGCCTCGGAGCCCATCAGTGTGTACAATATTTGCCTCCATTTGAAACATCCCTGCATTGGGGTCATGTGTACTTAAGAGATTTATTCTTCACCATTTAGATATCCTTCATTTAAAATGCTTTTATCTTAAGCCAAAATTTTGTTTTTTAGTTAGTGTCTTACTAGATTCATACCTAATCTTAAACGTTCTTCTTTTAAACAGAAGGTGGAAGCGGGACTACCTGTCCCAGTTCCCTTGAATCGACCCCCTGCTGGGAGTGTCCTGGTGATAGCCCCCAGTCCTTGAACACAGACCTGCTGTCCACGACCTCGAGTTTGGGCAGCATCGTGGATCAGTCCAGCACAGGGTCTCCTGACCAGGAGTGCAGTCTCAGTGGTGAGGCCAACAGTGTCCTGCCAGAATATAGCGACCCCGAAACGTTTAGTGTCTTGGAGGTGCCCTTCCCCGCCCCTGACTCCCTGAATGAAGAAGGTGACGGAAGAACCGAAATCCCACTATGTGACGGCGCAGGCGAGACGCAGCCGCCTAGCGGGGTGTCGAGTTCACCCTGGCATCTGAGGGAGGACGCGGAAGGGAGCGATGACATCGCGGAGCTCGAAGAGGAGCCCTGTCCCGTGAACGGTGGGCCAAGGAGCACACAGTCACCCTGCCGAGAGCGGAGCAGCTCAGCGGAGGCCCAGGAGGTGGGGGGCATGGAGCCTGCTGAGCCCCAGAGCACTTTTCCGGAGGCCCCCCTCCAGGGCTCCCCCCTGGTGCCTTCCAGCCTCAGCTGGACTCCCAGTGCTGAGCGGTGGCTTCCAGGGACCAGAGCTGAGGAGCCCAGTGAAGAGCAGGGCTTCCGGAGGCACCTGGGGGCCCCAGGCCCCCTCAGCTCGAGTCCCCGGCACGCTGCTGCTGACGACGACACAGGCCAGAAAGCAATGGCTGCTTCCGAATGTGACTTGGGGAGTGCAGGAGGACGACGGCCTCGCCGGGTCTCTGCCTCAGTGGCCAGCGCCTGTGAGCAGCCCTCACGGGACCAGGCGTTGACGTCCAGTGACGAGGAGGACATCTATGCCCACGGGCTGCCCTCTTCATCCTCGGAGACGAGCGTGACAGAGCTGGCAGGGAGCCGCTCCCTGCAGGACCTGCACCCGCCAGGCACAGACGAGCCCGGGCTGCTGAAGTCAGAGGAGGTACGTGCGCTCCTTTCTTAAGGGAAGTCATTGGCGAACTGATTATATTTTTCTGTTTATGCAAAGAAATGATATTCCTACTGTAAAACCTGTATGCCAGAGGTGTTTGGAAGTCTGCCTTTGGGGGATTTCCAGCGCAGGGATCTAGAATGGCTTGGACTCCTGCTGACCTGTCACCCCTGCTCAGTTACCCACTTTACCAACAAAAGCAGCCTCTCCTTGTTGATTCCGGCGGGGCCGGCCCAGCACGGGCAGCTAGTGCTAGTCATCCCGGAGGACGGCTGGATTGGCCTGGGGGCCGCTCCCAGAAACCAGCGGTGAGAGGCCCGTCCACTTGTGGAGGGGAAGGCGCTGCCCCTCAGACAAGCGTCTCGAGGAGCCGTGTCTCCCTGACCTCCAAACAGCGGTGCCAGGGCTCCCCTGCAGGCTGTACAGAAACCAGGTTTCGAGTGTCCAGTTTCCTGGGTCGGGTTCTACCTAGCCTGTGCAATTAAAAGACGATTATTAGCTGTTCTTGGTCATTTTATATAAAAAAGTGGTTTTTAAAAAGTGCTTGTTTTCCTTAGCAAGTAATTATTATTTAGATGTATTTGGTTTCAAAACTAACTGTGTATTGTAACCCTTTCTGCTAAGTGGATGTGAGGTGTGGATTGTGCGTGTGAACTTACAGCCACGTGTGCTTTCCCCAGATGTGCCTCTGGATTCTCTGCGTCCTAATGACGTGTGACATTGGGGCGGCTCTCACCACGTGCCAGCTGCCATGCTAAGCACTTTACAAGTGTAACTCATATACTTCTCGAAGAACAAAACCCACAAACTAGGTGCTCCCGTTTCACAGGAGGAAGTGGAGACTCAGACAGATAAATGGCTTTCACCAGGTCGCCTGGCAAGTGGGGCCAGGGCCCTCTCTCTTGAACCTCTGTGCTGTCTGTCCTACCTCGAAAGTGAAACGTCCTGCTTATTTGTTTTAAGACAGAATGCCCTTTCACTCAGTCTTCCGCACATTCACCCTTTCGTGAGTGCCTTTGGCTGCCAGACTCTGCGTCGGGCGCTGGGGACGCTGCAGTGCCCGTGACAGGCAGTCGTGGATCTCAAGAGTCCTGGACACATGTGCAGATCCTCCCAGTTGAGTGGAACTCGGGCGATGGTGATGAGCAAAGTGCAGGAGGGGCGCGGCGCCCACCAACCATGGCAGGAGCCAAGCAGCTGAGCCGAGGGCGTGGACAGTTGGCATTCTAGACCAGAACTTTAGAAAAGTCCTAGGTGAGAGGGCACCTGGTACTTTGAGGACCTCCCCCCAGCCTTCACCGCTCCCCGGCTTGTCCCCCTCCAGAGAGCTGGAAAGCCACATTTTGTTGCGTTGGGGGGTGGGTAAGGCGTGTCCTGGTGAGCCAGGGCCAGATCGAGAGGGGTTGGGTGCCATACTCTGTGAAGCAGTGAACGTCCACGTGTGGGTGATTGTGCAAATACATGGGTTTCTTTTGCAGTTTTGGAAAGCTGTTAAAGTACACACTTTATTTAGCTTTGATTTTTAAAAGAACCCTAACATCTAAACCTTAGTCTACAAGATTCAGTCAGGCAGTGTCTTGGCCAGATTTCCATCAACCACATGATGTGCCACGTGTCAGATGATTGGATCAGCACTTAAAACAATATGGTGAAAGAAACAAAGATAGTGGGAGTGCCATTTCTCCTAACACATCTCTCATGGTTAGCTGTACAAAAAATCAATTTGCATACAAGTGGGAAGTGAGGTATCCCTGTAGAATAAAACCAGATCCTTTGAATGTAAGCACTAGGTGAGGGAAGAGGTTGTAGTATCTGTGACAGACTGTTTTCCAGGAACGTTATGGGGTCTTTGTAGGGGACAGCCGCTCCCACTTCACAATGTTTCTGTTAGAGCTGGTCGAGAGATAGAGGGCCGACTTAAGTGATTGCACGCTTTTCTTATTGACGACAGTACGACACATGCAGCTGTGTCCTCTGCCGCAGAACTCAGCAGGCTCTGTCCTTGTTAGTTTGCAGAAAGCTGGATGGGTTACTCCGGGCCGGGCTACGGCATTCTCAGCTTGGCGGTCTCCGAGAAGTACATTTGGTGCCTGGACTACAAAGGCGGCCTGTTCTGCAGCGCGTTGCCGGGCGCTGGGCTGCGCTGGCAGAAGTTTGAAGATGCCGTCCAGCAGGTGGCAGTCTCGCCCTCAGGTTCGCCTCCCAGCTCCCTGCTTCTTGCCCCAGGTGTAGAGGCCCGAGCACACAGGAACCAGTCCATTTAGCAGACTTGCCTTTTCCCCGCAGGTTTGAGGGGTTTTCTCCAAAGAACGCGGATTGCTGCATTTGACATCAACTGAAAATACTGTAATTGCAGTTCAGTTTTTGGTTTTTTATTAATTGCAGTGGTAACACATGAACATGTTTTATAAGTTAGACAAATAGCTTCCATTTTTGAGGGTTTTTTTAGAAATATTAACATCCAAATGCCTTATAACAATAAATCTGTTTCTGTTTCTTAGTGGTGTTGCTTTAAAACTTATTTATTTATTTATTTTTGGCTACGTCGGATCTTCGTTGCAGTGCGCGGGCTTCTTGCAATGGCTTCTCTTGTTGGGGAGCACAGGCTCTAGGTGCGCGGGCCTCAGTAGTTGTGGCACGTGGGCTCAGTAGTTGTGGCTTGTGCGCTCTAGAGCACAGGCTTAGTAGTTGTGGCGCACAGGCTTAGTTGCCCCGCGGCATGTGGGATCTTCCTGGGCCAGGGCTCAAACCCGTGTCCCCTGCACTGGCAGGCAGATTCTGAACCACTGCGCCACCAGGGAAGTCCCTTAGTGTTGCTTTAAAGCAGCTGAACTAATGAAGATGGGCCCGCGGTTGTGTTGGATAAGTTTGGATCGTTTGGTTTCTTTCTTAGAAATTACTCTGTAATGAGCTATATATATGCTTTGGGTGAATAATCTACTCCCTGACTGCGAAAAGAAAATGCCTTCCTTCCTTCATGCCATGATCAGGCCATTTTCATGAGCTGGAGCAGACGCTTCCTGGATGAGGTTCTGCCCCCTCATCTATACAGAATAATTTGCTTGTTTGTCACAGTGTTGGCCACTTTACCTATTTGGGGGATGGCGAGTGGAACAGAAGTGTGTATGTGTATCGTAGCTGGTTTACTGTTAGGACGTTGGAATGCAAGGCAGACAACACTGAGCCTGTGACCTCCCCTCGCCCTCTGTGCTTTGAGATGGATTTCCTTTAACTCTCCTGGTCTTTGTCACTATGTAAAATACCAGTTTGTTCAGGGTTGTTTTGTTCTATCTCTTTATCTCTTTGAAAAATATTTTTCCTTAGAGACTAAGATAATAGCCTGTCCCATTAGCTGGCTTTATATAATTATGGGTTTTAATTCTTTTCCTCTCATTTACCTTTGGGTCCATCTCCCCAGCCATTTATAAACTTTGGTTTTTTCCTGATTATATGAATTACTGTGTGTTTCCAAACGATTCAGTCTCACGCTACTCTAGCAGGAGCTCTGTCTCCACCAGGGTTGGTGCTGTGGCTGAGAGGTCCGGCAGGGCCCTGTCCAGCATGGGCACCCTGGGGGCCGCGGGCTTGGCCGCCGCCTCGCTTCCCACACCTCCCTTGGCACCTTGTGCCAGACCCTCTAGTCCAGCCCTCTGTGCTCTTGGTGACTCTGATGGTTTCTTAGACGCCACCTGCATCTCCATAGACCACCTTCCTGTCTGCCCTTCTCCTTCCCTCCCCTTCTTCTATGTATCACAGTCCCTTTCTAAGTGAAAAAAGGGACATCCCAGCTCAAGTGCTTCCTTTCCATCTGCACCTTATCCATTTGGCTGGTCCAGAATTGACCCACTCCCTTTGAATCCCTGTAGGACTTTCAGGCTTTCTCAGGACACTAACTGTGCCTCCCGAAGGTCGTTTAGGGCCCTCACCTGGCACACCTTGCAGTGCTGGTTGTGCCTCTCTGCTGTGTGATGAGTGCCTCTGATGCGCCAGCTCTGTGTGCTGTGTCCTTGATACAGCCTCACCTGCAGCCTTCCTAGCAGCCTGTACGGGGCAGACGATCCCATTTCACAGATGAGGAAATGAGGCTTGGAGACATGAGCCCCAAGCCACACGGTGGGGGCGGTGGCAGGGGTTCAGACCTCGGCGCCACAGGCTCTTTCCCCATTCGGGGTAGAAGCAAAGGGGGGGGGTGTTGTAGAAATCTCTCTTCCCCACAGCACCCAGAATGGACTTTTGGGGGTGAAAATTCTCAGTAGTTATTGGACAGTGAATATAATTTTTATTTCCACAGGAGCCCTTCTCTGGAAGATTGAACAGAAATCTAACCGAGCCTTTGCTTGTGGAAAAGTGACCATCAAGGGGAAGCGTCACTGGTACGAAGCTCTGCCCCAGGCGGTGTTTGTGGCCCTGAGCGATGACACGGCCTGGATCATCAGGACAAATGGGGACCTGTACCTACAGACAGGTAGCTGCAGCTGGCGCCCCAGCACCCGTGGGATCTGGTGTGATTGCGCTTTGGTAGCCACGTGCTTAGAGACAGTGACCAAGAAGCTAGAAGTCAATTTAAATGAAAACACTTCCGGAAAGAGAGTATTTGCTGTTGGAATCTATTAGCAGTTTTCTGCTACTGACTCACATTCAACCCAGGACAAATTTAGGGCAGGAATTAATAGAATTATTTAGCGAGGCACAGAAACAGAATCTTATTCTCCGTACAGCTCACCATTGCGTATCCCTTATCCTGCAATATCAGATCTGAAGAGGAAAGAATAACAGAGAAATGGCATTAGAATCATTTTTCCCTTTAACTTATGGCTGGATTTTTTCAGCCAGGTCAAAGCCCTGCTTCTATACGCTTATTTACACATGGGTCAGGAAAAAACAGTGAGAAATAATTTGCTCTAAATGGGAGTTTATCTCATCCTAGGAAACTGCCCTGAGAGGGGGGACCTTTAGCAGCTGGAAGAGACACAGTGGGACTTGTTTTTTAAAAATAAACTGTAATGAGAGTCAGTGTTTACGTACTGTCAGCAAAATGAGATATGGGTTTCCAAAAGCAATGTGATTCACCAGTATCTGGAAACGATTACGGGGCAGGAGCTCTTTTTCGGATGTCAAGAGGCCATAATAGATTTATGTAAATATCAACCTTTTAACCATTTAATACTGCTGATTCCAAGAAAAGATTTGTTTTTTTTAAAATAGATTTATTTAATTTATTTATTGGCTGCATTGGGTCTTCATTGCTGTGCGCAGGTTTTCTCTAGTTGTGGCGAGTGGGGTCTACTCTTGGTTGGGATGTGAGGGCTTCTCATTGTTGCAGAGTACAGGCTCTAGGCGTGCAGGCTTCAGTAGTTGTGGCTCATGGGCTCTAGAGCGCAGGCTCAGTAGTTGCAGCGCACGGGCTTAGTTGCTCCGTGGCATGTGGGATCTTCCCGAACCAGGGCTCGAACCCATGTCCCCTGTGTTGGCAGGTGGATTCTTAACCACTGCACCGCCAGGGAAGCCCCCCAAGAGAAGGTTTTAATCTCTGTTATGAACTGTCAGCCAGGGATGATTCTCTGAGATTTTTTTTTTAACATCTTTTATTAGAGTATAATTGCTTTACAATGGTGTGTTAATTTCTGCTTTATTACAGAGTGACTCAGCTATACATATACATACGTCCCCATATCTCCTCCCTCTTGTGTCTCCCTCCCAGCCTCCCTATCCCACCCCTATAGGTGGTCACCAAGCACTGAGCTGATTTCCCTGTGCTATGCGGCTGCTTCCCACTAGCTATCTGTATTACATTTGGTTGTGTATATATGTCCATGCCACTCTCACTTTGTCCCAGCTTACGCTTCCCCCTCCCCACATCCTCAGGTCCATTCTCTATGTCTGCATCTTTATTCCTGTCTTGCCCCTAGGTTCTTCAGAACCTTTTGGTTTTTTTTTTAGATTACATATATATGTGTTAGCATATGGTATTTGTTTTTCTCCATCTGACTTCACTCTGTATGACAATCCCTAGGTCCATCCACCTCACTACAAATAACTCAGTTTAGTTTCTTTTTAAGGCTGAGTAATATTCCATTGTGTATATGTGCCACATCTTCTTTATCCATTCATCCAATGATGGACACTTAGGTTGCTTCCATGTCCTGGCTATTGTAAATAGAGCTGCAATGAACATTGTGGTACATGACTGTTTTTGAGTTATGGTTTTCTCAGGGTATATGCCCAGTAGTGGGATTGCTGGGTCATATGGTAGTTCTATTTTTAGTTTTTTAAGGAACCTCCATACTGTTCTCCATAGTGGCTGTATCAATTTGCATTCCCACCAACAGTGCAAGAGGGTTCCCTTTTCTCCACACCCTCTCCAGCATTTATTGTTTGTAGATTTTTTGATGATGGCCATTCTGACTGGTGTGAGGTGATACCTCGTTGTAGTTTTGATTTGCATTTCTCTAATGATTAGTGATGTTGAGCATCCTTTCATGTGTTTGTTGGCAGTCTGTATATCTTTGGAGAAATGTCTGTTTAGGTATTCTGCCCATTTTTGGATTGGGTTGTTTGTTTTTTTGGTATTGAGCTGCATGGGCTGCTTGTAGATTTTGGAGATTAATCCTTTGTCAGTTGCTTCGTTTGCAAATATTCGATTCTCTGAGATTGAAAGCCCTTGAACATCTGGCTCGCTCTCAGATGTGGGAGAGCCGGCATCCTAGCAGCTCCTGCTTGAGCCCAGAGGGCAGCCTGGCCAGCTCTGGGCCACATGCCGGCCCTGGTCTCTCCAGCCTGGTTCCTATGTCTCCCTTGAAAGTGAAAAATAGCTGGAAAAGCATACGCATGTCCAACTTCCAGTGGCATCTGAGTTTCGTTCCTGCTGGGGAAACAGGGTGCTTCTGGCCTGGGGCTGAGGAGGGCCTTAGGAGTCACCTGGGCAGTGGTTGCAGACAAGCTCAAACCACCCAGAGCTACTGGCTTAGAGTCTCCAGGGTTGGCCTGAAGGTTTGCAGTGTAAGAAGTCCAGGAGGTGATTCCTACCTAGCTGAGTTTGAGGAAATGCAGCCCAAGGGCTGTGATACCGTAGGGTGCTGTGGTGATGGGGCAGGGAGCATGCTGAGTTCTCGAGCCCTGACTGCAGGCTGAGGCTGCGGAATAATACGGGGCTTTAGGTAACAGCTGTTGTGCCAGCTCCCTTACGAGTGGCCTTGAAGCTCATTAGACAGAGATTGCAAAGAGGCGGGGGAAGAGCCTTGGATGGGGAGTCGGGGACCCTGAGCTCTGGCCCTCACCTTCCATCTAGGAATTTCGGGGTTTTCATTTTAGTAGCGGAAACACCGCGTACCACATACAAAGCAGGCGGAGGGGAACCACCCTGTTGGAGGTGCTCTGCAGAGGATGCTTGGAGCCCTCAGATCCCTGTGGGTCCAGGGGCAGCTGAGGCTCTGAGGGGCGTGGCCACAGAAGACGTCCCTAGGTACTGGCTCCTCTCGGTCTGGGCCCTCCTGGCTCCGGAGCTGGCTGCTCTCCTGCACTGGGCTTTCACGTTCTTTCGGAACATTTTTAGCTACTTTGGGACACCAGAGGATTCGGAATTGTTATTCCTCCAGTTTTCAAAGAGCATCTGAAAACAGTTCAGATGGATATTATATTTAAGCAAAATCTATTTTATGTTGACTAGACCTTGAAAAGAGAAAGTACTTATTATGAAAGGATATAGCAAAATACCAAAAAAGAAAAATAAGCAAACAGAATGAAAATGAGGTGTGAAGTCCTGATTGTGTGTCTTTGGGGGCTTCCTGTCCTTCTCCCCGGCAGGTCTCAGCGTGGATCGCCCCTGTGCCAGAGCCGTAAAGGTTGACTGTCCATACCCACTGTCCCAGGTCGCAGCCCGAAACAGCGTGGTGTGGGCGCTGACAGAGCAGAGGGTCCTCCTGTACCGGGAGGGTGTAAGCAGCTTCTGTCCCGAAGGGGAGCGCTGGAAATGTGACATCGTCAGGTATCGGGGGAGGAGCAGACACATTTTCAGCGTCCTGTCTGTCCCACTGTCTGTTCTTTGTCAACTTGACTCTTCTTAAGGGACCCATGTGAGCCTCTCCTGGGCAGAGCTGGTTCCCTGAAGGTTTCCACGGTCATGGTGTTCTCTGGGATTGCCAGAGCCAATTTCAGCAGCCTGACCTTGAAGACACTCTGTGCCTCCTTCTGACTGGCAGACTGGACGTTGGGTCAGAGCTCAGTTTTAAAAATGTTACTGCCCTCATGTGTAATCTCAAGCCCCACACGGTCACGAGTCTCTCGTGATGGTCTTTCTAGAGAACTGCCCAGTGTCAGATAGTTTCTGTTTAGAGTCTCAGATGACTTAAGGCCAAATATTTTTCTTTATTATCCTCCTAGTCAGTTGAAGTTAATCTCTGAATTGCAATTTATTTGGTTACTTTCTACCAGTCAAAATTTTAATTAAAGAGTTACTGTCAGATCATTTTGCTGGTGTGAAATTATCAGTAGTCTTTAGAAAAATTAGATTAGGATATTCTCGGTTTGAATTGAGCAACCCAGTAAATATGAGTGAGCACCTGTTGTGAGCACTGAGTGAACGTGACCTTGCCCAGCCCTCGAAGAGCTCCCCATCTGGGGCAACCAACGCCAGTTAGTGTAGATGGTCCCAAGCTGGAGAGGGACGCGCAGCACCGAGGACGCCTCGGCTCCCCCTGCAGAGGTCAGGCAGGCACCGTGCAGAGTGGACCCGCAGCTCAGCCTCGAAGCTGGTGGGGACGTCACCGGCTGGGTGGGAGGAGGGCGTTGCCCGCAGAGTGGGCAGCGTCTGCCAGGCTGCAGCTGCCCAGCACAGCCTGGCACGCTGCGGAGTTTCTGTTCGCTTAATTGGTGAAGGTAGGGGTGGGGAGATGGGCCACTCGGGGCCTGAAACTCCTCATGAGCCTGCTCTCTTCTTCCCTGGGTTAGTTTCCCTTAAGAGCTCCCCCTACTGTCCTGGGCCTTCAGGGATTCTTCAGACACCCCCTCGCTTCGGAACAGTATATATCGCACAGTCGTTTAACTCGAAACTCAAGCCTCCTTCTTCGGAACTTGTCTCTTGTCCCACACTGAGCCCCCCAGGACGCTTGATGCCGGCGTCCTAGATGCGCTGGGGGCCATGAATGCGGGTGCTGACTCCACGCTCTCTTCCTCGTTTCCAGTGAAAGGCAGGCTTTGGAACCTGTCTGTATCACTCTCGGGGACCAACAGACCCTGTGGGCCCTGGACATCCGAGGACACCTGTGGTTCAGAACTGGCGTCGTTTCCAAGAAGCCCCAAGGGGACGACGACCACTGGTGGCAAGTAGGTGTTGAGCTTTCAGGCCACGTGCCTGGGTGCCTCCCTGAGTCGGGGGCTCTGCTCTCCCTCTTACAGCCCCTCTCTTTTCCCTAGAGATTGGGGGCTTGGAGTAAATAAACGGTGTTCGCTTTTACTATTGGATGAGTTAGACTTTGCTGTATTTGAGCACACTAGAAATATCAGGGCACAACAAGGCTCTCCTGTATTTAATATCCTATGATGAACCATAATGGAAAAGAATATTAAAAGAGAAAGAATGTATACATATGTATACCTGAATCACTTTGCTGTACAGCAGTAACTAACACAGCATTGTAAATCAACTATACTTCAATGTAAAAAAAAAGAATTATCAGGGATTTCATCACAGGATGTAACTTGTGAAGCTCTTTTTGCTTAAATATGTAGGCTTTGTTTATTTATTTTTTAATTTAGAAATTTGTCATTATATGCCAAATAAATCCATTGATAGCCATTTGAAGACCTAGATAATAATAATGATTAATTCTGGAGGAATGTACTAAGAAGAAGAGAGATTAGACAATAGATGTGAAAAACCCAACCCACAATTAAAATTCACTATCTCTGCTTGTACAAAAGGCCTCGTAAGTAAATGGTATTTCAACGAAGAAAGGGGAATTTTCCTACATGCCCCCAGAAAAGTAAACACTTTGAGAAATAGTAAGGTAGGGGCTTCCCTGGTGGCACAGTGGTTAAGAATCCACCTGCCAATACAGGGGACATGGGTTCGAGCCCTGGCCCGGGAAGATCCCACATGCCGCCGAACAACTAAGCCTGTGCGCCACAACTACTGAGCCTGCGCTCTAGAGCCCACGAGCCACAACTACTGAGCCTGCGCTCTAGAGCCTGCAAGCCACAACTACTGACTGCACGTGTCACAACTACTGAGCCTGTGCACCACAACTACTGAGCCTGCGCTCTAGAGCCCGCGAGCCACAACTACTGAGCCTGCACTCTAGAGCTTGCGACCCACAACTACTGAAGCCTGCACGCCTAGAGCCTGTGAGCCACAACTACTGAGCCTGCGCTCTAGAGCCCGCGAGCCACAGCTACTGAGCCTGCACGCCTAGAGCCCGTGTTCCACAAGAAGAGAAGCCACTGCAGTGAGAAGCCCGCACACCGCAACCAAGAGTAGCCCTTTGCAGCCAGTTAAGCCGACTGTGCTCTTTTCCCCATGGGGGCCCGGTGCGCAGTGGCTGCAAACAGCAGCCTCCTCGGTAGTGTGTGCGGCCTGTTGCCTGTGTGGGCTGCCCTAAGGGACCCTGGAGACAGCCCTTTCCAGTGGACATTCATGACTGACGTGCTGTCCCCAATCCAGGCTCCAGACAGGTATGCATGGTGCCTTTGGAAAGCCCCAGGGCACAGTGGCCAGGGTCCACATTGGCCAGGTCATAATGTCCATCCGCACCAAGCTGCAGAACAAGGAGCATGTGATTGAGGCCCTCCACAGGGCCAAGTTCAAGTTCCCTGGCCGCCAGAAGATCCACATCTCCAAGAAGTGGGGATTTACTAAGTTTAATGCAGATGAATTTGAAAACATGGTGGCAGAAAAGTGGCTCATCCCATATGGCTGTGGGGTCAAGTACATCCCTAATCGTGGCCCCCTGGACAAATGGCGGGCCCTGCACTCGTGAGAGGCTTGGCACTGTCCCCTCCCTACCCATGCCCACCAATAAACCCTACTTGCTTGTCAAAAAGGGTAGCCCTGCTCGCCGCAACTAGAGAAAGCCTGCGTGCAGCAACGAAGACCCAGTGCAGCCGAAAATAAATAAATAAAATTAACAAAAAGAAATTTTTTTTAAAAAAAAGAAAGAAGTAGTAAGGTATAATCAAGCTAACTTTTGCCCTTTTGGTACCATTCAGTGTAAACGTAGCGCCCGTGGTTCCCCAGCGTGGCAGGGAAGGCTGTGCTGGCATCGGCGGCTGTGGGGTACACAGCAGCTCTTGAGTGTTCTGTCTCCATTGATTGGTTCAGGTGTTATTGTCGCCTTAGACTTGCCTCATCGAGGGCAGGTCTTCCAGTGGCCACTCTCAGGTCTTTCACATGAGGCCGTGGAAAAGTAAGTTGTGTGTGCTCTTTGATGAGTATGTGTGTATATACACAGTCTCTAATTTAATATGCCAGGTACTATTTGAAAAGTTATACAATTGATTCAAAAGTATCCTCCCTGCATTTGTAACCATATTATATGGTTTTTTACACACACACACACACACACACACACACACACACACACACACGTAGCGTATGTACTAAATTCTGTCTTTAAGTAACCTAAAGAAAACTAGTTATCATTTTATCATAATATTCAGAACATTGTCTTCAGAGAAATTTGACAGAATCATCTCTGAGGTGTTTGGAAGCAGAGTTATTTTATTTACTATAAGATTGATTTCTCTGTAGCGCTAGAGCCAGCGTTATGTTTGGCTGTTAAACCTTCCTTTTCTTTTTGGTACTTTGCATCCTGCTTGTCTGCCAGTGCTGGGTGCTGGGACTGAGCCTGTCACAGACTTTCTGTGTGGCCTGGCGTCATACACCCCGAGGAAGGGCAGAGCTCCTGGGCCATCACACGGCAGCGTGGCACTGGTCCCCAGGGACCTGCCCAGCGTCCTGTGGGCTCTGATGGAGTCCGCCTAGCCGGGCTGGCAGGTGCTCTGCTCTTCAAGAGAAGCAGGGCCGCGGGCTCCGCAGCAGGGCCGCGGGGTTGACGTGCTGACACCGTTTGCTTAAGCCTCAGTGCAGGCAGAAGCTCACAGTCAGTGCAGCCCTTTCACAGAAAAGAAGGGCCGCATCGCACATGCACTACGGTGCTGGGTTTTATGACAGTGTCCTTTCTGTGTGTTTTGTTCATTACATGTTAAGTTCCCTATCCTAAGTGGTGTCGCTTTCACCCAGCACTTGGCTGTGCGTGACCTGGGAGTGTGGCCTGCGTGGGGCTGTCCTAGGCGTAGGGCAGTGACGTTCTCTGTAACCCAACCCGGCAGGGCAGAAGTACGTGGAAAGTCCCGCAGAGTCAGAGAGCTTTCTAACAGCCAGAGCTGGCCGGCAAGGGAGAGGCTTCCTTAGAGGGCAGCACCCTGGAGAAAGATCTCTTGCAGGAATGTGAGAGAAGCATGTCTCGAATCTGAGCCCAGGTGCACTCTGCACGTCCAGGACAGGTCCTGTCTGTGCTGTCCTTCTGGCCTGATTAGTAACAGGCCCAGTTAGGGCATGAATTGCTTCTTTTTAAGCCCGTGTTATGATCCTAAGTATTGTACACTTGTCCATTAGAAATTCCTAAATTTTAAAAACAAAATAATCCTTTCTCACTGATTAGAATAAAAGACTTATAGGGTGCGAGGGGGTGATAATCATGAAAATAATACGTGCTCTTTGTAACAGGTGCGTGTAATAGAAAAGTGTATAAAATAAAAGGTGAACATTTTCTTACACCCCTCTGAGTCCACCCCTCAGAAGTAATCACAGTCAGCAGTGGGGGGTGTCCTGCCACACTCCTCTCCAGTCCTCACACAAATGTGCACGTGGGTGTCTGGGTGTTTGACGGGTGGGGTCGGGCCCTTACCTGTCAGGCAGCGAGCATACAGAAGGCGCTTGTAGCTGCGCTGAGACAGGGTGTCTGCCCGTCTCCCCTCCAGGCGAGCATCACAGACTATGTGGTGTTTGACCAGTGCAGCTTGTTCCAGACCATAATCCATGCCACGCACTCGGTGGCCACAGCGGCGCAGGTGCCTGTTGAGAAGGTGGCGGATAAACTGCGCATGGCGTTGTGGTCTCAGCAGCTCCAGTGCCAGCCGAGCCTTCTAGGGGTCAACAGCAGCGGCGTCTGGATCTCCTCGGGCAAGAATGAAATCCACGTCTCTAGAGGAAGTCTCATCGGTGGGTGAATCACTTCATTTCCACGCCGGCTTGATAGGCAGCTCCTCTTTAGAGGCAGCATTTAAGGAAAAGCCTTATGATCTCAAGTGGAAAAGATAATTTAGTGCCAGTGGTATGAAGTGTCTGGAATGGAGGCATTCCCTCTGCTTTCTATCAGTTCCCTCCTTTTAGTCTGTCATTCCTACGACTTGGATACCAGTGTCTGGATGGTGTGCGATCAGTTTCCATTAGGAACCGATTAGGCTATAAGAAGAGCACATGGAGTTCATTTTTATGTTAATAATTGCCAGCTAAATGAAAAAATCCTCCCATTCCTAAAGAGCCTAGTAGAAAAAATTACCACACTGTTGAAAATGCAAGGCTCTGGCCAGATCTGTAAACGTAGGTGTACATCCACATTTACCCACTGGGGCTTCATTTCTGTGAGTGAACCCTGCTTTGTGAATTTTCTCCAGCTCTTCTCCCCCTGCGTGGCCTCCCCCGACCCTGGGCTGGACGGTGCTCTGCTTGTCGGGCTGGCTTTTGCAGTGCTGGCTTGGGTCTCCTACTTTGAGGACAGTCTAGAACCAGCTGTAAGGGGTTTTGAAGACCAGATGGTCTAGAACTAAAGTTCTGAAGTATGTATGTTTTTTCTTTCTTCTTTCTTTAACACACTCTTCCCATTATTCTTTCTAGGCACTTACTGGAATAGTGTTGTTCCCCGGGGGACAGCTTCTGCCACAAAGTGGGCCTTTGTGTTGGCTTCCACCGCTCCCACAAAGGAAGGTTGGTTGGGGGGTGCAGTGCACAGGTTGGCAGCTGAACAGTTAAAACTGTGGTCTGACGTGGCCTAGCTGGGGCGGGAGCATGGCCGTGGGGCCCTCAGGGACTGGATGCAGTGGTGTCACAGGCCAGCAGCCCTCGTTGGCTGAGCTGAGGGCCCCCGAAGCTGAATAGGCCTGCCCAGGAGAGAAGGATCTGGTGTGGTGATCTGAGTGGGTATGGAGGCGAGCTGTCCTTCCGAAGGAGGGGAGTGTACAGTGTGACCTCTGAGGCCGGCAGCTGCTGACTTCAGTGACATGTCTCAGGGCCATAGCACAGGGCCAGTAGGCACCAGGCTTCTCTGGGTGCCTGGCCATTTCCCCTGTGAATTCTGTCACCTCCTCACAGGCTGGTTTACAGCCTCTGGCTGGCCTAAGTCCCACTGTCATGCCCCTGGTAGGGCAGACCTCCCAAAGCCCTGACCACAGCTCGGAGTTTGGAGCCAGGAGAGGCAGCGCAGCTACCCCAGGAGATGAGAGCTGGGGCAGTCAGGCGGCCCCAGCGGAGGCCGAAGCCTCCTCCGAGGATCACGCTGAGAGTCAGATGAGAAGATGTCGGGGGTCTCTGCAGTTGGTGAGTTCGAGCTCGTGGTCCCACTAGGATGTGTAGAACTTGGTCAGTACAATAAAATGCTTCCTCACCAGATCGTTCTGACCGCAGTTGTGCAATAAGTAAGCTCTGCAAACCATAGGTTCTTTCCCAAGCTTGGCACAAATCATTCGGCAGCAAAACCTGATCTGAGCTGATGGGAGGCTCCTTATTGCCTCCGTCTGTCCTGCAGACTGACTGTGACGTGTTTTGTTGCAGGAACGTTGCTGCACTTCTTGCGGGGTGGGGGTGGGGGTCCTGCCTGGCTCCCAGGCTGTTCCGTAAACGTATGGCATACCCATTACCTTATGTTTTCAAGGTCCAGGGTAATTTTGAATTCCAGACCATAACTAGTCCCAAGTTTTCGATATACTTCAGATAATATATTCTGACTGAGGTTTTAATTTCCCCCAAGTGTGGTTTGCATTTTAAAGTGAATTAAACCTGAAGGACTCTAAAAACGGGGGAGAGAATGAAAGCATGCAATTTTGAGGTGAGGATGGGAGGAAAAGGCTTTCCAGCTTTCCGGGCCTTTTCCAGCAGCCTCCACCCCGCCAGACCTCCCCTCACCCCGCCCCCAGGACAGGGGAGGGTCCTCGGTGCCGTCCTTCCGAGGCATTGCTGACCTTGCTCCCTCTAGGACACTGGTTAACACACCAAGTTGAACGCTTCCCGGTCCATTATACAACGTCCAAGGTCCGGGCCTCTGAGGCAACGTTGTGGGCCTCCTAAGGTCTCGTTAGTCCAGCTTCCTTTCATTTCTTTAAATGTGTCGGACTTGTTTCCTGTGAACTGGCTGGTCCCGGTGCGTCCACCTGAGTCCTGGCTGCTCCTTCCCCGAGGTGGGGAGTGAGGGTGGGAGCTGGGCAGCCAGCCTCTGAAGGCAAAGGCTGCCCCGAGAGGCTCGCCGGTGACGCCATGACCTCTCCGCAGGAAGCTCCCTGTGGCTCTGCCAGAGCAGCAAGGACCTGTGCCGCGTCAGCGCCCAGCACGCCCAGTCACGCCCGTCCACCGTGCAGCTGCCCCCCGACGCCGAGATGAGGGCCTACGCCGCCTGCCAAGACGCCCTGTGGGCCCTGGACAGCCTCGGCCAGGTGTTCATCCGGACGCTGTCCGCAAGCTGCCCCACGGGCATGCACTGGACAAGGCTGGACCTCTCGCAGCTAGGTATGCCCGCCCCCACCGCCAGGCCCTGCCTTCCAGCCTCATCAGGAGGGGTGTCTCACCTGCTTCCCGGGGCCCTGTGTCCAACTCTCGTGAATTCTTGTAGGTTGCTTGGTCGGTTGCTGGATTTCAGGAGGTCGATTAGCCACTCTTGCAGGGTAATGGGCCTCTTAAGAATTTTGTGAGGAGCTTTTCTTTCCCACGCTTTACGCGTCCCAGGGTTTTCAGAACCCAGGAGGAGCATGAACTCAGAGAAAGCTGCTGTAAGACACGCTCGAGATGATCCTGTGGAGGCAGCTGCCTCTGCTGGTCTGTCTGAATGTGGCAGTTGCTTTGTGCCCTTTCCGACGCAGCGTCCGCGGCCCGCAGCCTGGAGAGTGCCCAGTTCTCCCTCTGCTGGAGGGGTGTGTGCCGCCTCCCGCTGCCGCCCTTCTCTGAGTCTTCCCGCCTGCCCCGGGGAGCCTTTCCTTGGTTCGGAGATCCTGTGGGCCTGAGCCATCCTCCTTTGGCCCCCAAGCAGAGCAGTTTGGGAGTTTCTGGAGGTAAAAAGGCCAGGGCGAGGTTGGTGTCCTCCTTGCTACAGGATCCTGGGAGCGCTGGGGCCCCTGCCCTTGCCCCCTCTGGGGCAGAAGCAGAGCTCTGCCCGGCACCACCGCTCAAGGAGGCCTCTGTGCTGCAGCGCGTGCCGAGAGAACGGCCTCGAGTGCGGCTTGGCCTCCGGGCTCCGGCGCACAGCTCACGCCTCCCTTCCCGTTCAGCCCAGTCCTCCCACGCTGGCGCACTAGCCAGGGTGTTACAGGCCTCTGAGGCGGCTGGCTGGGTTTCCCTGGGGTTGGTGGCCGTTCTTTCAAGGGCAGTGACTGGGCTTCGGTGGGATTGAGTCTCCCTTTCAGAGTGGGAGGGGCCCGGCAGGGCCCCCCTGAGTCCAGGTTGTGCTTTGGCTTCCCCTGCGTGCTGGGGGCAGGGCTGCGGGAGCCGAGAAGGGCAGGCTTTCACAGAGCCACCCTGCCTCTTGCCTGCAGAATCGTCCGCCGTCCCGCCAGGCCTGGCGTGGCTCGCACAGCCCGCAGGTGAGGTGGCTGGGGCTCCCGGCAGAGGCCGGGCGGCGGCGGGAGCAGTGCTCGCCAGGCTGCCTTGAGACCTCAGTCCCCACCTTTCTGATGGTAACGGCATCCCCGCCCCAGAGAGATGGTGCAAGTAAGCATCGTGTGCAAACCAGCCTGTCTCAGGCAGGTGTGACGCCTGAAAGCTGCTGGGGGAGGGGCGGTGCTCGCTCGGGCCTGGCGCCGTGCGTGACAGGGGCCGAGTCCAGGAAGCTCTGCCTTGCTTAGTCTTTTTCCTGCCCTGAGTTCTGGATTTTGTTTATCTGGGTTACTGGCCGTTGCTGAGAGGATGGATGAAGACTTCTTTTACCGTATGCTGAACGTCCTGGGAGAGCGAAGCAAGTCCAGAGTTGGTAGGCAGGGGAGGCGTGCAGGGAACAGCAGGAGGGGTGCTGGCCTTCCACGTGCCAGGGTGGGGGGGCAGCAAAAGGCAGGTCAGGGCCACCAGCTACTCTGTTGTTTGGCTCTTTCCAGGGATGGTCTATGTAGCCTGTGGGACAAACCGGTGAATCAAGGTTTCTAAAAAAAGTATTATATTAGGGGATGCAGATTTTGAGTTCCGGTGTGTGCTCCCTTCCAGTGTCCATGGCAGGCTGTCATCTGGCAGCACTCATTGGGGGGTAGTGAACAGAGTGTAGTAACGCAGGTAACGTTAATGCTGCCTTGCTTACTTGCCTGGGGTTACCTGGGGTGCTTCATTGTTCTTTTAAAAGTTGGCCATGGTGGTGCTCACAGCAGTGAAAGGAAGCACAGCCTTTTCAAGACTGTGGTTCTACATGTGAGGATTCTGTTCAGTAGCAAGCTTCTCTGTCCCAGATGCCCTTTGTTTGGAGTAGAGTTGACACACGATACTATGTCAGCTTCAGGTGTGCAGTATAGTGATTGGATATTTTTATAGATTACACACCATACAGTTATTATTATTGTTTATATTCCCTGTGCTGTATATTACATCTTCGTAATTAATTTACTTTTTATTTTATTTAAATTAAAAAAAAATTTTTTATAAATCTATTCATTCATTTTCGGCTGTGTTGGGTCTTCGTTGCTGTGCGCGGGCTCTCTAGTTGCGGCGAGCAGGGGCTACTCTTCATTGCGGTGTGTGGGCTTCTTATTGCGGTGGCTTCTCTTGTTGCGAAGCATGAGCTCTAGGCGCGCAGGCTTCAGTAGTTGTGGCACACAGGCTTAGTTGCTCCACAGCATGTGGGATCTTCCCGGACCGGGGCTCGAATCCATGGCCCCTGCATTGGCAGGTGGGTTCTTAACCACTGTGCCACCAGGGAAGTCCTTAATTTGCTTTTTAAATGGTAGTTTGTATCCCTTAATCCCCTTCGTCTGTTTTGCCCCTCCCCCCATTCCTACTCCCCTCTGGTAACCACTAGTTTGTTTTCTGAATCTCTGAGGGTATTTCTGTTTTGTTCATTTATTTTGTTTTTTTAGATTCCACATGTAAGTGAAACATACAGTATTTGTCTTTCTCTGTCTGACATTTCACTAGGTGTAACACTCTTCAGATCAATCCACTTTGTTGCAGATTTCATTCTTTTTTAAGGCTGAGTAATATTCCAGTGTGTGTGTGTGTGTGTGTGTGTGTGTGTGTGTGTGTGTGTGTTGATGGACACTTGTGTTGCTTGCATATCTTGCCTATTGTAAATAATGCTGCAGTGAACAGCATGCTGGGGGACATATATCTTTCCAAATTAGTGTTTTCGTTTTTTTCAGATGAATACCCAAGAGTGGAATTGCTGGATCAGGTGATAGTCCTATTTTTAAGTTTTTGAGGAACCTCCATAATGTCTTCCGTAGTGGCTGCACCAGTTTACATTCCCACCAGCAGGGTTCCCTTTCCTCCACATTCTTGTCAACACTTGTTATTTGTTGTCTTTTTAAATCTTTTTTTTTTTTTTTTTGGCTGCACCAGGTTTTAGTTGCAGCATGCAGGATCTTTGTTGCCACGTGTGGGACCTTCGTTGTGGCATGCAGGATCTTCAGTTGGTGCAATGCTTGTGGGATCTAGTTCCCTGACCAGGATCGAACCTGGGCCCCCAGCATTGGGAGCTCGGAGTCTTAGCCACTGGACCACCAGGGAAGTCCCTTGTTGTCTTTTTGATGATGGACACGGGGCTTGAACCTGTGTCCCCTGCATTGGCAAGTGGATTCTTAAGCACTGCACCACCAGGGAAGCCCTACGTTCTTCTTTTAAATATTCTTTTCCATTACGGTTTATCACAGGATATTGAATATAGTTCTCTGTGCTGTACAGTAGGACCTTGTTGTCCATCCAGTCTATATATAATAGTTTACATCTGCTAGCCCAACCTTCCACTCCATCCGTCTGTTCTCTACGTCCGTGATTCTGTTTCTGTTTCATAGATAGGTTCATTTGTGTCATATTTTAGATTCCACGTATAAGTGATATCATATGGTATTTGTCCTCTTTCTGACTTACTTCACTTAGTATGATAATCTCTAGTTGTATCCATGTTGCTGCAAATGGCATTATTTTGTCTTTTTATGGCTGGGTAGTATTCCATTATATATATGTACCGCATCTTCTTTATCCATTCATCTGTCGATGGACATTTAGGTTGTTTCCATGTCTTGGCTATTGTGAATAGTGCTGCTGTGAACATAGAGGTGCATGTGTCTTTTTGAATTATAATTTTGTCCAGATATATGCCCAGAAGTGGGATTGCTGGATCATATGAGCTCTATTTTTAGTTTTCTGAGGAACCTCCATGCTGTTCTCCATAGTGGCTGCACCAACTTACATTCCCACCGGCAGTGTAGGAGGGTTCCCTTTTCTCTACATCCTTTCCAGCATTTGTTATTTGTGGATTTTTTTTTGTAGATTTTTAAAAATCATGGCCATTCTGACTGGTGTGAGGTGGTATCTCATTGTAGTTTTGATTTCCATTTCTTAGATTAAGAGAATTCTTCAAGTAAATGTCTAGCTACTGAACCCAGTTATAGAGACTGAATATGGAATTTTATGATTTATGACAATCCTAGTTTTTGGAAGAAAATTTGCGTCATTTAGCAGATATTTAATATGCTCATAACGTTTGATTTCCCAGTACGCATAACTATGCATATGTCAGGCATTGGAGTGTTTAGCAGACTAATGCAATTTGTAATTGAATACATCTGGTCACAGCATTTAATGAAGAAATACTCAGTGTCAGTTCGTGCCTTTAGATAACAAATAGGCTTATATAGTAATTTATGCAGAAAAGTGTCTTATAAATAGTAAAACACCAAATAAATGCCACCTTTTGTTCTAAAATATATGTTTAAAAAGTAATCCTAGGGCTTCCCTGGTGGCGCAGTGGTTGGGAGTCCGCCTGCCGATGCAGGGGACACGGGTTCGTGCCCCGGTGTGGGAAGATCCCGCATGCTGCGGAGTGGTTGGGCCCGTGAGCCATGGCCGCTGAGCCTGAGCGTCCGGAGCCTGTGCTCTGCAACGGGAGAGTTCACAACAGTGAGAGGCCCGTGTACTGCAAAAAA
>NW_020172178.1:8288222-8320560 GCF_003031525.2 Neophocaena asiaeorientalis asiaeorientalis
GGAGAGGCCACAAAAGTGAGAGGCCCGTGTAATGAAAAAAAAAAAAAAAAAAAAGTAATCCTAAAGGGAAAATGTCTCATCTGTTGAATAAAGTAATTAAAACTTTCTTTTTTTTAATGGGAGGGAAGAACAAAATAGGGGGAAGACAGGAAAATCGCAGCATGTCTGTGTTAGTCAGACTAATATTGTTATAGTAACGAGTCCCAAATACCAGCCATGTAACACAGTGAAGGTTGCTTTCTGCTCCCACGAAGTTGGCTCTTGACCTGTCAGTCTTTCGATGGTTGTGGTAGTGGTTCCCAGGTGGTGGCTTACTGACCCCCTGCGGTGCTCTGTGGCTCTGCCCCTCTGGTCACTGCGGCAGGGGACAGCTGAAAGGCAAGGCCCTCTTGCCAGCTCTTTTATGGTTCAGTTCAGAAGTGACAGATCCCTTCTGCCCACAGCCCATTGTCCAGAACCAGTGATGGGGCCCCGCTTAACTCCAAGGGACACTGACGAGCCAGGGAGTGCTGGGGAGGCCAGTGTTCTCTGCCACCTGCCCTGACCTCATACACCTGCACCCAGGCAGCCTGGGAGACCCTCTGTGAAGTAGGAGACTACGGAAAAGCCCTCGATTAAACGTTTTCTTCTTTGACCTGTCTCTTCAATTCAGAATAAGCTGATTTATACACTGAAGTGTATATTCTAGCAACCTTTTATGTTTGTTTTAAAAGAACACTTGCCTTGTAATATGAACTCCGTGTTTCACTGGTGGTGGTGTTATTCGCTGCTAATTCTGAGATGCTGACCCAGTGTGTTTTTGTCACCATGTAACTCTCTTCACATGAGCAGCTACCACCTGTAGTTCCTGTTAGGGCAGGTTGACGACTCCAACATAAAATTATTTTTAATTAGCATCTTAAAATTAGAATTTGTTTCTCGGCCGTTTCTGGAATTTACTGCTGAAAGTCCTTTATTTGGATCGCTACAAATCTTTTCATGCGTAATGTCAGAGCTCTAGGATGTCTATTTTAACTCCCTGGTAAGACATTCTATAAAAGATTTTAAAAATACAGCTAATTTCAGTGTAAGAGAAATCATCATCTTCAGGAAATGTGCAAAGGGATACTAAGAATTTTTTCAGTAGTAGTGGGTTGATACTTTTAAGCTAAACACGTGTGACGAGATTTCCCCATAGCAGAATCCATGCCTGTACGTTTTGGTGTAGACACATGGGCTGTCATCTGATACCGGTGACAACTGTGTGAGGTGGCCAAGAGCAGCACTGCCAGTGAATGTAGCCGCACCGCCTTTTCCCCCTGCTTTACAGTCAAAATGAGTCATCCTCTAACTTAGTCATCAGAAGACAAATGGTTCACCTTGAAAAAACAGGTAAAAGACTTCACAGATGCTTCACAAAAGAAGGTATACAGTTGTCCCCCATAAGCACATTAAAAGATTCTCAACATCACTAGTTACCAGGGAAATGCAAATAAAACCATGATGCCACTTTACACCTGCTAGAATGGCTGACAGAGGTGCCAGAAGTGGACGCTGGTGAGGGTGTGAGCCACCAGCACACACCGCTGGTGGGCGTGTAAAATGGGAAGGCTGGTGGTCTCTTTCCACGTTAAACAGATATCTACCCTGTAGCCCGGAGCTCCACTCTTAGGTGTTATTCAAGAAAAACAGCACATGTTCACAAAAAAATGTCTTCTGCAGGAATGATGATAGCAGCTTTACTCCTAATAGCAAAAAGTGGAAATGGCCCAAATGCCCATCCGCAGGATACGCCAGTAACTGTGGCGTTTACATGCGGCGGACTCATACTCAGCAGTAAAAAGGTGAATGTCATGAACAGAACGTCACGCTGAGTGGAAGAAGCCAGGCCCAGGGAGTGCACACCTGTGATCCTGTTTTTACAGTCATCTAGACCAGACTGAACAGGTACATGGCGATAGAAATCAGAAGAGCGGCTGCCTTGGGGCAGAGGGGCAGAACTTTCTTGAGGAAGGGGCTTGAGGGAACTTTCTGGGGCAATGAAAACATTCCATAACTTGATAAGCCGTGGGTTACCCAGGCATGTTCATCTGTCAAAAGCGAGGGAACTGGGCTTCCCTGGTGGCGCAGTGATTGGGAGTCCGCCTAACGAGGCAAGGGACGCGGTTTCGTGCCCCGGTCTGGGAGGATCCCACGTGGCGCGGAGCGGCTGGGCCCGTGAGCCATGGCCGCTGAGCCTGCGCGTCCGGAGCCTGTGCTCCACGACGGGAGAGGCCACGCCGGTGAGAGGCCTGCGTACCGCAAAAAAAAAAAAAAAAAAAAAAGCGAGGGAACTGACCGTGTAAGATCTGTGTGTTCACGGGATGTGGGGCCCTGGAGGTCAGAGGTGGCTGGCGGGGAGAGTCAGGCAGGCCTGGGTTCAAGCCGCGGCCTGCCCTTTGCCTCCCGGCTTCTCCACGATCTTTTCCGGGGTCTGCGTCCTGATGGCCTCACACATGAGCTGGGGCAGCAGGAGCCGTGCTGCATCATTGTCGTGCAGGTCAGTAACTATGGGCTGTTGCTCTTTCTGCCAGATAAACTGTTAATCAAGTTTCTCTTTGAAGACTCCTCCCATTTCCTTTCCTCTTAAAATTGGTTTAATAAACAAGCAGAAATGTAAAAAGAGAAATGAAGATCCTGGGAGGCTTAGTTAGTTAATTTTAATTCTAATTAGGATCAAGATTACCTGAAAGAGGGACTTCCCTGGTGGTCCAGGGGTAAAGAATCCGCCTGCCACTGCAGGGGACACGGGTTTGATCCCTGGTTGGGGAACTAAGATCCCATATGCCGCGGGGCAACTAAGCCCGCGTGCCACAACTATTGATCTCTCGCGCCTCAGCGAGAGGGCCCGCGTGCCCTGGAGCCTGCACGCCACAGCCAAAGAGAAAACCCACACGCTGCAACTAGAGAGAAGCCCGCGCACCACAGTGAAGATACCGCGTGTTGCCACTAAGATCCTACGCAGCCAAAAAAAACAAGATTACCTAAAAGATGAATTCCCTTGCCCCAAATCCAGAATTTGCTGGTAATAGTCACATATCTGATGAAGCTAATGACGGGGCCCACGCTGAGATATTAATTGCCGGGCTTGGTGGCTCAGGGCACCGTCCGGGTGGCATCTTGATGATTTTGCCCGTTGTGTGCAAGGGCTGCTCTGTGGCGCGGGGCAGGTGCCGGGGCAGCCAGAGGCGTTGGCGACTCCCGTGCACTGTAGTGTCCTCAAGCAGCAGGGTTCACCTGCAGAGGCAGCAGCGTCTCCTTCTTTGAAGGATAAAATCAAAGTTCATAGATCAAATGAAACGTGAGTCATCTCACAGGAGGAATTAACGTGTGTGCTTTTTCTCTCTTTGTCTGTAGGAGCTGTAAAACTGATGAGCCTGGCATGTGGGAATCAGCACGTCTGGGCCTGTGATTCCAGGGGTGGAGTTTACTTCCGCGTGGGTACCCAGCCTCTGAATCCCAGTCTGATGCTTCCAGCCTGGATAATGATTGAACCGCCTGTCCAGGTAAGCAAAAGTTAACTGATACCAACTTGCTCGTCGGTAAGCTGCTCGGGTGCTGGTGTTGGGGAGCGGACCGTGCCTGCTAGGGTGGCCTCCCAGCAACTGGGGGAGGAGGGGCGTGTCAGGGAGCCTGGGGACTAAGGTGTGCCCCAGGTCAACACACGCTCATTCACTGGCATCCCACACCCGGAATTTGGTATTTGTGAAGTTTAGGGCCGAACAGATTAACGATTATCCGAGCCAATGCTGCTTTTTTTCTTTCTCAAAGTAAAAGTGTTTCATTTCTAACTTTTTACAGAATGAACGTTATTTTTGAAAACATCAAACAATATCCAAAAGTATAGAGAAGAAAGTAAAAGTCATTTTATAATCTTGTCATAGAGATAATGTATTATTATTTTGTGAGTGCCTTTCCTGGTTTGTTGAAGAAATTCTTCTCCTCGTGCGCCCCGTCCCCTCCCCCGACCCCAGCCATATTTCAGTTTACCATGTATCCTAAATGTTTTTCCTTTTCTTTTGACTGTTCCACCACTCGAATCAGAAGCGGGAGTGTGATTTTAGTGTACTATTTAGTTACCCTTAAGTACCTGATGGGCCTGGTTGCTATGTTAAGTATATTTCTGCTAAAATTTATAAATGGGGGGCTGTGATTTAGTGAGAGTTATTTGCTCTAACTGTTGCTAGTCCCCACTTTGTGACTTTGTTGGGGAAATAAATGAAGTTGCCATATGCAGAGGTGGCAGTGTGGCAGGAGTGGTTAGTCCTTGAACAAAAAGTGCTCAACGGGGACGAGAAGGAAATCAGGTGTTAGGGCGAATGCCTGTGCTCGTGACTGTCTACATTTTGGGCATCATGAACCCTCAGGGATGGGGCAGCTGAGGTCAAGGTGCAGGGCTGGTCATGAGGACCACCAGGCCTGCCCACGGGACACAGGGCCTGTGCTGGGAGACCCTACAGTTGGGCAGGAGTCCAGTCCCGAGTTCTTCGAGGTCATTGGTCAGCGCTCATGGCCACGGGGAGGCTGGCTGCACGTGGGTCTTCCTCCTCACAGGGTCCTGCGAAGAGCGAGTGGAACCGTGTCTGTGAATTAGAAAGCGCTGTGCAGACGCCCGCTCCGCGTTCGTCTGCACACGGAGGTGCGCTGACAGCCACGGTCAGGCGACAGGGCAGGCGTTGTCGCGGGCACTGTGGGCTCTGCTGGTGCGCAGCGAGGGTGAAGGCAAGCTGACCTCTAGCTGGTTTCATTGCTGATGTGAAGCCCCCTCAGACGAGGCGCCCTCTTGTTGCCTGCTCCTGTGGTATGGCGCTGTCAACCTCTGGCGGCTTTATGTTATTTCTTAAAGAGTTGTAATTCACCATTTTACAGCAATACAGCTCAGTGGTTTTTAGTGTATTCGAAAAGTTGTGCAACCATCACTGCTATCCAATTCTAGAACTTCTTCACCACCCCGAAAAGAAGCCCCCTACCCATTGGTAGACACTCCCTTTTCTTCCAGAACCCCTGTCTCCTCAGCCCCTGGCAGCCACTAATCTACTTTGTGTTTCTATGCACTTGCCTATTCTGGATTTTCCTTTTTCATATAAATGGAATCATATAATATGTGGCCTTTTCATCTGCCATCTTTCACTTGGCTTCATGTTTTCAGAGTTCATCCATGTTGTAACGTGTGTCAGTACTTTATTCCTTTTTATGACTGAATAATATTCCATTGTATGCATAGGCCACAGTTTGCTTATCCATTCATCAGCTGATTGACATTTGGGTTGTTCCTACTTTTTGGCTACTATGAATAATGCTGCTGTGAACGTTCGTGTACAAGACTATGTGGACGTGCGTTTTCAATTCTGCTGGGTGTATAACTTTAAGTGGAATTGTGGGGTCATATGGTGATCATATGTTTAACTTCTTAAGGAACCTTCGCCAGACTGTTTGCCACAGTGGCTGCACCATTCTACATTCTGCCAGCAATGTATGAGGATTCCAATTTCTCTACATCCTCACTGCAAAATTTCTCTTGCCCAGTTTTTAAATTCTAGCCACCTTAATAGTTGTAAAATAGTATCTCATTGTGGGCTTCTTTTTAAAAACAGGGTAAAAAAGTTTATTGAAACAGGAAAAATTAATTTTTATATTGTGTGGGTTACTGAATGTTCTGATTTATATTAGAACAGACCTGTAGAGAAAGGAAAGCTGATCTGATCTGACTTGGCACTTTTTGTTATAATTCATTTGGTTTTTATGGTTTGTTTGTTTTTTTAAGATTTTTTTGATGTGGACCATTTTTGAAGTCTTTATTGAATTTGTTACAATACTGCTTCTGTTTTATGTTTTGGTTTTTTGGCCACAAGGGATGTGGGATCTTAGGTCCCTGACCAGGGCTCGAACCCGCGTCCCCTGCATTGGAAGGAGGATTCTTAACCATTGGACCACCAGGGAAGTCCCTCAATAGGGTTTTTAAAAATTTAGATATAATTGACGTATGGCATTGTATTAGTTTCACATGTACAACATAATGATTCAGTATTTGTATATCTTGCAAAATAATCACCACCATACGTCTAGTAAACATCTGTCATGATACGTAGTTACGAATTTTTTTTTCTTGTGATGAGAACTTTGACGATCTCCTCTCTTAGCAGCTTTCAAATAGGCAATCCAGTATTAACTCTAGTCACCATACTGTACATTACATCCCCATGTCCTTGTGATTTTGATTTGCATTTCCCTAACGACTCATGAGCATCTTTTCATGTGCTTATTGGTCATTTGTATATCTTATTTGGGGAACTAAAATATTCAAATACTTTGCTCATTTTGTAATTGGGTTGTCTTTTTATTATTGAGCTGTAAGACTTCTTTATATATTCTGGTTACTAGACCCTTTTAAGAATTATGATTTACAAATGTTTTCTCCCATTCTCTGGATTGTCTTTTCACTTTCTTTATGGTGTCCTTTGATGCACAAAAGTTTTTTATTTTGATGAAGTCCATTTTATCTACGTTTTCCTTTAGTTGTTTATGCTTTTGGTGTCACGTCAAGGACTGTGTGAAACTGCGAATTCCTCTTCCTTTCAACGTTTAGATTCTAGAATAACCTCTAGGAAGCAAAGCTAAAACTGGGGGAAGAAAGCTTTACTTGCAGTGCTCTATTGACTGTGGTGATCTACAGCTTTGACCAGGATAATGGCCGAAATAGAACAAATTCACATGAAAGGGCCTCAAAGCTGTGCTTTGAATAAAGTAGTGATTGCTAAATAGGCTGTTAAACATTAACTATTTCAAGTAGTTCCACTAAATGAGACCACATTTTCTTATTCAGTAGCTTCAGTGCGCTGTAGAAGAAATGCACTTGGCCGTGGAATTTGTAGATAGAGAGTTGGTTCCTGTGGGGACAAAAAACAGGCCTTGGGGTCTTCCCTGGTGGCGCAGTGGTTGAGAATCTGCCTGCCAATGCAGGGGACACGGGTTCGAGCCCTGGTCTGGGAAGATCCCACATGCCGCGGAGCAACTAGGCCCGTGAGCCACAACTACTGAGCCTGCGCGTCTCGAGCTTGCGCTCCGCAACAAGAGAGGCTGCGACAGTGAGAGACCCGCACACTGCAATGAAGAGTGGCCCCCACTCACTGCAACCAGAGGAAGCCCTCGCACAGAAACGAAGACCCAACACAGCCATAAATAAAATAAAATTTAAAAAAAAAAAAACAAAAAAAAAACAGGCCTTACTTTTGCACAGGCCCTTTGCTGCGCTTTACCAAGCCCTGCTGAGGACCAAGTCCTGGGCCAGCCGCTGTCTGCCGGAGCTGCGATGGAACGCTGTGTCCAGGCAGCGTGTCACATGCTCGGTGGCCTCACACTCAGTGTTTTAGGACAAAGCCTACCTTTAAACTGAATTTCAAATTAACCTTAAAGTTGCAGAGGGTCCTGAGAAGACTAGTCCAGTGGCGGGGTGGGAGTGGGGTGGGTTGAGGCCTTGTTAAAAGATTTAGAAAGGGGCTTCCCTGAAACGAAGACCCGATGCAGCCAAAAGTAAATAAATTTATTTAAAAAAAAAAGATTTAGAAAATCAGGACAGTTTGGTTGAATTCAAGTATCAGAATGTAAATGGGGTTTCCATGTTTTGATCATAATCGACCTCTTTTTTTTTTTAATTTATTAATTGTTTTTGGCTGCTTCAGGTCTTCGTTGCTATGCACGGGCTTTCTCTAGTTGCGGCGAGTGGGGGGGGGCTACTCTTCGTTGCAGTGCGCAGGTTTCTCATTGCGGTGGCTTCTCTTGTTGCAGAGCGCGGGCTTCAGTAGTTGTGGCGCACGGGCTTAGTTGCTCCGCGGCATGTGGGATCTTCCCGGACCAGGGCTCGAACCCGTGTCTGCTGCATTGGCAGGTGGATTCTTCACCACTGCGCCGCCAGGGAAGTCCTCGACCTCTTTCTAGTTTGTTTTATTTCTTCTTGGGCATGCACATCCTGGTCTACAGGTAGGATGTGTGCAGCTGAAGCAAACAGAAGCGGTAACAGATGCTAAAGGGCACAGAGAAGTGAAGTCACAGGGATCTTCTGAAATGAGCAGCGGTTTCTCAATTTCTGTGTCCCTTTCTCTTCTCTGGTAAAACATCCCTCCTGTAGGAGTTTTGGGGTGAAGTTTTAACAAAGTACTCAAAACGAATGACTCAGTTTTCAGACTTGCCAACATTTGGAAGGATTTGGAGAAAATATTTATAGTTATGTTTAGCATCTTTTCTTTGGAGTTTGCTGCTTCAGTGGGAGAATTTTCTGTCCATAGTAGAGGTGTGTGTAAAGCGAGCACAGTTGATGCTGTGATTTCGCTGCACTGGGGGCACTGTATGCCCGAGGGGAAGAGGCTCGTCCAGCTAGCCCCACCCGCACTGGTCCCACCTCTTCCTTCAGAGGACCCTCTCTGCCCTCCCTTTGCCCCCTCCGCCTCCAGAGCAGCCCCTGCTCTTCCCTAGCCCGCCCAGTGTCCTGGCCTCCCCTATGGGAGCCTCCAGCTGACTCTTCCTGTGTGGACTGGCCCATCTGGTCTCCGTGGTCATTTACTCTGCCTGGATTATAGCTTTTCCTGGAAAAGAGAGAAACTAGGAAAACTAAGACTAATATGACTGGTCAGTGGCCAAACGAACACTTAAAAACTTACTTTAAACTCAGCTGCTTTGGGTATTTTTAGCTATATGAACAGAAAAAACCCAAAATAAATATGCAAACGTGGTAACAGGTAATCCCATGAGAATGCCGTGCTCGCAGATGCTGCCAGTGGGCACAGAACTTGATGCTGCTTTACACATCCAGATCTTTAGAGAAGTTCACAGCTAGCGTCAGGAAGGCTTGCGTTGGAGAGGCGTTAGGGCTAGAGAAGGCCCCCACCCCTGCTGGGCCTTCCATTGACTTGTCTCGGGGCACCGGGAGCGCACAGGGCGCGGGGAGAGTGGCTCTCACTCTCTGCTCCCGTCCAGGGCGGCTCTGGGCGACCCTGGATGCTGCTCATACTTCCTCCGCGGCTGGCGTAGGTCACAGACACCGGGGATGGGGATGGCAGAAGGAGCGGGGCACCCACACCCCAAAGCCCAGCTCTGCAGGTCCAACCAGCCCCCTGCTTCTAAGAATTTTGGGGTGTTCTGAAGACTCGTGTTCCCTCCTGACATAAAAGTACAAGACCTTGGGGGTAATTAAACCAGATTCCTCTCACTACATTTGGGGCACCATGGGTTAAATCCCTCCTCACATCCCAGTGAGCGATACCACACGGAGACACGACACGGCATCCTGGGACAGGGAGCTCAGAGCTCCGCGTGCCAAACATGAGACACAGTTGCATCTGACAGTACCGGTTTTTTAATAAGAGAAAGAGAGCAGCGTTGCTAGTTACATGCTTAGTGTCTAGGAGGTCCCTGCTCCTGAGGATGTTGCCAGGGGTTCATGCTGAGGCCCAAGTTGAGTTCTGCAGGATGCGTGCAGCATGGGCAGCGGCATCCCCTGCACTGTGCTTCCCAGAGGAGGTTTTCTTCCCATGGAGAATAAAAATGTCAGTTACCAAGTATGTCTGATGATTCTGTTTTTGTTTAAAGAAAAATAAAATTATGTGCGGGACTTCTGTGGTGGTCCAATGGTTAAGAATCCGCCTTCCAGTGCAGGGGACGTGGGTTTGATCCCTGGTCAGGGAACTAAGATCCCACATGCCGTGGGGCAACTGGGCCTGTGTGCCACAACTGTGGAGCCTGCGGGCCACAACTAGAGAGCCCGTGTGCTGCAACTACAGAGCCCATGTGCTCTGGATCCTGCATGCCGCAACAAAGGGCCTACACACCACAAGAGAAGATCCCATGTGCCGCAAGTAAGACCCAACACAGCCAAAACTAAGTAAATAAATATTTTTTAAAAATTGTGTGTACACTGAAAAAATCTATAAAGATATACAGCAAAATGACAGCAGTGGTTGTAGCTGTGTGGTGCGGTTGCGCCTGATTGCTTTCTTCCTTTAATTCGCTTCTGTTTTGTGAGTATCTTGCCATGAACTTATGTTACTTACGGAGTAAGTTCATAACTGAATAATCTAATGAGAATCAGAAATGTTCCCAAAGCTCTTTGTTTTTATGCTGTTTATGACAGTGGAAGCTTGGCTGTGTGCAGTGCAGACAGCGAGGCTGTGTAGGGGAGTGAGGCGGGGGTGGCAGCTGCCCTTGTAAAGAGTCTGCTTAGCAGATTATTACAAGGACAGTTATTATAATAATTACGGATGGGGACTTCCCCGGCGGTCCAGGGGTTAAGACTTGGTGCTTTCATTGCCGAGGGCCCAGATTCAATCCCTGGTTGGGGAGCTAAGATCCTGCAAGCCACGCAGAGCAGCCGAAAAATAAACAAATAAAATGCATAGGCAGGGCATTACAACAGTTGTTACGGCTTTATCCTTTATGTTCTAGAAGCTGGGGCAAGATTGCACACGTTAGGTAGAAAAATGGGAGCCATAAAAAAGACCCAGATCGAGCTTTCAGGGATGGGAGCCATAAAAAAGACCCAGATCGAGCTTTCAGGGATGGGAGCCGTAAAAAAGACCCAGATCGAGCTTTCAGGGATAAAAATTGTAATCCCTGAGATGCAAATCCCCTGGATGAGATCAGCGGCAGTGTAGACATCACAGGAGAAAAGATTGGTGAGCTCGAAGACACAGTGATTAAAAGCTTCCAAACTGAAACAGAGAGAAAAGAGACTGGGAAAAAAATGCAGGGCATGAGTGAGCACAGGACAACTTCTCGTGGCCTAATATAAATACAGTCAGAGTTCCAAAGGAGAAGAGAGGGAAAATACTTGAGGAAATATGGCTGAAAATAACCCGAACTTGATGAAATTATTATGTTGAGTGAAGAAGTCAGGTGGAAAAATAATACATATTATAATGATTAATTTACATGAGATTTAGAGAATGCTGACTCATCTGTAGTTCCAGAGAGCAGTGGTTGCTTGGGGACCTGTGAGGGCAGCAGGATTGGAAGGGGTTATGAAGGAGGGGTGCGGAGTGGTGTCAGCAGTGTAGGCATATGGCAACAGGGATCAAATTGTACCCCTTTTTCCTTTTTGGTTGTGCCACGCGGTTTATAGGATCTTAGTTCCCCAACCAGGGATTGGACCCAGGTCCCAGCAGTGAAAATGTGGAGTCCTAACCACTGGACCGCCAGGGAGTTCCCACAAATCGTACGCTTTAAATGTGTGCGTTTTATTTTATGTGAGTCACACCCCTGCAGAGCTGTTTAAAATGTATCAGACAGTAAAAAAGTGTAAAAGAATGCGAGAGTGCGCGGGACTGTGCTGGGCACTGCAGGGGAGCAGGGGTGAGGGAGGCCGCCCCTGGAGGGAGATGAAAGCTCGGTGACCAAAGGCAGAGGGGGCAGTAGGTCAGGGTAGCAGCCAGGAAGGAGACCCAGGTCACCAAGGGTTGCCAGCTCTGGCTCCTGTGGACGATGTAGTCCTTGAACTGGGCCTGGCAGACCCAGTGGGCACTTCCAGTGACCAGCAAGTAATTCATTTGGCCCAGTGTTTCTGAGTAGGGAAAAGGGCTGCTCCGTGGTGCTTTGGGCAGGACAGTTCGTTGTTGGGGTCTATTCTTGGGGACCACCCTCAGCCTGGTGAGACATCAGTTTCTTGTGCCTCTCGGCTCTAAATCCTAGTCGTACCCACCAAGACCCTCTGGGAGGGTAGGATGCAGGAAGGGCATCGTGTGACAGGAGACTCAAGAGGTCCTCGGGCTCAGGTTCTGGGGGAGTTGGCCCTTGGCCTGGAGAGTTTGCCGTTGACCCCAGGGGCAGTGGGTGTCCCCGACGGCTGGGGCGCGACAGGCTGTAGGCGAGGAAGGCCTGCAGTGAGCCGTGAAACTCTTCGGCCTGGCTCCCTGAATCCAGAGTGCACATCTGTGAGATGCAGTGCTGGGGTGGCAGGTGAGCGGGGACCCTGACGCCGAATGTTTGGGGCACAAGAAGCCAGTGTGTGTTGGGGTCCAGGCCTTCTCTCGGTGACGAGACCGGCTGCCCCCGTTGGCCTGCCAGCTCTGTCGCTGATGCGTCAGGTCTCGCTGACATGGCGGGAAGGTGTGGAGGCATTTCCCCCTCAGCAGCAGGGGACAGTGCTCGGGGACACAGCGGCCCCTGGGGCTCTGCCAGCCAGGACCTTCAGTGTCAGAGTCTGCTCTTTGAAGTCAAAAGAACCTGAACTGGGCTTCCCTGGCGACGCAGTGGTTGAGAGTCTGCCTGCTGATGCAGGGGACACAGGTTCGTGCCCCGGTCCGGGAAGATCCCACATGCCGCAGAGCGGCTGGGCCCGTGAGCCATGACCGCTGAGCCTGCACGTCCAGAGCCTGTGCTCCGCAACAGGAGAGGCCGCAACAACAGTGAGAGGCCTGCGTACTGGAAAAAAAAGAACCTGAACTAAAAGTTACTTTTTTCCATATGAGACCAAATGACCTTGGGTACGTTGTCCAAACTCACTGGCCCTTCATCTCCTGACCAGTAAAGTGAAGAATCACATCCACCTGGGGACCGGCTGAGGTACTTGCTGAGAATGTCCAGGCCTGGGTCCCTCCCCTGGAGATCAGCTCAGCGGGATGGGGCTCAGGCATCTTGGTTGGTTGGTTCTTATTTTAATCAGAGTTACACACGTAACTATACAGGTTACACGTCAGCTGGTTCTACAGGTGTGCTACAGGAAACGCGTCTGCCCGCCCGTCATCCCCCGTCTAGAGAACTCCTTTCTTTTGGCGTCATCTCCCTGAGTAACTTCGTAGGGAGCTGTGTCTCTATCCTTCTAGCTCTAGAGGTTTTCGGTTGACTCCTGCTGGAAGGGAAGGGTGCCTGTCCCCCCAGCCATGCGCCCGTCTCCCTGCTTCCATCCTCGGGAGCTGCAGTGCTGTGATGGGGCACACACGCTTCAGAGCTGAGCCGGGCAGTAAACTGCACTCCGTTTGCTTGTCCACACGACTCTCTGTTTTCCCTGGGCTCGATCGTTGTCTTTTTTTCCCATCTGGTTTTCTGTGTTTTACACATTCAACCCCAGGCTCTCCCTGCCAGCTGTGTCCGTTTCCCTTCCGTATACTTGGGTGTGTGGGCTCCATCCCATTCTTGGAGTCATCTGTCCTGGATGCTCTGGCTGGCCCTCTGGCCTGATCACTCTGTCCTCCTGGGCCCCCTTTGCCTTGCTCGTGCTTTGGATCCCTTCTCTCCTGGATCCTGTGTCTTCCTCTGTCTCTTTTTTTTTGGTGGAGTTTATCTTCCGGTCGGTTCCTGAGAAGGGTCTGTAGAGGTAACTTTTGGACGCGTTGTGTGTCTGAAAGTCTTTGCCCACGTTCATCCTTGACCTTGTATGAGTATAGCAGTCTAGGTTGGAAATAGACTTCCTTTAGAATTTTAAGGTCTTCTTCCGTCATCTCCTGGTGTCCAGTATTGCTGTTGAGAAGTTTGAAGCCATTCTGATACCTGATCCTTGATATTTGACCTGCTTTTTCTCTCTGGAAGTTTGTAAGATCTGTTTGTTCCCAGTGTTCTGAGAGCAGAGAGTGATATGTGCCTGGGGGAGCCTGTTTTATCCTTCGTGCCAGGAGCCCTTTCAGCCTGGAGCTCACGGTGTTTGTTCTGGGATGTGTCCTGTTCCCATGCTGGCAGTCACCTTCTGGCCTCTGCCCCTCCCATTTCTGTGTCCTCTTTCTGGGCGTCCTGCTTTCGTACTGTGGACTTCCTAAAGTGGCCTCTACTTTTCTTACCTTTTCTCTCCTATTTTCCTTCTCTTTATGTTTTTATCTTTCTTCTTTATCCTGCAACCCCTCTGTTGGGTTATTTCTATAAAAATATACACACACACACACACACACAAACATACAGGTTTTTTTTGGGGGGGGGCACACTGTGAGGCTTGTGGGATCTTAGTTCCCTGACCAGGGGTTGAACCCAGGCCCTCGGGAGCGAGAGCATGGAGTCCTAATCACTGGACCGCCAGGGAATTCCTCTGTGATTATATTTTAAATTTCTGGACGCTCCTTTTGCTGTTTCACAGTGGTCGGGTCTTCCCTTGCCCTCAAGGACGTTTTTGAAGTTTCTTCCCATGCGTGGTCTCCGTGTCCCTTGAGTTGCCTGCTTTCTGTCTCTCCGCTGTCTTCTCCACGCAGGGGCTTTCTGTAGACGTTGGTGACCTTGGTGTAAGCGGGGGGCCCACAAGCCTGGCTGGGGCCCCTGAGCGTGCATGACGCGTGCTGGCTGCGGTCTCTGCACGGCGATCAGGCTGTGTGGTTTGCTGGGCGGGGGAGGGGTCCCTGCTCTCAGCTGCTGAGTCCTTTCCTACTCATTCTCCACTTTCCAGCCTCCAAAGTTGTGTGGCAGTTTTCTCCTCTTGTCATTATCCTTGTGAGATTTGAACTTAAACAACAACAACAAAACCTCTTGCACTCTCGCTGTAGTGTTGTTTCTTTCAGAAGGGACTGCAAGGATAGATGCGTGTGTTCCTTCTGTTATCATTGCCCAGGAGGCTGTGGGCTTTTCAAAGCTCTGCAGGTGATTCGGACACACAGCCAGTGCTGAGAGCCATGGTGTCGGTCCTGCCTTCCAACTCCGCACTCGTGGTGGTAGGGCTCCTCAGAGGGTGCCCCCTCCCTCCTGTCCATTTTCCTTTAATCCTCTGAGCATCTCTGAGTGGTGTCGAGGTATCGGTGGAGCTCTCTGTTACCTGAGTCGTTGACGGGCACAGTGGTGCTGCCTGCAGGTGGGGGAGAAGACCTCCAAAAATGGAGTCTAACGCTGTCGGACGGAGCGGCCCCACTTTGAGGCAATTGGTTTTCTGCCACTTCTTTACTTCTTTCCCCACGTCGCCTTTTTTCCCATGGCTCCATTTGAACACCTGTTGTTTTGAGCGTTCATCCCTTCACGCCCTGTTCCTAAGAAACATTAGCCTTCCCTGGGGTATTTGTCCCTAAACCTTTCTTCTCATTCCGGAAGGCTGTGACCCCCAGTCCAGGGCCGCCAGGGTACGGATGGGCCTCCCCAGCCCTGCAGCAGTCCGCTCACCAGTCTCTTAACACCCGATGACCCAGAGATTGAAACAGACACCCAGGGATCTGTCCCAGCTGACAGGTGTGTGCTAGTACCAGGAAGGGTCTGCATGCGGTCCCAGGGGAGCAAACCATAGGGTCACCTCCAGGGACCTTTCCCTTCCGGGCTTGGCCGCCTGGGCAGCAGCCGGTGAACAGGGCCTCAGCACTGGGCATTCAGTTGAGCAGCTGAATGTGAGAAGCTCTTGGAGGTACTTGCACCCTGGGATAGAGTTTCTGCAGACCCCATATCACAGCAACGCTGGAGCCCTGCTGCTGACCGCGGGCACAGTCATCCGGGCTGGGGTCCGCTCCCCAGTGGTGAACAGAAGGAGAGATCACGGCCGACCTCACCAGCCCCTGCTCAGGAAGAACGGAACGTAACAGCTGCCCAGGAAACCTGTTTCTGAGTGTTTTTCTTTAGCACATCCCCCTGCAATTAGCAGATGCTGTGTCTTGCTGGATTCAGACCAGATGTGGGGGCCTAGGAGATTGCAGGAGCCGGCGCAGGAATCCCCAGCGGGGAGGTCCTCTGGCTTTGCAGTCGGCCAACTAGAGGAAGAAAGAAGCAGAGGAACTTTGCTCCCATCCAGAGCCCGGCATCTGGTGGCCTCACTCAGCTGGGTCAGCAGTTTTAGCAGTGCAACTCATTCTCCAGGTAAAATCCTATACTTCAGCCAAACGTGTTCCACCAGTACTGGCAGAGCTGCTCCCGTGTACCTGCCCTGGGTGCCTGCCACAGGGGTCCAAGGCAGCTCGCAGAGCGCGGCTCGCAGGCCTCGGGGGAGACCACTGGGCGGCACAGCAGGCCCAGGGCAACCAGAACTGCCATGTCCCAGACTCAGAGCGTGAAAACCTGGTAGGGGAGCCTCGCAGGTCACCTGCTTATCCTCCAGCTGAGGACACAGAGCCCGAGGAGGAGGGGGTCTGCCCCAGGTCACGCGCTGAGTTGAAGGCCAAAGTGTCTGAGAGCCTGCTGGTACTTTAGATACAGGCTGTTAACACCAGTATCCAGGTTTGAAGCTTATGTGAAATGAGAAGGAATAGACCAGAGGCAGCACGAGGATCCCCTACAGGAGAAAACGCGGAAGAACTACAATGACCCGACGGACCTCAGAAAGTGCAGCAAGTCTGGGGCCACGTGCCAGGGACAGCCTGAGGGCTTCCCTACAGCAGCCTCGGGGTGCTCGGTCCAGACCCCACATCCTCAAGGAAAGGCAGAGTTCACCGTGTGTCACAAATGTTAGGTGGATTCAAGGTTCATTAGGACAGAGGGAGCGCACAACTTGGAGGGGAAGGAAGGGGGTCAAGAAAGTGGGACTGGCCACCAGGAGGGGTTAGGGTTTCTCTCCAGAAGGCGTCTTTCGTGGTGTAGTCTGTGCCGCTCTGCAGGCTCTCCGATTCATCCGCCTTGGTGTTCCTGAAACATTCCTGCTGAACTTTATCCAAGGTCACATAAAGTCCATACCAGAAGGATCTGTCTAGATAAACATTACCTTTGGTTGCAAAATTTTCAATTTTTTTTCTTTTCTCCTGGATTTATTCACATTCTCGCTGAGGGAGGGGTGTGTGTGTGTGTGTGTGTTCCTTGGGACAAAGGCTCAGTCTGCTACAAGTCTGGAGAACTCTGGTCTGAGCCCCAGAGCCAAGGGCAGGACCCTCACTTCTCAGCCTTAGTTTTGTCAGTTTTCTCACCCAGGATATGAGGGGGTTGGGCTTAGCCGGTCTCCTGCATCCTTTCCAGCCCCAAATCGGTTTTGGTGAGCCCTTGATTCAGAAAAGCCAGAGCTTTTTAGTAAGAGGCTGTGTTTTCTCTTGAGCTGGAGTTGCTTGTGCTGCCCTCCCTCTCCTCACGTGGGGTTCCTGAGCCTTGCTGCCCCCCGATATGCCAGTTGCATGAGGGTTTCTTGAGCAGAGGCTCTGTGAGACCAGCCACGCTTGGAGCTCTGTGGGCTGTGAAAATGGAAAAGCGTGACGGATTCCGAGTCTGCCCAGCCCCTAGGGGAGTGGGGTGTGGGGGGCACACTGGGGAAGGCCTGGTGGGATGAGCCTGGATGGGGCCCCTTTGGGCTGGGAGATGGGGCAGGGGGTCCTTCAGGAGGCCAGCGAAGCAGGCGGTTTGTGAGCAGGGAGGGTTTTCGCAGCAGTCTTGCAAAGGGGAATCCAGAGGTGGGGTGCAAAGTCCTGTTTGCTTAGAGCCAAAGCCCAGCGCTGTTGGGCCTGGCCAACCGTGAGGCCAGAAAGGGGGTGCTGCTGGGAGAGGGTGCAGGGCTGTGGGGGGTGGGGGTTACCCTGCAGGTAGCAAGGACCATGGCCAACAGTGCAAGACAGTTAGATGCCCAGCGCAGACTATCCTGCAGCCCCAGGTAGGATGGAGACCAGTTCGGAGGCCCCTGAAGCAACTGAGGCCACACACCACGGGGGCCAAGCTTGCAGTCTTACGAAATTGGGTTAGAAAACCAGTGTTAGTGAAAATAGCCGAGGGGGGCTGAACAGCTTCTGGGTTGCACACTTCTGCCTGCCTCAGCTGTCACCAGCGGAGGGCAGGTGACCGGTGACCAGAGCCATCAGCTGTATCTCTCCATTGTCTATGATTACCAGAGTCATTTATCCTATGAGTGTGTGGTCTTTTTTTTTTTTTATTGGAGTATAGTTGATTTACAAATGCTGGGTTAGTTTCTTCTGTACAGCAAAGTGAATCAGTTATACATATACATATATCCACTCTTGTTTAGATTCTCTTCCCATACAGGCCATTGGAGAGCACTGAGTAGAGTTCCCTGGGCTATGCAGTAGGTTCTCATTAGTTATCTATTTTATATATAGCAGTGTGTACATGTCAACCCCACTCTCCCAATTCATCCCCCCCGCCCACCCCTGGCAACCACAAGTTTGTTTTCTACATCTGTGAGTCTCTTTCTGTTTTGTAAATAAGTTCATTTGTATCATCTTTTTAGATTCCACATATAAGTGATATCATATGATATTTGTCTTTCTGTGTCTGACATACTTGACTCAGTATGACAATCTCTAGGTCCATCCATGTTGCTGCAAATGACATTATTTTGTTCTTTTTTTATGGCCGAGTAACATTCCATTGTATATATGTACCACATCTTCTTTATCCATTCCTCTGTCAATGGACATTTAGGTTGCTTCCCATGTCCTGGCTATTATAAATAGTGCTGCAGTGAACACAGGGGTGCATGCATCCTTTCAAATTATGGTTTTATCCAGATACGCCTAGGAGTGGGATTGCTGGGTCATATGGTAGTTCTGCTTTTAGTTTTCTGAGGACCCTCCATACTGTTCTCCATAGTGGCTGCACCAATTTACATTCCCACCAACAGTGCAAGAGGGTTCCCTTTTCTCCATACCCTCTCGCGCATTTATTGTTTGTAGACTTTTTGATGATGGCCATTCTGACCGGTGTGAGGTGATACCTCATTGTCGTTTTGATTTGCATTTCTCTAATAATTAGTGATTTTGAGCATCTTTTCATGTGCTTTTTGGCCATCTGTATGTGTGGTCTTCAGAGTGTGTGGTCTTACCACAACTAACTTAGTGACTGTAGTCCGAATTCTTGGGGGAATATACGAGATGAGAAGCTTGGAGTCAGAGTTAACAAGTACTGTATGTAACTCAAAAACAAGCTTGTCTTGATTCCAGGAAACACGGAACCTGTCACATTTCCAGCTCCTGTTATCTAAACTCAGCTGTATTTTTGCTGCATCTGGCAGCTAAGATGAATCCCTTAACCTGAGAACGGTCACTCTGGGCCCCCAGGCCAGGGCGCACAGCAGCAGAACCTTCGGAGTCCCAGTTTGGGAACAGTCCATCACGTGAAAACTTCACCCCTTAACTTCAACATCATGTCTCGTCAAGATCTCAGTTTATAAATTGTGGAGAGTCTCTCAGTTAATGGGAGAGAGCAATGGTATCTCCTGTAACACTGGTGTCACTTGTTCATAATAACGAGTAACTGAGTGCTTATCTTATAAATTGTGGAGAGTCTCTCAGTTAATGGGAGAGAGCAATGGTATCTCCTGTAACACTGGTGTCACTTGTTCATAATAACGAGTAACTGAGTGCTTATTTTATTGTGAAAACTGCAGGTTCACTTGCATTTGTAGGAAATAATAGAAACCCTGTGTACCTTTTACCCAGTCTCCCCCAGTGATGACATCTTGCAAAACAATAGTACATTGTCACAACCAAGCCTGTCTACTTTTTGTTTTTTAAAAAATTGTGGTAGGGGCTTCCCTGGTGGTGCAGTGGTTAAGAATCCACCTGCCAACGCAGGGGACACGGGTTCAAGCCCTGGTCTGGGAAGATTCCCACATGCCGTGGAGCAACTAAGCCCGTGCACCACAACTACTGAGCCTGCGCTCTAGAGCCTGTGAGCCACAACTACTGAGCCCGCATGCCACAACTACTGAGCCCGCATGCCACAACTACTGAGCCCGCGCACCTAGAGCCCGTGCTCCACAGTAAGAGAAGCCACCACAGTGAGAAGCCCGCACACCACAACAGAGTAGTCCCCGCTTGCGGCAACTAGAGAAAGTCCAGCACAGCAACGAAGACCCAGTGCAGCCAAAAATAAAAAAGTAAATAAATTTATTTAAAAGAAAAAAAAATTGTGGTAAAATACACATAAAATTTACCATCATTGGCATTCAGTGCATTCACAACGTTGTGCAACTTTTATCACTGTGTGATTGCAGAGCAGTTTCATCATCCCAGAAGGAAGCCCTGCACCCAGTAGCAGTCCCTCTCCGTTCTTCCCACCCCCCAACCCCTGGCAACCACTAATCTGCCTCCTCTCTGTATGGATTTTTCTCTCCTGGATGTTTCATATAAGTGGAGTCATACAATATGTGGCCTTTTGTGATTGGCTTTGTTCACTGAGCATCATTTTTTAAAAAAATATTTATTTATTTATTGGCTGCATCAGGTCTTAGTTGCGGCACGTGGAATCTTTCGTTGGCTCTCTAGTTGAGAGGCGTGGGCTTAGTTGCCTCATGGCATGTGGGATCTTAGTTCCCCAACCGGGGATTGAACCGGCGTCCCCTGTATTGCAAGACATTCTTAACCACTAGACCACCAGGGAAGCCCTGAGCACCTGTTTTTGAGGTTCATCCATGTTGTATCAGTATCAGTACTTCATTCGCTTTTTTTTTTTTTTTTTTTTTTTTTTTTTTGCGGTACGCGGGCCTCTCACTGCTGTGGCCTCTCCCGTTGTGGAGCACAGGCTCCGGACGCGCAGGCTCAGCGGCCATGGCTCACGGGCCCAGCCGCTCTGTGGCATGTGGGATCTTCCCGGACCAGGGCACGAACCCGTGTCCCCTGCATCGGCAGGCGGACACTCAACCACTGCGCCACCAGGGAAGCCCTCTTCATTCCTTTTTATTGCTGAATGCTATTACATTGTATGGATAGACCACATTTTGTTTACCCACTCATCAGTTGGTGGACACGTGGGTTGTTCCCACTTTTTGGCTGTTGTTAAGAGTGTTGTCATGAACATTCGTGTAGCTTCTGTTTGAACATCTGTTCCAATTCCTTAGGTATATATCTAGGAGTGGAATTTCTGGGTCGTATGGTAATTCTGTGTTTAACCTTGGAGGAACTGCCGCACTGTTTTCCACAGCAGCTGCACCATTTGACATCCCCAGCAGCATATATGAGAATTCCTGTTTCTCCATATCCTTACCAATACTTGTTTTCCATTTTCTTTTTTTAGCCATCCTAGTGGGTGTGAAATGATGCCTCGCTGTGGTTTTCATTTATATTTCCCTAATGACTAATGACGTTGAACATCTTTCCATCTGTTTGTTGGCCATGTGTACGTCTTCAGAGAAATGTCCATTCAAGTCCTTTGACCTTTTTAAAGTTCAGTTGTCCTTTTGTTATTGGATTTTATTTTATTTTTGTTGTTGGATTTTTTTTTTTTTTTTTTTTTTTTTTTTGCGGTACGCGGGCCTCTCACTGCTGTGGCCTCTCCCGTTGCAGAGCACAGGCTCTGGACACGCAGGCTCAGCGGCCATGGCTCACGGGCCCAGCCACTCTGCGGCATGTGGGATCTTCCAGGACCGGGGCGCAAACCCGTGTCCCCTGCATCGGCAGGCAGACTCTCAACCACTGCGCCACCAGGGAAGCCCTGTTGTTGGATTTTTAAAGAGTTTTTAATTCTGGATACTAGACCTTTATCAGATATATGATTTGGAGATATTTTCTCCTATTCTATGGGTTTTTTCACTTTCTTTATGGTGTCCTTTGATGTACAAAAGTTTTTAATTTTGATGAGGTCCAATTTATCTTTTTTGTTATTGGTGCCATATCTAAGAAACCATTGCCAGATTTAGCTCTTACATTTATTTATTATTTATTTATTTATTTATTGGCTGTGTTTTTGTTTTTCGTTGCTGCGCGTGGGCTTTCTCTAGTTGTGGCGAGTGGGAGCTATTCTTTGTTGCGGTGCGCGGGCTTCTCATTGTGGTGGCTTCTCTTGTTGCAGAGCATGGGCTCTAGGCACTTGGGCTTCAGTAGTTGTGGCATGTGGGCTCAGTAGTTGTGGCTTGTGGTCTCTAGAGCGCAGGCTCAGTAGTCGTGGCTCGTGGGCTTAGTTGCTCTGCGGCATGTGGATCTTCCCGGACCAGGGCTTGAACCCATGTCCCCTGCGTTGGCAGGCAGATTCTTAACCACCGTGCCACCAGGGAAGCCCTTATATTTATTTTTGATCCATTTCAAGTTAATTTTATATACCATGTGAGTTAAGGGTCCAGCCTCATTCCCTTATGTGTGTGCTGTCCAGTTTTCCTAGCACCATTTGTTGAAGACTACTCTTTTCTCATTGAATGATCTTGGCAACCTTGTCTAAAATTACTTGGCTGTATAGATTTCTTTCTGAACTCTCAATTCTGTTCCACTGATTTATATGTCTATCTTTATGTCAGCATCACACTGTTTGATTACTGTAGCTTTATAATAGTTCTGAAATCAGAACAGTCTTCCAACTGTGTTTTTTATTTCAGGATTGTTTTGGCTGTTCGGGGTCCCTTGTAATTCCATACGAAGTTTAGGATCAGCTCTTCCATTTCTGTAAGAATACCAACTGGGATTTTGGTAGGGATTTCATTGAAATCTGTAGATCGCTTTGGGTAGTATTGCCTTGTCTACTTCACAGTGTAGAGCACCGTCTTACAGAAGGTAGCGCACAGAAGGAGGGCTTGTTTAGTCACTTCTGGGCTCCAGCCCCGAAGTCTGATGTGGAAGGTCTGGCCCCAAGCCCAGGAATGTGCCAGTTTAACAAGGGCCCCCACGAGTCCCAGGGACTCCAGCGTTTGAGAACCACTCTGGCCTTACCCACCTTCCCTAGGGAGGGGGTCTGGGGTTCAGCAAGAGCGAGTTTCCTAGTTTGAAAATGGCCAGTTCGTGGGCAGGAGCAGTCTTCACAGCTACTTCCTGTTCAGCCCCCTCTTGGCATTTTGGCCTTGCTTGACCTCTGGGAATAAGGTCATTGGAAGGTGTTCCAGTTGACTTTTGTGAAGCAGCATTTCTTGGGCCGAGTTCAGGAGCTCTCGGGGTGACATTTATGGAATCTCCCTGTCTTTTCCATACTGCCTTTTCTCCCAGAGGCCAGGGTGGTGTGCCTGTCTGACCTGCACTGAGTCCTCGATTCGGCTGGGAGGTCCTCTTGTTCATTGCGTCTTGTTTCTTGCCATCAGACCTCGGATACATTTCCAAACCTCTCTCTGTCTGAGCACCTCTGATCTCAGAGCCCTGGGGCCCAGCAGACCTTGCTGGGACCTTGCAGGTGGTGCCCGGCCCTGCCCTGCCCGCTCCAGACTCGGCCCTCCAGGCCGCGCTCCCTCCTGTGCATACGCTCTTGCCCCCGGCACACGCCTCCCTGCCCTTTTCTCCTGGTTCCTTCCTGATCATCCTTCAGTCTCACCTCGCCGACAGCTCCTAGGGCAGCTCTGCCTGACCGCCTGTCTGACCCCAGGTACGTGCTCTCAGAGCACCACGTTCTTCACCGCTGTAGCTCCCCTTACCTGTGGCAGCCTTACACGTCCTCTTGTGACTGTTTGATTAACAACGTGTCTCTCACCAGACTTGAAAATCCAGGAGTCAAGAAGATTGATCCCCAGCACCCAGCACAGTGCCTGGCACGGGGCAGGTGCTCAGCCAAACACCTGCTGGGTGGTTGGGGTTGGTGGGAGGTCGGTGGAGGCACGAATGGGCGGGTGCGGTGATGGGTAGGCGGGGTGAGCAGTGACAGGTAGGTAGATGATGGCTGAGTGGCTGGCTGGCTGGCTGGCGGGGAAGCACCAGTCAGTGAGTTTCCAGAACCTCCTTCCTCTCCACTTTATCAGACAAACACTCCTTGGGACCTGTTGTTTGACTGTCCTTCAGGACACACAGGTGACTGAGACACCTGGAAAAGACACAGAACATCGCCAGGGCTGGGACCCAGTGTCCCAGAGGATGGTGGCAGCGTGTGGGGCTGGCGGGGGCGCCTGACAACTCTTCTGTGCCGCCTCTCCCCTCCCGGGACAAGACCTTCTCTGAGGAAGAAGTCCTCTGCTCCTCTCCCCACCTCCCACCCCCAGCGACCCCAGGACTTCACCGGCCCCTCCTCCCCTCCTGGAACCTTAACAGCCCGCCTCCCTGCGTCCCTCGCTCTCCCATGAGCTGACTTGTTCAGGTAGGGCCCCAGCAGCCTTGTTCTGCCCGGTGGCCTCTTCTCTTAACCCTTTGCAGTCTGGTTCAACGGCCCCGGCTGTGCCCTCCACCGCCCCTCTGCAGGCTTCCAAGGGCTGCTAATGGGCTCCTGACCTCTGAGTAACACTTGCTACCACTGCCCAGCCCTTCCCGCTGCTTCTTTATTATCCTATTAGTTAAAGTGTTTTCAAAGAGCCCCGCCCCCACCTGCCCACCACCACTGGACGCCAGAGTGACCAGTGGGGCATCTCAAATACCGAGGCCTGGGCCCTCAGGGTGGTTGGCGTGAGCAGCCCGTGCTGAGAATCAGAGTGGGGACAGCGTCTCCTGGGTCCTGCCCAGCGCCCCCAGCCGAGCTGTCTCTCGCCTGGATTATTCCACCGGCTTCCAACACGGGACTCTGCTCCTTCCAGCTTCCCTGAGGGCGGTCCTCGCAGCAGCGGTGTCCGCTCACATCACTCCTCTCTCCACACCTCCCTTAGCACGGAATCTGCTGCCTTCTCGCCTCCCCCTCCTCACTCACCGGCCTCCAGGCTGGCGTGCCCCTGCTGGGGCGGCAGGGTCAAGGACCCCCACCCCCACCCCATTGCCGTGGTGTTCCCCTGGCCCCTCTCTCCCCGTTACATGACGCAGCCCTGGTGTGTTTGCCTGGCCCACCCCCAGTGAAATGGAGGCTCTGTGAGGACAGAGGCGCGTGGTTTGTCTTCAGGGGAGGTTTCCCCGGCACCCAGCATCTGAGGTACTCAGCGTTTGCTGAGCAAATGACCGCGTGGCTTCACGGGAAGGTGTGTGTCCAGGAAGCAGCCGATCCGAGAGCTGCGGGGGTTCCGCAGAACCCAGCCTGGGAAATGGTGCAGAATGACACCCCTCGTAGGATGTGTCCATACGGGTGCCTTGCTCATCCTCGTAATGTGCAGTCAGCAGCGTCCCTGCTTGTATTCCAGCTGCTAATGCTCTCCTGTCCTTTGAGAACTGGCTTATGTCCTTGCCCCTCACGCTGCCTCCCCTGGGAGTGGGGGGCAGCGGCTGCCGCTCATGCCCTGAAAGCCCGCCTAGCTGTACACTTAGGGTTTGTGTTGTTTTTTAAAGGTGTGTGACCCTTCAGTAAAAAGCTATCTTTTTATTGGATGAGAACAAGTGAAGGGCTGGGCTCAGGCACCATCTCAGAGGGAAGCAGGGAGCCTCGTGTCCATGCCCCCCTCAGCCCGGGCAGGTGTAGCTCCCCCGGCCAGGAGCTGTGTGGGGTTGTGCAGGGTGGGTTGCAGCCTGCCCTGTGCACGAGGGCGTGGGGGGGGAGGGTAGGCCGGCCGAGGCCCCGAGGAGGCAGGGGCGTCACGCCGAGGAGTTCCCGCTGTACTCTGGGCAGTCGGGAGACGTGGCAGCGAGGCAGGCGGGCAGGCAGGAGGGGTCCCACAGTGTCTGGGCAGCCTGGTGACTGGCGGGTGGCAGGCAGGACCGTGCCCAAACCGGGCAGTGGGGCCGGGGGGCCGAGGGGGTCCAGGTTCAGAGCTGTCCAGGAGATGACGGGCGCCCAAGGAGGGAGAGGAGAGAGAAGGGGCACCGACCCGCCCTGGCCGCCCAGTGGCGGTTCTCCTCCCGACCCTCCTCTTCCTCCGAGGGCTTCTCCCCGCCCGCCGGCTCTTCCCTGCCTCCGCATCACAGTGTCTTCTCTGTCTTCCCACTGCACCACTGCCCGGAAACTTCGTGGCTTCGAGCAGCGCTTTGCTACTCATACCTCTCAGGACTCTGGGGCTGGGATGCGGGCGGAGTCCAGCATGGACGGCTCCTCCCTGCTTCACCACGGCCGGGCCTCTGGGCCTCGCACACCCCTCTCCCCTCCGCGGGGCCTCCGCACCGCAGACTTCTCCATGCCGGCTGAGCTCTGAGAGGAGAAGGTGACGCTGCCTGCTTCTCGAGACCAGGCTCGGCCCTGCCAGCGGGATGCTTCCGCCATGTTGTTTTGGTCAAAGAAGTGAGAGGCCGGATTCCAGGGGAGGGGCACAGACCCCCGTCTCCGTAGAGCGGAAGTCACAGCCGCACCAGCCATGGGAAAGCAGAGAGCGCTTCAGTACCTATGTTCTTGCCTGAAAAGCATTTAGCATGCTCCTCAGCTCAGAGCGCCCATGAGTTCTGATCGCATCTCCCACAGGCACACAGGGCGTGTCAGCCGCGTCTGTGCCCAGCGTGGAGTGCCGATCGATCGCAGGGCCGTCCATCCGCTCCCCGCAGCCCCTCATCCTCTCTGGAGCGGTGTAGGGGGGGTGGTGCCGGGCCTAGGGCACCCATCCCCGCACGCGAGGCCGAGTGGGCTCACTGGCCGCCTCGCCTGCCGGTTCCTGTTTCCTGCGAAGCTCGTGGCAGCTGTGCGCAGTCGGCCTGGCTCTCGGCCTGGCCCTGTCTGTATGCCAAGCAGAGCAGAAGAGGGGGGCTCGGGGGCATGAGTGGGGAGACCCATGTCCACAGACACCCACCTCGACCCCTCCCCAGGCTGCCCAGCCACCCTTGATCGAGCTCCCGGGCCGGTCCACACACCTTCTCCCCACAGACCCTCTGTCCCAACGCTCTCAATGGCAACTGCATTTTTTGGTGTCTTTTACCTTTATAACTTACAAAATTTAACTTTTCATTTTGAAAAACTTCAGATCAACGGAAAACTTGCAGATTTCAGTAACTCCCATAGCCTCAGGTCCGCCCAGAGTCACCCACTGCCAACACCGGGTCACGTTTGCCTTCTCTCCGAGCATGAAGCTGTGAACAGGGGCTTGTGAGGACCCTCAGGCCAGGCCCCTGGCCACCTCCCCTTCCCCCGTGGCACCTGCCGTCTGTCGCTGCCCGTTAACGCAGCCCGCCCCTCCTGGCCCGGCATCCCGCAGGTCTCCCCATGTCCTTTCCTTCTCCTGTCCTGTCTCCAGAGGACGGACACCGCCCTGCCCATCTTTGTTCCCCAGGACATGCAGCACTGAAGAGTTGGGGCTCCCTGCTTGGTGGGAGGTCCCTCAGACTGGGTCTTCGGGGCGTTTCTATCCCTGTGAGGCTGCGCTCTGGGGACAGGCCTGGTCCCCCCACCCCCTTGCCCGCCGCTCCTGCCGCGCCGGGCTGCCCTGGGCGGTGCGGGAACTGCCCTCCCCAATCATGTGCGCCCACCTCCTTCCCTGAGGAAAGGCCCTTCCTGCTTCCAGCCCGCCGGGGTCGCCCTGGTCAGCGTCCACTCCAGCCCCAGCGACCAGATGCTGTGGGCCCTGGACAGCAGGTGGAACGTGCACGTCCGAGTTGGGATCACCGAGGAGATGCCGGTGGGGACCGACTGGGAGCACGTGCCAGGTAGAGGCGCTGGGTGGGCGTGGCCACTGCGGCCACGCTGGGGCCTGCTTTGCTGCCGAGGCTCTGCTGAGGCAGGAGACAGCAAGCGTCTGCCTCAGTGTTCCCCAGTGTGGGCACCCCGCAAGCAGAGCGCCAGCCCCGTGTCCTTGGGGTTCCTTGTCGGATGACCGTTTCCGGACCGCCCGGGCTCTGGTCCTCGGGTCTTGGGCTCTTGCAGCCTTGCCGGCCCTGCAGACAGGGCGTCCTTTCCCTGGGCTCCCACTCGGTGCCCAGCCAGGGGGAGAGCAGGCTTGCGGGGAGGGTCGGTCCGTCCCTTCCGCGGCCGGGGCTGAGGGCAGACAGATGCTCCGTTTGCCTGCAGGGTTGCAGGCCTGCCAGCTGGCCCTGAGTGCCAGGACCGTGTGGGCCCGCTGCCCCAACGGGGATCTCGCCCGACGGTACGGCGTCACCGACAGAAACCCTGCCGGAGACTACTGGAAGAAGATTCCCGGGCACGTGACGTGTTTCACAGGCAGGTGCCGGGGCGCCGGGGCTCCCGTGGATGGCGTCGGTGGGGCTCTGGCGGGGGGCTGGGGCGGTGCTGCTCCCACGGGGCTGGTTCACCCACACGGGAACCCATCCCAGGGTCACACCTGCCGGGGGCCACGCAGCACCCGGACTCTGCCAGGGTCTCGTGGGAAGAGGACGGGGCGCCGGGCTGCCCCCTTGAAGGCCGGGGAAGCCGAGGTGCCGGTCGGGGGGTGCCCGGGGCCCCACCGCTAGGCAGCGCATGTGCAGACGTGGAGCCGGGCTGGGGAGTAACGGGCGTGCGGCTGGCTCTTGTCCCTGCAGTGACCTCGTCAGACGAGCTGTGGGCAGTGGGCCCCGCCGGCTCCCTCCTGCAGCGGCTGACTAGGACTTTCAGCCACTCCCACGGCACCCCGAGCAGCCAGGCCACCGCCCCCCACCCCGAGGACCTGGACGACGAGTGGGAGGTCATCTGAAGGAGCTCTCGGCGGGGAGGCCACCGAGACCCGTGTGGCGGACACGGGCGGCTTTGAGTCACTTGCCCTTGGATGTGCCTCGCCCTCTCTTGTCAGGCACGTCTAGCCAGGTGGGACGCTCCGCTCTTGCTTTCCTCCGTATTTGTTTCCATCTCATTCCAAAACCCACAGCCTTGGCCGAGAGGTCTGGAGCCGTTGCTGTAGCAGCAGTGCCTCTGAACTCCCGCTGAGGCCGTCCCCGAGTGGGACGGTGGCTGCTTCAGTTGCATGCACTGTGGTTACCGCCGTCTGCTGTGGTCACCTTCCCATCACTGACCGCTCCCGGGCCCGTGGAGCCCAAGGTCAGTGCCATCCATCCGCCGAATGTGTTCCTGGGATGGCTTCGTCTCCACCACAGGGTCCCCCCACCTCCTCTCTGAGACGCAGGTCCCAGCGCCCATTCCCTGCTGGCCACACCAGATGGGAAGCCAGCTGTGCCAGGACGAGGACACACGCATAGCGACATGCACACGCCACACACACCCTCCCTGCCCGCTCCCAGGGGGCCGGGCTCGCCTCCAGCAGAACAGTAAAGGCCCAGGGGTGACCCGGAATACGGAAGTGTGCGTGTGCATCCGAGGCAGGTGTGGTGGGACGTGGGAACCGTAGCCATGTTAGTGACACAGGAATGTCTTAGGGTGACACTCAGCCCTGCTGCTGGTGACGTCGCGAAAACCAGAAGCACCTTCAGAGGACGAATCTACTAATTCTTGCCTTTTTTGTTTGTTGTATTACAAACCTACTTGAGATACCTCACTTGAAACCAGATCTTACAAATTGAGACGAGAACTGTACTTTCTGAAACCGGGGGAGGGCCTGATTCCTTCCCCTGGTTTATCCTGAGCCTGCACTGTTCTTAGCCGCAGCTCCAGAGGACGGACACTGCCCTGCGTGTCCTCGATGTGTGGGGCAGCCACGGGACCTGCCTGCTGGCCGCGAGGGGCAGCCAGACATTGTCAGCGGGCACCTGGGTGGGTGCCCGGCGAGGTTGAAACTGGGGCCTGCTGTGGCCACGTCAGACTTCAGTCCATGGGCTCGGCCTGCAGTGCCTACCCTTGTCGCTGGCATCTGAGCTGTAGGACTCTGCAGCCCGGCCAGGCATCCGCCCTGAGCCCACCACCCCTCCCTCTTGGAGGCAGCCCCGTGGAAGGACTGCAGCCTGGCTGCTTTTTTTAGCCTGCCCTTGGCCCGGGGCCCAGCTACTCAATGCCTGTTTTCTACTAAGCAGGTGTGTCCGGGAGCCCCCAGGCCACAGGTGAAGAGCGATAAGATTTGTTCTCTGACAGGACCCAGCTAGCCGTGAGGATGGAGGTTTTCCAGGTCTAAATGCGGACAAGATGCTGAAATCGCAGACCTTACTTACTACTTCACTTTTATAGAATGCGTTTTTTCAGAAGTCTGGTGACAGCAGAGGGAGCACAGGCGGCTGAGGCTCCTCTTCTGCATATGTTGTGCCTTTTGCCGGGCTCCTCAGATGGCAGAGCTCTCCTGAACCCACGGGACTTTAGTGCAATTAACCCAGTCTAGTTAGTTTGATACTTTTAAACTACTTGTAGCCTCAGTGCTTTGTACAGTTTTCTTTTTTTTTTTTTTTTGTTTTTAAGTCGTGCTTTGAGCCAGTGCAATAAACTAGACTTTTCCGAGCCTAGTCGAGTCTGATGTCTGAGTGGTGAGAAGGTGCCCTGAGTGGGCACTCAGGAAGGCTGTTCCCACTGGTGCTGCGAAGAATCTGCTGCTGGTGTTGCCAGCCCAGCCCCACGGCCAGGAGGGTGTGGGCAGACGTCATTTCGTGACCATCTTGCCCGGGGGCTGTCCTGGGGGAGTGCCACTGCAGAGGTGGCCCCGGGGAGGACACCATACCGTGAGGCAGAGCACAGGGCCGCTGTGGGCAGGCTCTGGGGGCTCGAGACCCTGGGCCTGAGTCTTCATCCAGGACACAAAACCAGACACCAGAAGTGCCCTAGTGGAAACCAGCACATGGAAAAAAGATCCCGTTCACGACAGCAGCGGGATGCATCACGTGCCGGGAAACAGCCTGAACAAGAAATGTCAGACTCGGTCGAGAGCTGGCCAAGCTCTACTGAAGACTTCCAAGGGAGCCCGGATTGGGAAGGCAGTTGACATTCCTGATGGAAGACCACAGCCATTGTGCAAAGAAAGACACCAGTCCTTTCCAAATACATTTATGGCTTTCACTCAATTTGTCAAAATTCCCACTGGGATTTTCTTTGTTGGGGGTAGGCAGGGAAGAATCCATAAAATAATGTTCATACCCACAAACTCCCCCCCGCCCTTGACTGTGCCAGATATGCTGTGAGGGTCTCACGTGTGCAGCTTCACGTCCTCAGCAGGGCCCTGAGAGGTCAATACCATTAGCCCCAGTGAGACTCAGAGAGGCGAAGTAACTTGCTTAAGTCAGCACAAGGAGCGCTGGGATTGGAGCCCAGCTCGGTGGGACTCCAGACCTGCGCTGTCTGACGCCACCTCACTGTCTCGAGAAGAAGAAACAGATGAGGATTGCCAGGAGAGATGACAGGGGCCAGCAAATGAAGTGGGATGTGGATGGAAGGGCCAGTGACGTTGGGCAGCCCAGCGAGGTCCACGGGGAGTTAACAAGGTGAAGGCGGCACGCAGGTGAGAGGACGGGACAGTGACTTCACATGCGGCCCGCTACTTAACCATTCAGACAAACGTTAAGTGGATTAAAGAGTCTTAAAACTAGGGGGCAAAAAACTATCTGATTTCTGGATGGCAAGCACGTTCTAAACTCAAAAGTAGTGGGAAAAGTCAGAGGAAAATACTACATAGATTTAATTTCTTCAAAATATAAAGATGCTGTGAATTAAAAACCCCGCATAAAACTAGAAAGGGAAATAGTTGCAACAAGTCGGAGGAACACCGAAGACACACGTATGGACAAAGGAGATGAAAGGGCACTGCTTAGTGCACACCCAGGGCAGGCGTGCACATGGAGCAAGCGGGGAGCCCCCGTTGGCACGGCCCTTCTGGGAAAGCCACTGGGTCCAGCAGCAGCCTTAAAACCCTCAAGTCCCAGAACTACTCCTTCTGGAAGCCTGTCCTCAAGAACAAATCCTAAGCCAGGGTTAAACGTACAGCGCAGCATCGTTTGTAATTGTGAAACACTAAAAACAACTGACATTCGGGAGCATTCCTCTCATGAAACAATATGCAGATGTTAGAAAGCACGTGTCTTCCCGGGGGATGTACGTTCTGAGCAGTCTGTCATGCAGTTTCATCATAGCAACGTTAAGTCTCTTGGGCGTGATAATGACCACGTGAGTTTGTAGGAGATCATACATACAGGGAGAGGTAGATAATGCCAGTGGACACGTTGTACTCTTCTAACTTATGGTGGGTTTGAAATCTTTTTCATAATTCCAGGGCGCAGAGGAGGGGCAGAAAGACACTACACAAGCAGCTGGTCACGGTGGTCACCTGTAGTGTGTACCTTTTTGTATCTTGAATTTGAGCCATGTAAATGTGTTATTTATTCCAAAAATAAATAAAATTCACATTTTAAAGACTCAGTTCTCTCTAACATCAACTCTATCGTATCAGCGCTAGCTGAATCAAATACCACAAAGTAAAACACCAAAGACTTCTCAAAAATCGTATTTACACAATGTTTTACAGTATACGGAAATGCTTACTCTACAGTAAGTTTTTAAATACTAGATTTGATCTGATGTCATGTGAAAAAGTATGCATAGAAAAAAATTTGAACGTATGTATATATGTGCATAGAGAAAAACAGAAGAAAATACACCAAATGCTAGTAGCAGTGGTTGTCTGGGTGGTGGGATGCCGCCAGGCAGGCGGGCAGCCTCTTTACCTGGGAGCTGCATGGAGAGGCCCCTGGCACATCCTGCCCTGGATTTCTCTGCACAATCCGAGCGTTCTACCATGAGCATGCATTCTATCAGCAGAAATTCTTTATAAAAGTCACTGAAGATGTGGGAATTCCCTGGCGGTCCAGCGGTTAGGACTCCTCGCTTTCGCTGCCTGGGCCCCGGATTCAGTCCCTGGGCGGGGAACTAAGATCCCGCAAGCCGCACGGTGTGGCTTAAAAAAAAAAAAAAATCACTGAGGGGCTTCCCTGGGGGCACAGGGGTTGAGAGTCCGCCTGCCGATGCAGGGGACGGGGGTTCGTGCCCCGGT
>NW_020172178.1:8320643-8322469 GCF_003031525.2 Neophocaena asiaeorientalis asiaeorientalis
CAAAAAAAAAAAAAAAATCACTGAGGATAGAAATCTCTTATCTTCAACCTCTGCCTTGGTTGGGATGGTTACACATGTGTTGACATTGGTTATGACCCCTCAAACCACACCCTTAAAGTCTGTGCATTTATTATGTCAAGTATGCCTCAATTTTAAACTAGCAGGACAAAACCAGTCACCGTGGAGCAGGGCTGCTTCACATCCACACACTTCTGGAGCAGAAGCTTTCCCCAACCGTGCCTGTTTCCTCTCCATCCCGACTTCAGGAAGCACCCTTGTTCTGAACAGGATTTCAGGTAACTTAGGAAACTGCTCTCAATACAGTATTTTAAAGTTGAAGAAATTGACAGGAAAGGAAATCAGTGGGAATATCGAGGTAGTAATGGGGTAAGTTAGCACACAACACGGCCAAAGTGGGGGCAGAGCAGGGGCCTTGTGGCCAGAGGCCGTCACAGGGCTGTGTGTCCCTTTCGGGCTCCAGGCACAGGGTCGCAGTACCTTGGGGACGAGCAGCCCAGCCTTCTCTGTCCTCCCCGACAGGTGTCTGGGGTGCAGGGATTCTGGCCCCTGAGCTCTCCGGAGTTGGAAGTTCACTGGGCCCCTGGATGGCCATGGCAGGGGCAGTACTGGCAGGAGTGGGGTTTTCCTTAGACAAGGTTCATGGAATGAAGGAAGTGAACAAATGAACCAAGGTGCTTTGCCCCAGACACGTGGGCCTTGTCCCAGGCAGAGCCATTGCCTTTGAGAAGTCATCAAGGCCACCTGCCAACAGCCAAGAACTGAGTCTCCTGGCTGACTCTGGCCCTCCCCAGGCCTCCCTGCTCATCGCCAGGGTGACAGTGGTGACGGGGTGCTGGAGGGCCCAGGGGAGTGATAAGGCCAGTGCTGAGGCCCGCCTGCCCGCCCTCACTCGGCCGGCAGCAGCAGCCAGATAACCCTGAGGCTTCTCCGCCCTGCACTGTTGCTCTGGGTTCTCTGCTCCCACGGACGCCTGGGGTGCCCTGGGCCAGGGGTCCCCAGTGGGACTCAGTGGGAGCTGTGCCAGGAATCAGGCCCCGCTCTGCTGCCACAGGGCTTCTTCAGCCTTCCCTATGGCTCCCTGTCCCACTCGGCCGCGGCCAGGACACCCGGGGCTGACGCCCCCCGCTGCCGTCCTGCCCTGCACCCCTCCAAGCTATGAAGCTGTGCTCCAGGGCTGGGCCCCCGGCTGTGGTGCCCACAACTACTCCTGCCTGGATCCTGTCCTGCGTGCCAGGACCAGCCCAGGGGCTGCCTCCTGCTCCCCGGACAATGGGTTCTGTAGGGTCCCCGCCAGGGAGCCCCCCCAACCTTGCATCACTCCATCCCCAGCCCAGGGGGCTCAAAGGAGTTCATCACCAAAGGGGCAGCTGTAGGTCTAACAGGGAAGCGGATGGGGGCCTAGCCCTGGGCCTTGGGCCAGGAGGGCTGACCCCACAGAGGACAGAGCTGGGACCTGGGAGACAAGAGGGGAAGTCTGCATGCCCAGGTCACCCGTCGGGTGCCCAGGTTCTTTCCAGGCAGAAGCTGCTTGGGCACGAGGGCGCCAAGAGTTCCCAATATCTCCCTAAGCCCAAAGCCCAGAAGCCACGGAGACCTGCTGCTCTGGTCTGCCCTTTCCACCTCCTCCAAAGGAATGCACCCTCCCCCAGCAACGCATCCCCGGTTAAGAACCAGGGGACTCCTGATGTCCCAAGTTTTAAGCTAGAGATGCTAGTATCCACTGCCCCCAAGTGTCAAAGTTCAGAAAGGCTATTTAACTGGGCCAGGACACACAGCAGGAGGGGAGAAGCCCTCGCTCGCACCCA
>NW_020172178.1:8322564-8325578 GCF_003031525.2 Neophocaena asiaeorientalis asiaeorientalis
CAACGGGGGTCACATCCTTTCCAGGGCAGGTAGGGAGCTTGGAGATGCTCCAAAACCCCTTTGTAAACAGTTGGGGACACTGAAGCTCAAGGCAGGGGTTTATCCAAGGTCACCCTCAGAGTGGGTGGCAGGTGCAGACCAGAACCAGGCCCCCTGGCAGAGCTTTCCGCTGCCCAGGCCCCTTCCACAGCCCCCCTCTGACGGCCCATCACCCTGGACTCTGCCACCACCACCCAAAGCCCCTTCGGCCCCCAGGCATGCCCCCCTCGGGGACACTGGGGGCAGGGTGGGCAGTGGGTGCCCCCAGCCAGGCGGTCACTGTTCATCGGGCAGATCGTTAGCCCTCTGCTCCTGGCAGAACATCGTGGCCCTCCAGCCCATGCCGGTGCGGGTTGAATTTCACGGCCCAGCAGAATTCCCGGGCAGGACAGCCTGGCCATCCCTGATCCCAAGGCTCCTCGGGGCACGGACCCAGCTTCTCAGCCAGGGTCCCTCTGTCCTGAAGGGTCAACCAGTCTCCATCTTCAAACCCTTCCTGCGGAAACCAGGTCTCCTGGCTCAGGCTGGAGGGCCCGCCCACGGGGTGACGCAGCCACCCCCGCCAGGAGCCCCAGGACTAGGTACCTGCTAGTCACCAGAGGAGAGCGCCAATGGGGCGACTGCGACAAGTCCAGGCCTGGGCTTCTTTGGGGAGGGGGCGGTCCCAGTGACAGCCGAGGAGGAGGCAGGTGGCCAGTACGGGACGGGGGCAAACAGGAGGCACAGCTTGGGTCCTGCCCTCCACAGCTCGGGACCTGAGGCCCAGCCCCACAGGGGAGTGGTCGAGGCCCCACCTGCTGACGGGGCAGAGAATCTCCACCCAGCGCCCACGGGCGGTTCCCTCGGCCTCCAGGCCTTTGCACACGCCGTCCACCTGCCTGGACACGTCAGTCCACCCCCCTGCACCTGCCCAGCTCAGCTGTCTCTCCCTCCGGGACACCTTCCCAGAGGCTCTAAATCAAGATGGGAGGCCGCTCCTCAGGGTCTGGGTAGTGAGCTGAGGGCAGGGCCCGGCTCTCAGGCGTCGCCTGACCCCGTAGCCCAGCTCCACGCAGGGAGGTGGGGAGCTGAGCGCGGCCGGATCCAGACCTGCAGCTCTGGGTCCGCCTGCCCGTCCTGGCCCAGCCCCCAAAGCACGCTACAGACAAAGCAGAGATTCTGCTGTCCAGAGAACAATATATGTAAAGTGCCGGGTACAACGCTCTGAAAAATAGTATTCTGCAAAAATCCTGCACCCGGGGTGCCCCCGCGGTCTAGCCCTTGCCCGTGAGGTCCAGTGGCTGTAGGAAGGGCGGCAGCGGCAGCTCGTCCAGGGCCTCGGGGAAGCGGCCGGGCGAGATGGCGGTGACCAGCACCTGCATGGCGCGCGCGAAGAGCGAGGGTGGCGCCAGGCCCGCCCTCCACTGGAAAAGGGTGGACAGGGGTCTCCCGTCCAATCCTCACACAGCCCCACCTGTCCGGGCCTCTCTCGTACCCGCCCCCAGCCTCCGACCGGCCCTCCCAGTCACTCCTCACAGCTTCCCTTCTCTCCCAGGCCCTGAACCACCTCTCACATCCTTGATCTAGCTGCGCCTGGTCGCCCCCCCCCCAAAACTGTCTTGTTCTCCGGTACCTCTGCTAAATATGCCCTTCCCTGTCCCTGCCCTCACAGCCCCAGCTACCGTCAAGGCCACACAGAAACCCCAGACCCCGTCCAGCCCAGGGACCCACTGGAAGAGTTCCTGCTCCCACCTGTAAGAGCTGCATCCAACTCCAATCAAGGGAAAAGCCAAGTAGGGGACTAGGAAAGCTGCATCCCACATCTCAAGCTGAGCCAAATCTTTTCTGTAGCCCAAGCTCCCTATCCCCAGCCCCATCTAACCTTGACCCTGTCGTCTGACCCCCGACTGCGGTCGAGGTCCCTACCCCAGGCCAGGCAGGGTCAGAGCTCTAGACTCAGACCTACTTGGCTAGCGCACCGCGATTACCTAGTTCTGTGTAGGTGGGTGTATTACTGTTGCCTGAGCCTCAGCTTCCTCATCTGTAAGAAAGAGGGAAGGCAGTCTGTGAGCCATAGCAGGAAGTGGGGGCCTCTAGCCTTCCACCCAAACATGGTGTTTACTGGATGTCACCGCCCCTAGCTCCTGGGAGGAGGCAAGAGGATGAAATCAACCTAGAAACTGGCGTGTACACTCTTCACAGTCTGTAAATCCCCTCCAGGTCTGCTAGTTCCCTGAGTCTTCCCATCGACTAGAAGAAGCAGGTACTGTCATCCCATTTTCCAGTAAGGGACAAACTAGTCCAAGGTCAGTCGGCAAGTCATGGTAGAGACAGATCTGGAACCCAGATCTCCTAACTCCTATATCGGGCTCATTCCAGAAGTGGGGGGACCCCAGCTTGAGCTCTAACCTTGCCCTCTGAGCCCCCTGCGCCAACGTGAGCCCTGACCTCCAACCCCTGGCCCTGGCCCAAGCTCCCCACTGCGTTTTCTCAAGGGTAAGCCCTTGGTCACAAGGGACCTGGGTCAGCGGATAAGCTGCGTCCACACACACTGGGTAACTAAGTTACAGAGACGGGCACAGGGGTTGGGGGCTGGAGCCACAGCACCGTTTTGGGGACACCGTAACGGGAGCACCACGCCTGGGTCTCCGCGCCCCGGGTGCACCCTGTGTGGACACTGGGAGCGGGGCAGGTTACGTAAAGTTGAGCCGCCCCACGTCACCGGGCAGCGAGTCACGGTCGCGGCTCAGTGAATGGGGGGTTGGGCCACCGAGGGCAAGGCCGCGCGCCCAGGGCCGCCCGCCAGTTCCTCCCCGTCCCCTACTGGCGGCACGGCCGGACCCCGGGTGGCCGCGGGTCGCGGGTCGCAGGTCGAGGCCAGAGTGTCTGCGGGCCGGTGGCCGGCGCAGCGAGGGCTGCACCTGCGTGCGCGTGTGTCTGGGGGGGATGAGGGGGGCGGCGGCTACACGCCGAGCCGGCCGAGGAAGGGGGACTCA
>NW_020172178.1:8325706-8345382 GCF_003031525.2 Neophocaena asiaeorientalis asiaeorientalis
CTTGAGGGCGCGCGGGGGGCGGGGCCGGGATGGGGAGTGAACGGGGCGGGGCTCCCGGAAACCCGAGTGGCCGGCGAGAAAAGGCTCCGGGTTTCGAGCTCCCGGCGACGGGAGACCCGCGCCGGGAAGGGCCCCTGGCCCCCGGCTGCTGTGCCCCGGCTCAGTGAGAGACTGGGCGCGCACTTAGGCGCTCCGGCTCCGCCGAGCGTGACTTTCTTCGGCACCCCACGAGTCGTATTCCACATCCCCTTTACGCTGACCCTCTGTGACCTTGGGGATGACCTCCTCCGGGACTGTTTTCTGGGACTGTACGTGGAGGGGTCGGGGCGTAGGAACTGTCACCCCTAAGGGCCCTGGCCGCTTTCCGCCCGGGAGGGTCGGGGCGTCTCGAGCCCCTGCTCCATGCTGACTTTCCCAGGGTACGAATGGATGAACGGATGCAGACAGCCATTTATGAGGGCCTAGTGTGTACCAATCTCTGTGCTAAACATACTTGATTTCAATTCATTTTCGCAACCGGTAGCCGTGGGAATTATGACTCCTAATTCACCGGCCAGGAAATCGGGGCTCACTGGGAGGTGACCTCCAAGTGAGGAGCAGCTAAAAGGGAAGCTGGGCGCTTCCCTTTCTTTCCTTCAGACATTTGTGGTGGATGGGGCCCTGACCACCCCGGTCTCTCCACAAGGGGGCCAAAGTGTGGAGCACACACGTGCCGGAGACCCACCAGCTACCCCCACCCAAAATGCCACCCACCTCAGTGCAACATGGCCCTGCAGGCCCTACCATACCTCTCAGGGGGTCCATGATCACCACCAGATTTACAGAAAACGATCATGGGCCAGGGGTGGGGGGGTACAGGGAACACTGGGCTGGGAGTCCAGGGTCTACCTCTGCCCCACCTCACCTGTCCTCTCCTCCCTGCTTTAGTCCTCAGTCTCCCTACAATTTCTCCCAGCTGTCCTGTTCCAGACCTCTCTGATGGGTGGGGCAAAGTGAATGGAAATCCTGGGGTTGCACGGTTGACATTGGCCTTCTGGAGCCCCCAGACCCTGGGGGACAACGTAGGGAGGTGGTGTCCCAGGTGAACTACCTGCGGCTCAAGACGCTAGCTGCCCTGCTCCCATGTCCCCATTCTGTTCTTCAAGGGCTGGAGGGAGACCTCACACCATCTCCATGGCTGCTGGTGGAATGAGGGTGACAGGGCATCGGCTGTAGGCCCCTGGTGTGCAGCTGGCCTCGGGGCAGGTCTCTCTCCACCCCTCGAACCCTCCTCGCCTCCCCGTTTGATGTGCCCTCGTCACTCTTCGCTGGGATTCCCGAAGGCCTCTCTCAAAATCAAGTCCGACCCTACAACAGGAGGGAAGGGGGCAGGGCACAACCTTTAAAAGAATGACACAGCCCCAGGACACTACACAAACTGATTAGGACCAAAGAGGTCCAAGATGGTGAACGAGTCAACTTCCACTAGACCTTGAGCCTCAGTATACGCTCCTTGTAATATATTAGCATATGCTAAATGACACACCCACAGGCGCCAAGACAGTTCCAAGGCCAGCCATAAAGGTCTAAAAGTGGGCGGTGGCCCAATTCCTGGAAATCCCGCCCCTTCCCTAAAATAGCTGGAATACTCCTCCCACTCATTAGCCTGTGAAACTACCCACCCCTATAAGAACTGACAACCCTGTACCCTGGGGCCACTCTCTCCTTCTGAGATGGCCCACACTCTGTCTTGTAGAGTGTGTTTATCGCTAAAGAAATCCACTTCTTACCCATCACTTTGTCTCTGACTGAATTCTTTCTGCGATGAGACATCAAGAACCTGAGCTTCATTAAGTCCTGAGACCAGGTGTGTGATCTCAGTTAAAAGACCGTGGGTTCGAGTCCCAGCCTGTGGGTCCAAGTCCCAATCTAAGCTGCACGGTTTCAACCCCATTTCTCCACTACTTAGAAAGCTTCCCATGGACATGGACTTAGCCAGAAAGACCAAGTGGGGCAGAGGAAAGGCATTCCTGGCCCAGACACAGCTGCAGCAAAGGTCTGGAAGCGGCAGAGGGAGGCTCCAGAGGTCAGTTGGGAGGGGCCGGGAAGCATAGGGCCTTGAATGGCTAGACAAGGAGCTTGGGTGTGTCCAAGGACCTGGAGGTTTGGAAGTTAGTGGATTATTTCAGGCATACAAAACGATAATATAACTTTGAAATGCCTGGGAGCCCATGAGCCAGTTTAAGAACTAACATGTGGGGAAATCTGAAGGCCTGCGTGCCTGTCCTGCCGCCCAGTCCCAGCGCCGGCGCTTTCCCACGGTGGCAGCTGACACTGTAACCCTCTCCATCACGCTGTCAGCGCGCCCTCTCAGCAGCTTGCCTTTTTCTCCCACGGTCACTTTTAGACTCGCCCTCTGGGGTACGCGCCGCTCTGGGTCACACGTCATGTCTGTCGAGTCTTCTGCTGGTGAAAGCTGTCCCCTGTGCCCAGCACGTGTGTGGTCCCCCAGTGCTGCTGTGAACAGCCTGCCCGCGCCTCCAGGGGGCTGTGGCAGAGTCTGGGGCGGCGATGGGGGGAAGTGCTCCCCCTAAAGAAGCAGCGTCCTGTGCCCTGAGGCTGCGAACGGGGGTGGGGGTGGGGAGCGGGCGGAGGAGGGGCAGAGGGCTCAACTCCCAGAGAGACTAAGGGGGCCTGGGAGCGAGAGGACTGCCCGGCTCAGGCCTGGCTCACCAGCACAGCCTTCTAAGTATGGCTTTGACCTTTGACCCTGTCATGCTCCCCTCTTTCCTGGGAGAGCTTGTCCCGCCCCCCCGCAGGCTGGCGGCGTCAGTGTGCGGCCAGGTCGGAGGGGTAGTGAGCGAGGCTGCAAATACAGACGGACCCCAAGGTCAGTGGGAGGACTTCGGGGGAGCCAGGGCTCCGAGCAGGGGCTGCCTTGGGTTTTCTCAGGCTCCCTCTCACCGCGGGGAGCAAACCCCAGGAGGAGAGGGTGGAAGCCCCAGTAGCTGACTGGCCTGGGAAGGGGTGGCAGGGCGAGCGGCATGGAGGGCACTGGGACAAGCAGCGAATTCTGTGTGGACTCTGACCAACTAGGGTGGGTGTGAGAGGGAGAGAACAGTCTAGAATGCCTCCCGGGTCGGGGAGGAGCAGGGGGTGGGGCATCCCTGAAGATGCCTGTCAGCCACCTTGGGGTGTCCATGGTAACGGGAGGTGGAGGGAGAAGCCCTGCTGGTGACATACAGCTGGGGGTCACAGGAGAGAGAAGGCACTGAAAGCATGACACCCGGAGTGAAGGCTGGGGGCTGCCCTGGTGGTCCAGTGGCTAAGACTCTGCGCTCCCAATGCAGGGGGCCCAGGTTCGATCCTTGGTCAGGGAACTAAGATCCCACATGCCGCAACTAAGACCCAGCGCGGCCAAATAAATAAATTAATTAAATAAAACATTAAAAACAAAATGGAGTGAAGGCTGGGAGGCCAGGCTGGAACATCTAGCATGTAGGGATGGGGAGAGGCCCTTGGAAGTCAAAAGAGCCCAGGTGTCCGGAGGAGGAGGGAGTGGCCACCTGGGACAAGTGCCACCAGCGGGTCAGGAGGATTTGGCTACGTGGAGGTCATGGTGCCCTTTACAGAAGGTCACGGGACTGCAGGAGAAGCCTATGTGGAGAGGAGCGTTAGGGGAGGGACTGGGAAAGATGTGTAGGGAGGAAAGGGGGGCTGGAGGTAAGTGGGTTAAAGAAGAAAAGACAAGAGAGACACCCCTGGTGGTCCAGTGGATGACTCCGGGGTCCCAATGTAGAGGGCCCAGGCTCGATCCCTGGTCAGGAAACCAGGTTCCGCATGCTGCACCTGAGACCTGATGCAGCCTCAATAAATAAATATTGTAAATAATAAAAAAAACCTGGAGCCACGCGTGTGTGCACCTGTGCATGTGTGCGGCACACTGATGCGCCAAAACGCTGACGCAGGCAGGACCTGTGGAGCCGCGACCTGGAGGCCAGGAGGGCCTGCGCTGCCACGAGTGGAAGGAAGGGCCCTGCCACGGGCAGGGACAGAGGGTTGGGCATGGATGCCAGTGAGAGCACAGGTAAAGGTGAGTCAGAGAAGTCTACTCAGATGGCTTCTATTTTCAAGGTCATTCGCTTAGAGAGACAAGGGGTGGAGGGCGGTGCTTGAGGAGAGGGGTTCATTGACCACAGGGAGATCCTCCCTGACCTGAGCCCCAGCTGCCCCCAGCAAGCCCAGCAGAGCCTCTCATCAGAGCAGCGGGGGATCCGGCAGGTGGCCCAGGACTGGGAGCACGGCTTGGGGTTTGTGCTGCAGGTAGAGAGGAGGGAGGGCAGCTTCCCGGGGGAGGAAGCTGGCGCCAGACAAGCTGGGTTCTAATCACTACTCACCGGCTGTGGGACTTGGGCTGCGTGACTGCACCTGTCTGAGTGCCAGTCTCTATCTGTGACATGAGTCAGGTGGATTTTCGGATCTCAAAAGGAAGTTGTGCCAGGGGACAGGATTGGCCAAGGCCAGTATGGGAAGTGGCCAGGACCAGGGGAGTGGGGAGGGGTATTTATTGGTAAAAATTCTAAGTATTATCTGGGCCTTCAGTGAGTTGTCGTGGTAACATCAAAGACCACTGATCATACCTCATCATAACAAACATAATAACAATGAAAAGATTCGAAATATTGTAAGAATTACCAGAACGTGACACAGAGACAGGAAGTGAGCAAATGCAGTTGGAAATATGGCGGTAACAGACTTGCTCGACGTAGGGTTGCCACGAACCTTCAATTTGAGAAAAACATAGTATCGGTGGAGCACAGTAAAGTACAATAAAATGAGGGTCTGCCTGCATATTTTATTTCTAACTATTTCAGAGTAAAACCTTTGAAGAGAATACAGGTTAACTACCAACTGTTAAGGAGGTACAGTCCCTGCTGTGTTTTTAATAATAAAAAACTGGAAACCTGGGACTTCCCTGGTGGTCCAGTGGTAAAGAATCCACCTGCCAATGCAGGGGACATGTGTTCGATCCCTGGTTAGGGAACTAAGATCCCACGTGCCACGGAGCAACGAAGCCCGTGCGCCACAATTACTGAGCTCAGCGGCTCAACTAGGGAGCCCGTGTGCCACAAACTACAGGGCCCACGTGCTCTGGAGCCTGCACGCCACAGCTAGAGAAGAGAAAACCCACACGCCACAACCAGAGAGGAGCCCGCGCACCTCAACGAAGAGCCCATGCGCTGTAATGAAAGATCCCGCCTGCCGCAACTAAGACCTGATGCAGCCAAAAATAAATAATAAAACAAATAAATAAATAATAAAATAAAATCTTAAAAAAAACCCAAAAAACCGGAAACCTCCTAGGTGACCATCCAAAGGGGAACACCAAAATTAATCATGATGCATCCTTCCCAGCTGGGCACTGCTCCTCTCCTGGCTCTCGGATAGGACCTTGTGTCGGCCTGGAGCCTAGGGAGCATCTCCCTCAAATCCGCCCCCACCGCCAACCCAATGTGAGACTCTCGCTGGTGTCTCTGGGTCCATGTAGGATCCCTGGAAAGAGCCGTGCCTGAGGACTCAGGCTTCCTCATTAAATGAGCCAGTTGAGTTTTTTATTTTTTAATTTACTATTTAATTAATTAAATAAATGTTTTATTTAATATTTATATTAAAGTATATTTAGTCTTTAATAATTTATTTAATATTTTATTTAATATTTAAATAATCCAGTTTTGGGATTAGGCCAGTTGGAGACAGGGGTTTATCACTTGAAAAATTCCTGGCTCCTTAAGAGTATTTGCTCGGGACAGTCCTTGTCATCCCAGCATAATTATAATAGTGTCCCCCTCACTCTCAACAGGTCCTGGTTTAGGAGGTAAAACCTACAGCTGCCACGTAACTAACTAACGCACAGCCCAGGTATCATGCAGACACAGGCAGCGATAAAGAGCCTGAGTTTCCTCATCTGTCAAGAGGAGATAAGAGAGCCTTCCTGAGGAGTCACTGAGTTCTTGCAGGACACAGCAGTAACAGAGCTCCTAGGGTTCATTTTCAATACCTCAACACAAAAATCTTAAAAGACCCGTGCCCCTTGTGTTGGGAGCACAGTGTCTTAACCACGGGACCGCCAGGGGAGCCCCCATATTGTTTGGAAAATACTGGAAGCCATACACTGATCTGTGGAGGGCAGGGCCTCCTGGGGAGAGCATCAGGGAGGGGGAGGGGGGGAGGAGGAAGGAGCTCTTAGTTTTTATTCTCTGTACCTTCTTTATGGTTTGAGTCATTCACAAGGGACATATATTCAAATATTATTTGCATAATTAAGGTAAGTTTTTAAAGAGGCAGGTCCCGCGGGCAAAATGCTCTCTCAGCCGTCATCTCATGGGCTCTCAGGGGAGGTAGGCTGGATTGTCAACCCACTTTACAGGTAGGGAAACAAGCTCAGAGAAGGGACAGGGCTTTGCCCACAGGGCTGGAGCATATAAGCCTCGTCCGGGCCTAGGAAGGGAAGGCTTTGGTTTCGTGAGTTCCCAACCCCTTGTGAAAGCTGAGGAAAGTTCTGCTAGAAATGTCTCCCACTCACAGGATGGAGGGGCCTCAGACGCAGGTTGGGATGCTGGGCTGGGGACTCAGATGGTCAGCCAGCCCTTCTGAGCAGCTTAACTCGGTAATTCAACTAACAGGCCCCTGCAGCCTGCCCTGAGGATCACAGCTGAGTGGGCAGGAGAGGCTTCCTGGAGGAGGAGGCTACCTGAGATGAAGAGGCGTCACCTGCACCCCTCACATCATCCCCTGGACTCTGTCCAAACGCCCCACCACGCCCCCCTCGCTACTCCATCCCACCTCCCAGGGCCAGGCTGCCCTGGACTCTCCAGGCTCCAGCTTCAGCCCCAGCCTCTTGAAGCCTGAGGGGATCCCGTCAAATCCAAGTCAACTCAGCCCTTCTGCTAGGAGCCCTCCCTGCTCAAAGATGCCACCCACCCGAGTCGAAAACCCCTGCTCTGCCTCCGGACCAGACCCCTTCACATTCCACGAGAACCTTGGCCTTCAGGCCTCAGGGCCTTGAGCCCTGGCTCATGCCGTGCCCTCTGCCTGGACGGCCCATCCCCAGAAGTCCACACGGACTCACCTCAGGCGCCACGTGGCTGAAGGAGCTCGCTCAGCCTCTCCGGGCTCCACCACAGCGTCCTGCGCTCCTGGGGGTTTCTCCTCTGCCCACAGCCTGTCCCTGCGGGGGGCAGTAGGTGCCCCATAAATGCTGATGACTAAGTGCAGGAGTTGATCAGGCAGGCTAGGTAGGGGTCACCCTCTGGGGAGTGTGGGCCGGTCCCTGGAGGGCGGGGAGCAGGAAGTACAAGATTCATCTCTTTTGCACCAGAGTCCCAGGCACCAGGAGCCCTGAGCACAAGGGGGACTTGGCCGTAGCCCAGCCCAGGTTCCAGCCCACCCAGGCAGGGGCCCGCAGAGCTCAGACCTGGCTTCTCCTGGGGGAGGCCAGCTCTGGCAGGGGCAGGACACTGGCGGGTTAGGCCGGCTGGCCCTGTCCCTGAGCCTCCCAGCACGCAGGGGCTGGATGCTGGCCTGGCTGTGTCACCTTGAGCGCATCGCTGTCCCCTCGGGGCTCCATGCCCAGGCCAGGGGCTGCCCTAAGGAGAGCGGGCAGCACCCCGTCCCTGGGTGCTGAGAGGGCACAGCCGAGGTGGGCCGGGCCAAGGGCAGCCCTCCACTTCGTTGCACCTCCCGCTTTCTTTTCCACTGTCCCCTTCGGTAAACAGTTGTGGTTTGCAGTGAAGAGAGTCAGCAGGGGAAACTAAGGCCTGGCCCTGGTCACACAGCTCAGATGAGTCCTAAGGATAACAGCGGCCCCGCCTGCCAGCCGCGCACAGGAACCTCCCGCTTCCCGAGACCCCCGAGCAGTCGGGCCTGGATCCCCGCGTCTCACTATCACTTTCTCTCGAGAGGAAACTGAGGTCCGGGGAGGCGGAGCCACTCAGCAAGGGGCTCGAGCGGGCATGGGGGGACGGGGACCTCAACTAGGCTTATGGGACTCACCGGGTCCGGGGCTTGGGGAGGGAGGTCCCCTTATCGGATCCCACTGTGCGGCCCCACGGAGGAGGGGGCGAGGCCCTGGCTGGAGCCACTGTGGGCCGGGCCTCAGTTTCTCCATCCGCTCAGAACTGGAAGCGGTGTCCTGTCCCACCGCCCGACGCGGGCCGACACCGCCCCCTGGCGGCCGCGCGCGTCGTTGCGGCCCTCAGCCCGGCACGGGGCTCACTGAGGGAGCGGGGCCGGGGCGCCCCAGGTCACTAGCGGACAGGGGACAACTGAGCGCCTTGCCCCAGCGGCGGGATTCGCGGGTTAGGGTCTCCACCCACGAACAGCCCACCCCGCTCTCCACTCGCCACGTGGCCGCCGCAGGCCCCTTCCCATTCTGGGTCTCAGTCTCCGCCGTGAAAGAGCGACAATCGTGCCCAGCCCACGCCTGTGGCCACTCGGCCGCCCCCTCGGGCTCCTCGAGCCCCGCTTTCCTCACCCACGCCGGGTCTCCCCGGGGTTAGCGCCCCCCACCCTTTCCTCGTGGGCGGGATCACTGCCCCGATGGGCCAATCCGAAGTCCGGGGCGTGACGGGGGGTGGGGGGTGGGGTGTCCGATGGGGAGGGAGCGAAAAGACTGCGTTTCCCCTCCCCTCGCATCCCTTCCTGGGGCGCCCCCTTCCGGAGAGTCCTCGAACCCCGGCAGAACGCAGGGTGCGGAGGGCAGCTCTCTGGGAGTGGAAGAGGCCGAGGGGTGCTTCTGTTTTCCATCTTCGAAGTGAGGACGATCGCTGCCCCCCTGGTCCCCGTAGGTAGACAGCCACAAGACCCCCAACCCCGCCTCTGCCCTCCAGCGCCTGCAGCGGCCTACGGGCCACAGTGGCCCCTGGTGACCGGCTCTGCCCGAGCGCTTCGCCCAGCCCTACCTCTCCGCCAGGGAACAGAACTTCCTGCTAGCTGTTCCTTGGCTTGGAATGCTGTCCACCCAGCTGAGCCTGCTGCTTCTGCAAGCGGACTAACTGCTCCTCTCCAGGGCAGGGTTCGTCGTACCCTGGCCCATTTTACAGAAGGCTGACACTGAGACCAGAGTGTTCAGAGAAGCCGGCCACAAGGTGCCCAGCTGGGAGGTGGCTCAGAGGGAACCTAGCTGTCGGTTGTGACCCACTCCTGGGCCACCCACCCCCATGTCACTGCGTCCCAAGCCTGTCCACTGCTCCCACTCCAGGGAGCAATGGACGGGACATGCCTAGCGGAGCCCACTGAGGGTCCATGCAGTCTGGATGGGAGGGTCAGGGATCCTTGGGGTGTGGCCCCTCACTCTGCCACCCCTTGTCCAATGGGGCACTGAGGTCCTAGAGGGGCAGGGAGGGCCTTACCAGGTGTCACTAAGGTCCTAAGCTTTCCTGATGACTACTGTGGAGGGAGCACAGAACTGGGCAGGTGAGGAGATAGGTCAGTAAGGCCTGGGAGGGGCTTCCCAGCTCCAAGGAGGGGGAGGATTAGGCAAACTGCCAAACTCCAAGAGCAATGAACAGGAAAGCGGGAAGCAGGGTTGGATGGGTAGGTGGGCTACAGTTATTATGCCAATGAGCCCTGAGAGACAAAAGAGACTTCCACAGGTGTTATCAGTTACCTACTGCTGTGTAACAAACAACCCCACAACTGTGGCTTGAAACCACAATGATTTTTTGTTTCTCACCATCCTCTGGATTGACTGGACAGTTCTTCTGCTTCATATTTTGTCCTCTGGGATCATTTATACAGCTGCAATTAGCTGAGGGCTCAACTGGGGTGAAACGTCCAAGGTGGCTTCACACACATGGCTGCAGTTGATGTTAACTGTCAGCTTGGGAACTCAGCTGGCTGCCAGCGTGGGCTGTCATCTCAGGTACAGTGGCCCTCTGTATCCACAGATTCCACATTCCTGGATTTAACCAACCAAGGATCGAAAATATTTGGGAAAAATATTCCAAAAAGCAAAACGTGAATTTGCCTGGTGCCAGCAAGGATTTACGCAGCATTTACATTGTCTTAGGTATTATATGCAACCTGGAGATGATTAAAAATACAGAGGAGGGTGTGCCTAGTTTATATGCAAATACTATGCCATTTTATATAAGGTATTTGAGCATCCTTGGATATTGGTATTTGCGGGGGCCTTGGAACCAATCCCCCGTGGATACCAAGGGATGACTGTACTTTGATTCTCCTCTACTTGGCCTCTACACAGGGCTAACTTGGGCTTCTTCACAGCATGGCAGCTACGTTCCAGTGAAAACAATCCTCAATATGCAAGAGAGCATCAAACTTCTACTTCCATCATATTTGCTAATATTTCATTGGCCAGAACAAGTGACATGGCCGAGCTCAGCAACAATGTGGAATGAGACCTCCCCAGGACATGAATACTAGGAAGCATGGTCCATTGTGGGGCACCAACTTTACAGCTTACTGCATTGGGAAAGGAAGGAAGACAGACAGGAGACAGGAAAGCTTTAGCGGCTGGAATAACCAAGGAAGCCTCCTGAAGGAGGAAGGGCTTGCCTAAAGAGGGCCTGGGAGCTCTGTTCTCCTCCTTGCTCCCATCTTGGGGCCCATGGAGGATGGAGGATAACCATCCACTAAGTAAATATATATAAACTGGGAAAATATCTGGAGATAAGTGCTCTGTGGACAATGAAAGTAGGGTGGTGCTAGTGTGATGGGCAGGTGGGACAGCTGTTTTAGATGAGGTGGTCAGGGAAGGCTTCTCAGAGGAGGTGATGTTTAGGCTGAGTTCATACTGACAAAAGGAGCCAGGCTTGGGGAACGCAGAGGGAAGTGAATCACAGGCAGATGGAACAGCTGAAGCAAAGGCCCTGAGATGGGAATGAGCTTGACACCTTTGAGGATTAGAGGGAAGATCGGGGTGGTAGGAGGGGAGTGGGCAAGGGGGCAGGGTGGGTACGGTTGGATTGTGTTGGATCTTGTAGGCCTGGACAGTGAGGCTGGCCTTTTCTCCAAGTGCAATGCAGTGCCTCCCGAGGAACAATGTGACTCAACCCAAAGTGCATCTACTGAGCACCTACTGTATACCAGGCATTGTTCTAGGCACGTGGGACTCATTGGTGAACAAAACAGAGGAACATCGCTGCCCTTGTGGAGTGTGATCTGATTTGGGGATTTTTTAAAAAACCACTGCTGAAAGGGAACAAAAGGAGGTGGCTGAGCGCAAAGAGAAAAAACAGAGGAGGTGGAACTGTCAGGCCTAGGAAGTGGGGGGGGTGAGGGATAAGAAGATAAATTTAAGAATGAGCTTGGGAGATCATCTTCATGACGTTGGGTTAGACAAAGAGGTCTTAGATTTTTTTCCTATAAAACAAACAAACAAAAATGATAAATTGGACCTTATCAAAACTGAAAACATTTGTACTTCAAAAGATACCATTGATAAAATGACAAGATAAGCCACAGACTGAGGTAAAATATTTGCAAATCACATATCCAGACGATATCAAGAATTCTTTGAACTAATAATAAGAGACACAACCCAGTTTTTTTTTGAGGGGGTGTTTGGGCTGTGCCGCGCAGCCCTCAGCAGTGAAAGTGCAGAGTCCTTTCACATTGGACTGCCAGGGAATTCCCACAACCAACCAACCCAGTTTTTTTTTTTTTTTAAATGTGCTGTAGTTTATTTATTTATTTTGGCTGCGCTAGATCTTAGTTGCGGCGTGCGGGATCTTTTAGTTGCAGCAAGTGGACTTCTTAGTTGCGCCATGTGAACTCTTAGCTGCGGCACACATGCAGGATCTAGTTCCCCGACCAGGGATCGAACCCGGGCCCCCTGCACTGAGAGCGTGGAGTCTTACCCACTGGCCCACCAGGGAAGTCCCCCACAACCCAGTTTTTAAAGGGGGCAAAAAATTTGAACAGACACTTCACCAAGGAAGATATATACAGATGGCCAATGAGCATATGAAAACATGTTCATCATCATTAGTCATTAAGGAAATGGAAGGTTAAGCACAATGAAATACCACTACACACCTATTAGAATGTCTAAAATGAAAAAGATGGACCATATCAACTGTTGACAAGGATGTGGAGCCACTGGAATTCTCACACTTTGGGAGTGGGGTGCAGCCACTTTGGAAAACAATTTGACAATTTCTTAAACTTACCGTATGACCCAGCAATTCCACTCCCAGGCATCCATCCCAGAGAAATGAAAATCTATGTCCCCACAAATACTTGTACATGAACTTTCACAGCAGCATCGTTCGTAACAGCCAAAAGGGGGAAGCACATGTCCACATGCCATTAACTGGTGAATAGATCAAGGGATTGTGGTCTATCCATACAATGGGAAATTATTCAGCAATAAAAAGGAACAAACTCTGATATATGCCACAACAAGGAGGAACCTCGAAAACAGGATGCTAAGTAAAAGAAATCAAACACACCAATGGTCAACAAGAATGCACTGCACACTTAAAATTGTGATAGGACGGTAGATCTTATCACAATAAAATACAACTTGACAGCGCTATTTACAATAGCCAGGACGTGGAAGCAACCTAAGTGTCCATCGACAGATGAATGGCTAAAGAAGATGTGGCACATATATACAATGGAATATTACTCAGCCATAAAAAGAAATGAAATTGAGTTATTTGTAGTGAGGTGGATGGACCTAGAGTCTATCATACAGAGTGAAGTAAGTCAGAAAGAGAAAAACAAATACTGTATGCTAGCACATATATGGAATCTAAAAAAAAAAAAAAATGGTCACGAAGAACCTAGGGGCAAGTCGGGAATAAAGGCACAGACCTACTAGAGAATGGACTTGAGGATATGGGGAGGGGGAAGGGTAAGAGCTGTGAGAGAGTGGCATGGACATATATACACTACCAAACGTAAAACAGATAGCTAGTGGGAAGCAGCCGCATAGCACAGGGAGATCAGCTCGGTGCTTTGTGACCACCTAGAGGGGTGGGATAGGGAGGGTGGGAGGGAGACGCAAGAGGGAGGGGATATGGGGATATATATTAAAAAAAACAACAACAACAAAAAAAAAACTTAAAAAAAGAGAAAGAAACCAAACACAAAAGACTATGTATTGTATGATTCCATTTTCATGAAGTATACAGAAAAGGCAAGTACAATATATAGATATGGGAGCAGGTCAGTGCTTGCCTGGGGCTGGGGGTGGGAGCAGGGATTAACTTCAAAGAGGTGCAGAGAATTCTGTTGGAGGGTGGAAATGATCTAAAACTAGATTGTGGTGATGGTTGCACAATTCTATAAATGTACTAAAAATCATTGAATTATGCCCTTTCAACTCCAGAAATTTCATGGTATATAAGTTATACATCAATAAAGCTCTGGAGAGAACAAGAGAGAAACCAGGGCTAGGCCTTCAGAGTGGGCTGGGGCTCAGCTGAGGGCCCACCAGTGCTGGAGACAGCCCTGAGCCTTCCAGGTTTCAGATCGCAAACCCTCGGGGGCCTGTGTAGTGTTGCAGTGCCTGGGGTGCCACCCCTTGTCCCTTAGGCCAGGAACCCCAGCTCGGTAGGAGCCCAGATGATGTGGGGATACCTTCTAAGTTGTTTACAGAAAACCCTCCATAAGGGAATGAGGCCTGTTTTGAATGATAAATGCTACAAACCAGAAGAAGTTACCCGCCCCCCCCAAGTCTGAATTCTCCCAGTCTGGAGAAATGCGTTTCCTCCCAGTAACAAGCTCCAGGCCCAGCGGAGGCCCCGCCCAGCTGCACAGGTGACGTGTTCATTAGTACCGGGCAAGTAGGGATGCTCCTCTCTTGGGATGCGGGGCCTGGCTCCCCTGGGCAGGCGCTTCGGGGAGGGGAGATCCGCTGGGAGAAGTAGACAGAGTGTGTGCCTGGCGGAGAGAGCAGTGCACACACACCACTCCTCCCCCGAGCCCCGTGGTCTGGAACCCACGGACCGCTGTGCTCAGAGGCTCGCTGAAAAGCCGGTGCAGAGGGTCCCACCTCCCAGCAGGACACCCTAGGACCCGGGTTTTTCTGATCTAGGCAAGGCCGACAAAGCACAGGAGCTGAAGTCCTCACTGTCGGGCTCCCTGAGTGAGAAAAGGGGCGCTGGCAGGAAGGCACGGCTGCCCAGGAGAGCAAGGCGGCGTCTGGGGAGCCCCTAGGCCCCCTCCTCCACACACACAGCTACAGCAACCAACTCCCCAAACACCAAGACCCGGGTGCCTCGTTAGGAGAAGGGGCGCCGGCGGGTCCCAACCGAGCAGCAGGACTCCCCCTCACTCCTCCCGCCCTTGTTTATCGGCAGACTTGGGGTTCAGGGGCAGTCAGCTTAGACCCTGACCCTCAGCCTCCCACCTGCAGGGGATCCTCCAGGGCCCACCTCGGAGGAGCCACGGGAGCCGGGAATCTGAGAGCAGTGCGGCCGCCGGCAGAACCACAGCTCCCCAGGCAGCCCCGGGTGAGCCCGCTCTCCCCACCGCTGATTGGACCAGGCAGAGCACCTGACCACGGAGAGCCCATCCATAGGCTGACCAGTGACCTATCAGGGTGGCCTGGGGAGAGCACAGCTAATCAGATGCCTTCCGGGATTTGGAGCCAAAAGAGACGGAGAGGGGCACGCTGGGCAGTGGCTGGCCTCCGGGCTTGGTGTGGGTAGGGCTTACGAGAGAGAGGAGGAGGGCCTTGGAAAGGGAAAGACAAGGAGAGAGGCCTGGGTTTGGCCTCCGCTCGACGGGGCTCCGACTTTCTCAAAACCTAGTGGTACCCAAGGCACGCGGGGCCTTTCTTCCTCCACCGTCATTCTTGGATGTTTATCCTTAAATCACCATCACTTTGGCGGCGCCCTAAGCGTTCATGTCTGTGAAGTGTGGTGTGCTCGTCATTTGCTCCAATATGTGTTCAAATGAATTCGCCACCATCAAAAAAAATCTACCTCATTTGCACACCCATGTTCAGAGCTGCATTCTTCACAGTAGCCGAAAGGTAGGAAAATACCAAGTGTCCGTGGATGGATGAATGGATAAAAAAAAATGGAACCTATACAGACAATGGAGTATTAGCCGTAAAAAGGAAGGAAATTCCGGCACATGCTACAACATGGATAAACCTTGAGGACATTATGCAGAGTCAAAAAGGACAAACGCTGCATGGTCCTGCTCCGATGAGGCACCAAGAGCCGTCAGATTCGTAGAGAAAGTAGAAACGGGTGGTTGCCAGGGACTGGAGGGAAGAGGAGAGGGGAATTCTTGTTTAATGGAAACAGCTTCGATTTTGCAAGATGAAGAAGTTCTGGGGATGGACGCGGGTGAGAATTGTGCAATAATGAGTGTATGTAATGCCACTGAGCACCACACTTAGAAATGGTCACGGGGGTCCATTTTACGTAATTTGTATTTTATCACGATTTTTTTTTTTTTTTTCCGGTACGTGGGCCTCTCACTGTTGTGGCTTCTCCCGTTGCGGAGCACAGGCTCCAGACGCGCAGGCCCAGCAGCCACGGCTCACGGGCCCAGCCGCTCCGCGGCATGTGGGATCCTCCTGGACCGGGGCATGAACCCGCGTCCCCTGCATCGGCAGGCGGACTCTCAACCACTGCGCCACCAGGGAAGCCCTATCACGATTTTTAAAAATGAAATTCCTCCAGGCACCCAAGAGCTCATCCTACCCTCGGATCCACCCACTGAGCGAAACTGGAGGGCCTCTATGCTATACAGCCAGACGTATTTGTCTCCTGGGTGGACTTGCTGTGGTCCCGGACAGGGCAGAGCAGCCAAGCCAGAATGCCGTCACCCAGCCAGGCCTTGAGACTGAAGAGTGAAATCTGGGCATTTCACCCACCCGCAAGGGGACATCACAGTTGCCAGTGGGAAAACTCAGATCCGAGTGGCTGGGCAGGCTCTCCTGCTGGACCATCAGTCCTAAGTGGACTTAGCAGCCTGGAGACAGGGGAGTCAGTTATGGGGGTCAGCTGGATCTGCTCCACGTGGCTCCCCTGGAGAGAAGCCTCACAGCAAGGCAGGAAACCCTCATGAAGCTCCTCTTCCTGGAAGCGGTGAATAGAGGACAGGCACTGTTCACAGCAGCTTCAGTAACTCTGCATCTTCAGTCTCCTGAGTCTGCCCAAGACGGCTTCTGCTGGACCCGGTCTCCCTGTACTGAGTGAAGCCCTCCACAGAGCCTCTTTAAAGTTCTCGGGGACCTGCTCTGTGCCAGAAAAGAAAACAACATCCTGACCACCACCCCACCTACCTCCATCTCCACACTGGCCTTGCTGGGGAGTGAAAGCGGAGAGGAAATGGAGGCTCAGAGAGGTTAGGTGACATGGCCAGGTCACACAGCTGACAGCATCAGAGCCAAAACTGGAAACCAGTCACTCTGACTGCAAAACTCATGCTCTCCTAAAACTTTGTTTCTCAACTAGGAGTGTGTGTGTGTGTGAGTGTGTGTGTGTGTGTGTGTGTGTGTGTGTGGCGCGGGGTGTGGGGGAACAGCCATGGATAGACACAGCTCAGCTTCCAGAGCATCGGGTTTAGTCAGGCATTTGGGGTGAGAAGCGGGAAATTGAGTGACTGCGTAAAACTTAACTCTTGTTTCTGAAGCATTCCCATCTTAAAGGGAAAGAGCCCAACACCCACATGAATGTTTCGATAAACCAAGGGATTCTGTGCTAGCAGTAGGTCCCATCCTCTGAGCTCACTGGCCTCCACAATTAAGGAAATGTTGGTGAAGAAGTTCGAGAAGCTTGTGTTCCATCTGCCACTTTGGGGAGAAAGCACCACCCTGTCTCATGACGCACTTCGTGATGACTCATCAAACGGAAGGATGGGTCCCCTGGAACGCAAGGGTCAGCAAGGGTTCGTTTGCGGCTGCCTCCCAGGCCCCCTAAGTTGGCAACGTGCACAGCAGCCCCTCACCCCAGAGTCCTGCTCATCTGTTCTCTCTGAGTCACAGAGAGAGGCAGGCAGGGCAAGGTGCCATGTGCCCACTCGACAGAAGGTAGCACTGACGCCCAGAGAGGCCAGGGGCCCATACACACAGGAGGAGAGGTGGAGAGGTGCTGAAGGGGTCTGGTGGGGGCACTGTGGCCCCAGCCCCTCGTGCTTCTCTGCGCTTGACCCTGATTCCAGCTGCCCAGCATTGCCAGGCAGTATCCTGGAGGGGGCTAGGGGGCTGCTGCTTCTCTCGCCTGTCTCGGCAGGATGAGGCGGGCTCAGGGAGGGATGCAGCTACACCCTGAATTCGTGGAGCCCATGCCCGGCCCCAGGGGGTAATGGCTGTTTGCACCTCCAGGCTAAGTCATTATAACCTTCCGTTAGTCTGTTTGTCAATAAGGGGGAGCAGGCAGGTGCTTCTGAGAACAGAGCCTGGGCAGGCGCTGGGTGGGCTCGGGGCTTTGGGGCCCACGAGGGGAGGCTGAGCAAGGGAGCTCCCACCCCACTCCTTTCAACGGGAGCTTCTCAACTTTAAGAAGGGATTTCGTTGTTGTTCTCGGGCCTCTGAATAAGATTTCCTTCCTCGGGGGTTAAGCTACTAAAACAACATTAGGGGCACCTGCGCTCCGGTGAGGTGTCAAGTCACGAGCCCCAGGGTCTGCTCTGCACCAAGACCTGCTTGTTCCCTGTGGGGCCTCCTTAGAGAAGACACCCTGGGAGAGGAAACAGACCCAGCTGGCAACCCAAACTACCAGTGGCTACCATAAGATGGAAGTTTAGTTTTCTCTCATCAGGAGCCTGGGCTCCTATACGTGGCTCTGCCATGCAGTTTTCGTTCCAAAGATCACCTTGTGCTCCAGGATGGCTCCCGAGGCTCCTGCCATTATATCTGCATTACAGGCAGCAGGAAGGAGAAAGGGGAACAGGGCGTGCCTCGTCCTTTAAGGACCCTTCCTGAAATTAAACACTATTATATCTAGGCCAAAACTTAGTCATATGGCCACACCCAGGTGTAAGAGGGGCTGGGAAGTATCTTATCTCCAGGCAGCAAATGGCCAGATAAACCTTCAGAGGCTCTATTTCCTCGGACAGTGGAGGTGGTGGGGTGGGAACAGGAACCTGAGGGGCGGTGAGAGGTCTCTGCCCCAAGCACTGGCAAGCTGTGTGCCCTTGGGCAAGTCCCTTCACCTCTCTGAGCTCCTGCGTGTCTCTGTGAAATGGGGGTGTAGGAAGAGTGTCTCCAAGGCCCTTCCCTGCCCTGACATTTCGTGACCCTGCAGCAGAGTGCCCACGGAGGCCAAAACCAAGGGTAGAACAGCTCCCGTTTAAAAGGTGCCTGTTCCAAGACTTACAGATTCGCAGCAGCCTAAAACTTGATTATTGATTTTCAACCTGCAACCTGATTAACACAGACAGGGAGACCGTTGGGGGGTGGGGGGAGGGAAGGCCCCCCAGGGTCATCCTGAGACAGGAGGGATCTGAGGGGACAGAGGACGGCTGGGCATCATATCTCTTAGGGTCACAGAGGTGGCAGGGGAAGAGAGGACCAAGACTGAGGATGGGTGCCATGGGGGAGGGACTCGGGCGCTGGTGAAGGGGGACAGGGGGGAGGGAGGAGGTCATCACCAGGCCCTGACATGGCTCTCTGGGGGCGGGCAGGTAGGAAAGAAATCATGGGTGCTTTTCCTCCCAAGCCTTTCTATAGCTCCCTTTTCTCCTAACCTCACCCCTTGTACTACTGTGATAACAAATATTAAAGAGCTCTAGGGAATTCCCTGGTGGTCCAGTGGTTAGGACTCTGTGCTTTCACTGCCGGGGCCCATGTTCAATCCCTGGTCGGGGAACTAAGATCTCACAAACAAAAAAAAATTGAAGTAAGGCAAAGCCATCTGAGCCAGGGCTCCGGGACACTCCACTTGCTGTTCCCAGCCCCTGAGGGGCTGGCAGGAAGGGGTAGGGCCCTGGGGAACTGCAGGGGGTCTGCTATGACCCAGGCCCGGGGGTGGCTTGCGACATGTGTGTAATCAAAGGGCGATTCCAGGCAGCCAAGCCCTGGGAGCGGCCCCTCCTTCCTCCCTTCCTGTCCCTTGACCCCCATCTCTGTGGGGTGGCCCCAGCAGTCAGGCAGCCGGGAAGCATGTCCCTGTGACAGAGCAGATTTCCTGGTGTTTCTCCAGGCCTGAGCAAGGCCCAGGAGTGCCTGCACTTACTGTGGATGGGGTGAGGGGTCCAGGGGGCCAAGAAGAACATTCTCCCTATTTCAAGACGGGCGCTCGAGCTGTTTAATACAAAAGCCTTGTGACCTTGGTGGTTAAGAGCAGGGATTCTGGGCCAGACAACCTGGGTTCAAGTCCGGAGCCCTACACATACTGGCTGTGTGACCCCAGACAAGTTACATAGCTCTCTGTGCCTTACTTTCCTCATCTGCAAAATCGGGAGTTGTGAGGTTAAGTGAGATCCTCTATAGCAGCCCTCAGAGCAGCCTAAGTGAGTGCTTAGTGAAAGCTAATAGTCACTAAGAGAGCACTACGGTCAGTGACAGTGACGGGAAACGTAGGGGACTGACCTGCCCCTGACGAACGTTGAGGGCACTGGCCACACCACAGCCTTGCAGATAAGCCAAATCCATACTGGCCGGCCTGCTTCCCCTGGCGAGGCAGACAGGAGAGGGCGTGGAGGTGGGGCTTGTTTAAAAGGCAGACGCCAGCCTCCTGCCCCCCCCATCCCCCCATCCCCCC
>NW_020172178.1:8345409-8347987 GCF_003031525.2 Neophocaena asiaeorientalis asiaeorientalis
GTAATTAGCTCCTGGGCAATTCCCACACAGACACTCTGAGGGCAACAGGGCTGGCAGAGGGCTTCTGGGGTCCCCCAAGCCCTCAGACCTCGACTCCTGTGGAGAGGTGACCTCCAAGGGAGCCCAGAGTAAGCATTGGGCACCTCGACCATCAGGGATGCTAAACACAGTCCTCTCCCTGGGCCTGCAAGGCCTGGGACCAGCTGCCCAGTCATGCTCCCAGCCAAGCCCCCGACCAAGGCCCTCAGGGGCCTGCGTGCTCTCGGAGGCCCCAGGCCGGGGCAAACCTGCTTTCTTGGTATCTGAGCCCCTCTCTCCGTGGGTCCCTGATGTGGAAAACCTCCTTCCTCAGGCAGGAAGCTTCCTCAGGCTGTTCCCCCTCCTCCCAGGGCAAGACCAGGAGTCTCCGTTCCTGTGTCTGTCAGCCCGACTGTGAGGGCCACGGTGTCTCCGCCTGCATCTTGTCAGGGGCCCAAGAGGCCAGTGCTGAAGGCTCACTGACCTGGCTTCAGATCAGCTCTGCCACTTCCAGGCTGTGTGGCTTCAGGCAAGCCACTTAACCTCTCTGAGCCCACTTCGTCCGTAAAATGGGGAAAACGTGAGATTCTTGTGAGGCTGTGAATAGCATCTGTTGATCTGTGTGTTTCTGTCATTCAGACTTTCCTACTTTCCACAGACATTTGCTCAGCAGCCCTTGGTGCTGTGTCCTTGGCTCCCAGAGCGGGAGGTGCAGGCACCTGCCCTGGGGTGTGCCCACTTCAGTGGGGGATAGGAGGTCAGGGCCCACCACGCCGGCTGATGTAAATAGCAAGAGCTGTGATAACGTGGGAGGGGGGAATTAGTTCAGAGGACGGACAGATGGAGAGGGAAAGCAGAGCCTGGCCGCAGGGCCACGGCGTGAGCGAAGGCCTGAGGCGTGGACACTTAGGGCTGCGGGCAGGGTGACTGTGTAAGCAGTGTGCAGCACGGTGGGGGCAGGCGGGGGAGCCTGGGCAGGCAGGGAGGTGCCATCTGTAGGGGTGAGCTGCGGGGAGGGGCTGAGGGGAGCTCCAGGCCGTCCGGGCCAGTGCGCTGCCCACCGCACGCCCTGGGGTGCCTACGGAGAAACAGGCCACGGACAGAATCTGCGCTTGAGCCCAGCCTCCACCCTCCGGGATCTGCACTACCTGCCTGGCCTTCCAAGACTGCGGGTGGAAGGGTTGGGCCCCAAAGCCCTGCCCCAAAGTGGACCTGGATCTTGTAGAAGGTTCCAGGTGTTTAAAAACCAGCCTCCAGCCCCGCCCCTCTGAAGTTCTTGGCACTACTTCCAGGTTAACGGGGTGGGGCGGGGGACAGGCAGCCGGGGCAGGCCATGTGCCAGGCTGGCACTTCCCCGGTGTCATCTGGTCCTCACCACAGCCCCTGAGATGGGGTTATTACCATTCCACAGACTGGAGACTGAGAGCAGGGAAGCGTGAAATGCCAGGGCTTTACATGGACCCCTGGGGGCTCAGATCCCCTCCTCTAGGCCTGGCCTCCGCCATGATTTGGGGCTCACTGAGGCTCTGTGGAGGTCCAAGGTCCGATTAGGACATCACTTGATGCTCTAGTCAAAGAAACTCCTCCCAGGGCCTCCAGAGACACTCAGGGCGTGCCCACACCCCAGCCTGGGGTGGGCTCCGGGCATGCCCTCTGTGCCCATGACCATGAGGCTCCCGAGGCTGGGCACGTGCCAGCTCCCCGGCCGCCCAAGCAGGGGTGTGCAGGCCAGCCCCCAAAGCCACTGAGCCCGAGAGGGCTGGAGCAGACAGCACACTGGGAAGTGAGACGCTGGAGGCTCCGGAGGCCCCGCCCCTGGGTCTCCTGGAGCCTTGCCCCATCCTGAGCAGCCGCTGGGGCCAGGGCCAGCAAGGCATCCTCAGGACACTGCAGTCCTGTTCTGAGAAGGATGGGTGGGTTGGTGGGTGAGCTCTGCGGGTCCCTGGTTTCCTCCTCCACAGATGTGGACATTGCTCCCTCCCGGTGACCCTGCAGGGCAATGACAGAAGCCTCCAGGATGGGGTTGAGCCCCAGTGGCAGAATTCACTCACCCAGGCTCGGAGACTGGGAGATTCCGGAGAAGAGCCCCAAGATTCTGCAGGAAGAGCTCCGTTCTGCCCGGCCTTGGACCTGGGAGACAATGCAAAGCACTGAGCTGCATGGAGGACAGTGAAGAGTTTACACTCTACCCGCAGCAGCCCGAGCTCTGGAGCGCGTTCCTGGTCCAGCATTCCCCGGGCTGGGGCTCTGGAGTCTGGGATCCCGGGACCTGGGTTTTGAGGCCCTGGGTTCTAGCATCTGGGGTCCACAGCCCCTCTGCTGATCTGGGAGGGAGGTGAACGTAGTGGGGTGGAGAGGGCGGCTCCCAAAGTCCTCGAGATCCATGTGCTCAGAGCCCAACCCCGCCCAGGCAGCTGAATCGGAAGCCCCTCGTTGCACAGAAGTGGAGACTGAGGCCCGGGTCTTCGGAGACGGCCAACGATCTGTCCCAGAGCGCTTTTGAGCCAGGGATCTTGTGGGGGGGGGGGGGATGGCCACCCCTGACCCAAGCAACAAGCAG
>NW_020172178.1:8348045-8386676 GCF_003031525.2 Neophocaena asiaeorientalis asiaeorientalis
GGCCACCCCTGACCCAAGACATCAGCAGGAGGCCACTGCCCTTTGGGGTCCAGCCTCTCTGGGTGGGGAGGATGGAGGCCCCTCCTCGGGAGCCCGGAGGCTGTGCTGCTCCTTTCCCCAGAGCTGGCAGCCTCCCACCCCCATCCGGGCTCCTCCCGCAGAGCCCGGGACTGGCTGGCTCCTGCCAAGAACGCCCACAGCCTGCCAGGCCGGGTGGGAAGCAAGCACACGCATGCCTGACACCACCCCGTCCTCAGGGTTCCTCTAGGCTCCTCTAGGTTCTAGGCTCTAGGTGGGTTTTCCTGGGAGAAACTGAGGCCCAGGGGGAGTCAGGGCCCCCCGACCCACACCCAGGCTCCACAGGAGTTTCCAGACACACTTTGGAGGCTGTGCTTCAGTGGGGTCTCCCCACCCCCTCTTTTGAACCGTGAGAGTGGTAAAGGGCAGGCTGCCAGGCCTGGAGCCAGGGCGGGGGGTGGGGGGAGTGGAATGGGGAGTTGGCAGGGGTCCTGGCAGGAGGCCGGCGGGGAGAGGGACCAGGGCCCCCATTGGTGCTCCCTCCTGATGCCTGCCCCACCCCCTCCTCAGCCCCCCTTCCGTAGCCCTCATCCTCCCAGCAGGCTGCCCAGCAGGCTAGGAGGGGCCCCGGGGCCCAGAGGGGCTACAGGGCTGCACTGGGAGGCCCTCTCCACCACACACACTCCCAGGCAGCACAGAGGAGGGTCCTGATGGGACCCAGGGCTGGGGAAGCTGGCCATGCACGGCCTCCTAGGAAGGGTACGCGTCGCCCCTGCAGTTTGTCCTGGGGTGCTTGGCAGGGTGGTGTCTGAATTCAGAATGAAGGAGGCCAAACCTTTTCTTCCGCCTGCTGTGTCACCTCCCAGGATGGAAGTTACGCCTGCGCGTGGGTTGAGCATGTTGGGTGACAACAGCATGGGGGCGTTTTTGTGTGTATGTGGTGGGGCTGTGGGCTGGGATGTGCCCGTAGGTGATAAATCTCTGTCACACACACACACACACACACACACACACACACACACACACACACGGGTATTGGGATATCCAGGGCAGACTTCCTGTTCCAAACACACCTCTGCGCCTCCATCAGCTTGTCTGCAATTCCTCCTGAGCGTCTTCTAAGTAGAGCACATGTTCCCTAAGACGGAGGGGCCACGCCCAAGCCTGGAAAACAGACAAGGCTTAACCTGCCTGAGTGGCAGCTTCCTCACCCGTAAGGCAGGTGAATTACCTGCTCCCACCTCGCAGGGGTTCAATGCACGCATGGCACATGCTGACGCATGAGAAGCACTCAGACGACACGCCCAGGACGCTGGGAATGTGGATAGGAGGTGGAGGGCTCCTGTCCGTCAGGCTGCTCTGCTCCTTCCTCCGGAGGGGACCCCAGCAAGGCCGGTGGAGCTCTGTCCACCCGCTCTAGTTCCCCCGCCTCTGTTCCAGCGGCTGGAGAAGGTGGAGAGGGTCTGTCCTCTCCAAAGGTTTCCTTGTATCTGGTTCACTCTACTCTCTCTTCCTTTCTTTCCTTTCGCGCTTTCGTCATCTTAATCCCTTTAAGCCCCATGAGGCCTGGACCTTGTCGGCCTCTCTTAAACTGCGTCTCAGGTGCCAGAGCAGTGATCAGAGACCCCGCTGGATGGGTAGATGGAGGAGCCCCCAGTCTAGCACCCAGGCTGCCTGGCTCATACAACCACACCCATGCTGGAGGCCAGGAAACTGAGGCTCACGATGTGAAAACCTTGCCCAGGGCCCAGGGCCACGCCTGACTCTCAGACACCCGAGGGACTTGACCTTCCTGGGCTCCTTCCTCCACACAAAACAAATAACAAAATACAAAAGTTCTATTTTATGACTGCATTCGTATAAAGAATATATTAATAATATATATTAGAACATTTTCTTCGCCCTAAAAGTTCCTTTTTTTCCTCCTTTCTGATTTTAAGCAGAATTGAAACGATTCATGGTCCCCTAAAGGACTGTGGCCTCAGGCACTGTGTCGCTGTATCTGAGGAAGGGGAGCTGGCCTGACAGCCTCCTCCCATTGAAAGCTGACTTGAACCCAGGTCTTGAATCCAGGTCTTCTGCACCCCCAACCTCTTCTGCCCATCGCCTGCCACTTGGGGAAGGACCTGGTGGATACTTGAACCCAGGTCTTGAATCCAGGTCTTCTGCACCCCCAACCTCTTCTGCCCACCGCCTGCCACTTGGGGAAGGACCTGGTGGATTTTTGCTGCTTTTTGGCATTCGAGGGCTTTGAATGTCTTGTTTCTGAGTGCTTATAACAACAACGATAATTAATAATAATAATGGGGGGGATGAACTGGGAGATGGGGATTGACACATACACACTACTATATATAAATAGATAACTAACGAGAACCTGCTGTACAGCACAGGGAACTCTACTCAGTGCTCTCTGGTGACCTAAATGGGAAGGACATCCAAAAAAGAGTGGATATATGTATATGTATAACTGATCCACTTTGCTGTACAGCAGAAACTAACACAACATCGTAAAGCAACTATACTCCAATAAAAAAATAAAATAAACTGTTAGCTGTAATCTAAAACAGAATAAAAAATAAAATAACAACAGCAATAATAATAATGCTAGCCCTTCACAAAGCCCTTGACACTTTTCAAGCCCTTTCGTCTCTGTTATCTGATTCCCCCAACAATCTAGGGAAGAGCTAGGACAGCCACCGTTACTTCTGTTTTATAGCTGGGACAACTAAGACACCTAGGACAGGTAAGTGTCCCAGCTGGTAGGACCAGAGCCCCAGGCTCTTTGCACACCCTCTATCTGCAGTTTGGTGAGCGGGTGGCAAGGAGGGGCCTCGGAAACATACCTGGTCAAGGTGGGAAGGTTGGACTTCAAAGGGCAGGAGGGGGAGCAGTGAAAGGACTGGGTGGGCAGGTGAGGCAGAGGGATGGCTGAATGGCTGAAGGGGAGGAAGCAGGAAGGTGTAAGCAGGGGAGTGAGAGATGGCTTCTGGCTGCCCATGGGAGCAGGAAGTGCCCAGTGCAGCTTTCTGGAAGCAGCTGAACTGAGGGGGGCGGTGTGATTACCGGGAGGAAGCCAAGGGGACCACGGGGATATCTGGGAGGCACAACCACTAAGCCTTGGTGACTGATGGGGTACAGAGGTAAATGTGGGGGTCGACAGAGATGTTCCCCAGATTTAAGTACTTAGAAGCCCCAGAAGCTGAAAAGGCCATAGCATGGTAGGTAATTAAACCATAACAACGCAGCAGAAGCTTTCTTAACCCAGCTGCACTTAACCAGCTCACTACGTGGAGCCACTCCACACCCTCTGTAAAGCACATGGGCAAAAACTGACGTTTGCTACTGACCCTTTCCAAAACCCACACACACCCATCCATGACAGTAAAGTGGGTACACTTCCTAGGAGCTCCTGGAACATTTAAGCCATCCTCCCACCCCAGCCAGGGTAGAAACCCCTGAGAGAGGCTGCTCCATGCGTACCCTAAGCTTCTGCCCTACTCGTTGAGATCACTGCCTTGTTCTCCAACCTCTTTACACCCTGAAACACGTTAGTGTGAGTCCTTTAATTGAGTAATACACAAACTGCTGAAATATAAGTGTGAAAAGAGAGTCACTGTGCCTATGAAAACTAAGTTGGCAAGTTGGAAAGACCTGTTCATAGCAATTTAATTTTTAAAATTGCTATTGAATTAGGTATAGATGAGACAGTTGTGAAGACCAGGGGAAAATGTAAACTCTTAGAAGGACCCTGAGCATAGATCTGCTCCCAAGCTCCCCTATGGGAGGCTGGCGGCTTCAGGTCCTGGCGAAGGGGGCCTGGCCACAGGGCTGCTCAGGGCATGGCACCCCACGCCCCCAGCAAGAGGGGGAGGCTGAGCACCCAAAACAGAAGTTAGGCTTTTTATAAACTAATCTCAGAAGTGACGATGCCATCAAGTCTGCTCTCTTCTATTGCCTGGAATAGGTCATTACTTTCTGCCCACACTGAAAGGGGCGGAGATTATGCCCAGCTGTAAATGCCTGACACGGGATCATTTGGGGTCTTCTTGAAGGCTGCCCACCACAATCTCCCGGAGAAGACGTCCCTTTTGAGTGGGATGAGGGGTCTTAGACTCTAACACCCTCGGAACGGAACCCTTATTGTGCCGGGAACTTTACGTGGACCCCTCTCTCCCACCCTATGAGGTCAGCACTATTGTTACCCCCATTTGGGGGGGCACAGGGAGGGGAGTAGCTTGTTCTCAAATCCCACAGCCTGTAAGAGCTGGAGCAGGCTGGAATTCAAATCCACACGGCTTTCAGCCCGAGGAGGAAGCTGGGCCGGGCATGGTGTGTCTGTGGAGTCTGCGGAACATGGGCGCTGAGTTCCCCCAAGGTAGCCGTTATTTGGGTCTGAAGTTCAGGAAGAGGCAGGTTGGAACTGGCACGGGGTGGGCACCCTTAGCTTGGGGGTGGAGGTTGATGAATCCCGGGGAGGGGAGCTCCCCCCAGGGAGAGTGGGTACAGACCTGACAGAAGAGGGCTCTGTGTCCCAGGGCGGCCCAGGAGGTGGACGCCTTTGGGGAGCAAAAGGCAGAGCGAGGGTGAGGGAGGCCACAAGGGAGGCGGCGGCAGGAGGGCTGGATGCCTCTAGGGAGCAGCCTGGCTGTGGAAGGGCACAGAGGGCCGGACAGCTGTTGAGGAGGTGTAGGGTCAAGGGCTGAGGGGTTAAGGCTTCTGCTCGGGGTGGGGGGGGGGGCAGGTGTGGGGCTGGGGCCACGCCCTCTGCGCTCTCTACAGCGCGGTGCTGCCCCAGACCCCAACCAGGGTGACACCCCCGGATGCGGCCTCTGAGGTCACCGGCCTCCAGGCAGGAGTGTGTCACGGGCGCCCCACCCAGAGGCTGTGCCCCCTCCCCAGCCGGTCCAACCAGCTTGCTGGGCACCCTGTTGGCTGTCCTCTGCCCTCAGCCCCTGCCGCCCCTACCGCCTTTCATGGAGGAACCCACCCCCTCAGACCAGGCTGTCACATTGCCAAGTGCCTCCTCCTCCAGGGAGCCCTCCTCCTCTGGGAATGGTTAGGCCTCCTAACCATTCCCAGACCTTTGGAGGGGGCAGAGGAGGGATTTGCGCAGAGAGGGCTGCAAGAATCACCCCCCTCCTCCGGCAACAAACGCAGATATTTGGTGGTTTCTCCCCAGAACCAGCTTCCCAGCACTCACCAGGTGCGACAGGCCCCACAAGCCCTGTCCTCCTTCCCAGTGGCCCTCCCTGCCCCACTCCTGATCAGAGGCAAAATCTCTCCAGCAAACACTGGACAACCTCCTGGCTGCTCCCCTGATGCCATCTGACCGCCCGGCTCCTCAGATGCCCAGCTAAGCCTCAGTGCACTGGGGGCGGATGCCATCCAGCGTGCTGGGCCCTCGCCATCTGGCCCGACCTCGCTCATGGCTGGCTTCCACCTCTCTTTGTAGCCCCCTGCATCCTGGCCCACCTCCATGCCTTTGCCCAAGCTGTTCCCCTGCCTAACACCAACCCTCCCTTCTCCAGATGAACAGATCTCTCCCATCCTTCAAGGCTCGGCTCAAAGCTTGCCTGCTGAGCTTGAAAAAGCTACCTAACTTCTCTGGGCCTCAGTTTCCCCGGCCGTAACAGGAAGCAAAGTGGTCCCTCCCTTGGGGAGCTGGGAGGAGGGAAGAAAGCTCTGCTTGCACGGGGCCTGGCGTACAGGAGGGACCCCCCGAGCCTCGCGGCCTTCTGGGCACATCCGCCCAGCCCGCTGTTCTCCTCATCCCGGCCAGGTGCTCGCTAAGCCTTGCCAGCTGGTGACGAAAGCACGGGCGGCCCATTCCCATCCCCCAAGAACCAGCGAAGGGCCCCTAAAACGCGGCCCAGGAGGCCCAATGGGAGAACATCTGGAAGGAGCTGCTGGGAACGGGCGGTGGGATGAAATCCGAGAGCCCAGGGCTCCCCTCCCGGCCGCGCCACAACCGCTGGTGCACAGCCTGACCCGGGGCTGGATTTTGTGTGTGTGTGTGTGTGTGTGTGTGTGTGTGTGTGTGCGCGCGCGCGTGTGTCTGTTTCCGACCGCTCAGCCCCGTCTGAGCTCAGGGAGGACCCGGCCCCGCCCCCAGCCGTGCGCCTCGGCTTCCGCGACTGTAAAATGGGGCGATGGCACCGCCTCCAAGCCGTGCCCCTAACTGCGGGCCTCTTGGAGGACAGTTTATTGTCCAAGACCAACAGTAATGAACAGTCACTGGAAAAAAAACACAAAAAACTCAGAAAATAACTCCCCCTCCCCCCAAAAAAACCCCCCAAAATATTTGTGAGCCGGGCTCCACCCCCAGAAATACCCTCGCAGCTGCCGGGAGCCACTAGAGGAGCGCTCGACTTCACGAGGCAGCTTTTATTATTATCCCACGTTTCGGGTGAGAGGGAGGCACAAAAGGGGCTAGATGGCCTCCAAGGTCTCAGGAGGGTGGGGTGTCGTCGAGATTTGAACTCCCGCCCCCACCCCATCAAGGGCTGCACGGTTTTCCTTGGTAAGGACGCGTCCCTGCCGCGTCACCTCCCCCAGCTCAGCCTGGGGGGTAGCACCGCGCGCCACCACACGGCCCGGGGACCGAGCAGCCCGCTTCGACACCCGCAGGGATTGCGGACGGGGGGTGTAGTGTGCGGACGCGCAGTCTGTGGACTTGGGGCTCCGCGCCTCCGGGGACCCGCGGGTGGGCGGCTCCCCCAGCCCAGTGCGCATGCACCCCTCCGCGTCACACCCGAGGAGATTAAGTTGGAACTTTAAACCCTGTCCACAAGACCTGATGGGGAGAATTAATCCGATTGTTTTCAAACCCTGGCCTTGCAAACTCCCCCGCAGCCAGGCTGCCCGTCCCCTCTCTCGGGCTGGTCTGCAATGCTCCCTGGCCTTGTACGGAGGGGGATCGTTGACCCATTTTACAGGCGGCAAATGGGGCAGGGCAGTGACTTGACCAGGCATTTGAGTCTTCCAGGGCTCTTTCCTGTGCGTGTGGACGCCTCCCTTCCCCCGCTGGAGGCCCACCTTATCCCGGAAGCCTTCTCTCCACTTTGTGACTCACCCCGCCCTCCCGCCCGGGATGGGTCCTTTGTTCAGTGCCCTGGGTGCCTGCTGGGGAGGGCACACATGTGACTGCTTCTTCCTCCAACTCGCCAGCCCTGCTGTCTGGGCTGGGCCACTATGGGGTCTGGAGCAAAGGCATCCTGCAGCCTTGCAGTCCAGGCGCTGGGCTCCGTGACCGGTGACAGCTCTCCAGGGCTGAGTCTCCTGGGGCCGGAGGGCTGCTCCCACTCCTCTGGGCTCACCCTGAGGGGTACTCTGGCCAGCTTCCAATGCCTCCTTCTTCAGATAAGAGCACGCCGGGTTTCCAAGGGGAACCCTACCCAGCCAACCTGCAGGCATACGGTATGGCGGGTGGCACCCCACCCTCCTAGTTATGGGCCTGGCAACCAGCATTCTGACCCATTGGTTTGGAGAAGGGCACCCAGCCCTGCAGGTGGGGAGGGGGCTGGTGACCTGATGCTGCCAGGGCTACCTCAGGCAGGGACCCCATCTGAGGGAGGGTGAGGGGCAGAGAGCATAGTTCTGGTGTCACAGAGCCCTGGGCTCAGCTGAGGCTGAGGCTGGGTCCACACTGCACTCGTCCGCTTGGCTTTTTGGCTTCAGGCTGCTTACAGCACGTCCCCCTGACCCTGAGCACCCTCTGGACTTGGTTATCTGTGCACACTCTAAGCTGCAAAGTGGGTTTTGCTGTCCCGAGTTCCATATTCCTGCAACACCTACTCTCTGAGATAGCCTCGGGACATGTCCTGAGCGGCACAGACACAGCCATGCCCCCCGCGGCTCTTACAGCCTGGGGATGGTACAAGGTGGTCTGTGCCCCAGAACTACAGGGAGGGGGATGTCAGAGGGGCAGGGGCCCAGAGAGTCCCTGAGGAAGAGGCACTGAGAGACCTGCAGTGTGAGCTTGGAAACGACTAGGGAAAGGTCTGGAGTTGGAGAGATAGAAAGGGCTCTAAGCAGCTGGCCCTGAGACTGGAGAGGACTCCTGGTCTCCCTCGAAAGAACAACGAGCTGGGGGCAGGGAACAGAGGCGGCCCCGCAGAGCACTGTGGGCCACTCGCAGGCCTTTGGATTTTGGCCTAACGGCACAGAAGGGCCACAGATGTGTTGTAAGCAGGGGCGTAGTGCGGCCAATTAGGGTTTTAATAGATCCCTCTGGCCTTGGTGCCTTCTCAGGGCTCTGACAGCTTGGGAAGAAAAGAATTTCTTGCTCCATCAGGCAACCCTGCAACCTCCTCGCCCTGGTCGGCTTTGTGGGAGGATGAGGGAGATGGATGGGATGCCCATTTTGCAGATGTTTGTCGATGCAAGATCCTGGACCACTTAGAGAAGGCGTCCCAGGAGAGGGGCCCTAGCCTGCAGAGGAGTAGGAATCGCAGGAAGATATGCCGAGAGGCAAGGTGGGGGTGGAGGAGCACCAGAGCGGGAACAGCACGTGCAAAGGCACAGTGGCCGGAAAGAGCACGGTGCGCCCAGAAAACCCCCGAATTAGAACCTGAGTGCGAAGAATTCGGAGTGCGTCTGCGTGGGTGTCAGTGTCTCTCTCGGAGGCCGCGAAGGTGCAGGCGAGGGGCAGCAACAGGCCTCTGAACTGGGTGGGCTGGTGGCTGCAGGAGGTGGGTGGTGGAGGATGGGCAGAGGCGGCAGGGAAGACCACATCGAAGCCAAGGCTGTGGGGGGGAGGGTTAGCTGGTGGATAGAGGGGGGAGGTTAAACCTGGAGAATAAATCTTGTGCTTATCTCCGCTTCCTCTGGAAGCTCTATAAAAACAATGGCAAAAACGTTTAAAAAGGTATAAACACGAGAGAGGAGAGGACTGCAGGTGAGAGGTCCAGCACATTTTAGGAAGATAGAAACTGACAGGGCTCAGCAGAGAAGGGGGACAGCTACCTGTGTGCCTCCCTGAGGTGGTATATACCTTAGACCAGCAGAGACTGGGGAGACTAGGCTGGGCACTGTGGAAGGTGGGGGCGGGTCTGATGACAGCCCTCATGGTGGACAGACCCTAACGTGACCCCAATGATTTCCTGCCCCCTGATGTTCACACCCCTGTGAAAATCCCTCCCCCGGAGCGCAGGCAGGACCTGTGACTTGCTTCTAAGCAACAGAACACGGCACAGGTGATGGGACATACCGCCTCTGTCTAAGCAGATGAGGGAGAGACTCTCCTGGCGGGCTGGATGAGGTAAGCAGCCATGTAGAGGAAGCCCGAGAGGCAAGGGACCATGTGTGGCTTCCAGCCGCCAGCCCGCAAGAAGCCAGGGCCCTCAGTCCCACAGCCACGAGGACAGAGATCCTGCCAGCAACCGACAGAATGAGCTTGGAAGCAGATTTTTTTCCCCCAGCCGACCCTCCAGATGAACACACAGTGAGTGGCACCTTGATTGCCGCCAAGCGAGACCCTGAGCAGAGGACCAGGTCACCCAGACCTCCAACCCCCGGGAAACGTGAAAGAATAAATGTGTGTTGTTTTCAGTTGTTCAGTCTGTGGTCATTTGTTACACAGCATAGAAAATGTGTATACTCCCAAGTCCTCCCACGGCTGCTCACCATCTACTTCCCTGTTTCTACCCACCCCACCCTCCCCCCCTGCAGAAGACAAGATGCATCATCTCTGGAGAGAGATTCCAAAACCGGGCGTCAGGCACGGCAGAGGCAGGAATGAGTGTGGAGGTGAAAAGGATGCTTGAGTGACCACAGCTTCCCAATCCTTCCCTGCCCTGCTTCTGGAATGCCAGGAACCAAGCATGTGTCTCCAGGTGGGAGATTGGAGGGGTCTTCTGTGGAGACCCAAAAGCACCATCACGGAAAGATTCCTGATCACTCACTGCCCCTTGCTGTAAAGGCCATGTAACCTGCTTTGGTGAATAAAGAGAGAGTGGAAGTGCCATGTTGCATTTGCTGAAAACTTGAAGAGTCATCCTGTGGTCCTGCCATTACTCTTTTCCCTCTGCCATGGAAGAGCGTGTCCTAGAAGGGGGCAGCTCCTTCAGCCCAGGTCTCAGGATGAAAAGGACACATGGAGCACAGCTGCAGCAACCTGCAGACACCACATAACATAAAGGAGAAAGAAACCTTTGCTGTTGTGTGTCCCTGAGATTTGGGGGGTTGTTTGTTACCGTAGCATAACTTAGCAAAGCTGACTGATGCACCCAAGAAAGCTGTCTGGATGCCTGAAAATCCAACAGGGAGTCCTTCAACACACAGAGCTTCCAACTGGCCTGTCCGTGCTCTCCGGTAGTGTGAGTGGCAGCCGAGGATCACCAGGCATTAGAGGAAACCCTCCAATGGAAGAACAGAGACCAAAACGAAGAGAGAAGAGGAAGTAGGATGAAAAGAGAGGATTCAGGGGGCAGAGGAAAATGTCAAAATAAATCCTAGTTCCTTAGAGAGGACATTAAACCAGAACGATGTTATTTGTTTTAATGGAGCAAAGAGCTTGTAGACGTTTAAAAGACAATAGTCAAAATAAAGGGTGGAAGTAAAAGTTAGGGAAATCCGCTAAAGAGTAGACCTAAATGACAAAGAAATAGAAAATAGGAAAAGAGAAAAACAACAAAATTAGAGGATGAACTCAGGAGGGCTAAGTCCAAGTACAGGAGTCCCAGAAGGAGAGGTCTGCAGGGTACGAGTTCCCAGAGCATAGACGCCTGCCCTGCACAATAGTTGCACAAAGACCACCCCACCCTGCCCCCCAGGCAGAGGGGTTCCAGAGCACCAGGGCTCAATCAAAGATCCCAAACAGTTCCAGAGAGGAAAAGCAAGTGTCATGAAAGGATTGAGGGTCAGAGAGGCTATGGGCTTCTCCACAGCAGCACTGGGAGCTAAGAAGGCAATGGAGAAATGCCTTCAAAATGCTGGTAAAAATGATTTTCAAGTTGAAATTCTATATCTAGCCAAGCTATCACCAAGCATGCCGTTGGATGAAGACCTGTTCAGATGTGCAAGGATTATACTAATCTGTCTTCCATGCACCTTTTCTCGGGAAGCTGCTGGAGACAAGGAAACCAAGAACAGGAAAGACGTGGGATCCGGGAAACAGGGGTCCAACCCTAGAGAGAGGAAAAGGGGCATCCCAGGTCAACAGTAGCTGTGCTGAAGGCCCAGAGAGCAGCTAGCATGGATTGTTGCAGGAGGGGGGCTTCTGGGAGGGAAGCTGTGGGGTGGTGAGGAGGACAGATTTTGTGATAGGTAGGAGATAGTATTGAGAGATTATTCAAGCATTGGGAAGATTTAGCGATGGATGCAAAGTAAACTATTAGTAATCTGTTGCTGCATAACAAATGGTCACTAGTTTATCTTACAGTTTCTGTGGAAGTCTGGGCATAATTTAGCTGGGTCCTCTGCTCAGGGCCTCACAAAGCTACACTCAAGGTGCTTGCTGGGACTGTAGACCCATCAGAGGCTCGACTGGGGAAGGACCCACTTCCAAGCCCGCTGAAGTTGTGGCTGGAATTCATTTCCTTGCTGCATAGGACTGAGGGCTTCAGTTTCTTGCTGAAATTTGACCAGCAGCTGCTGCCTTTAGCTCCTAGAGGCCACATATAGTTACGGTGGCCACACAACACGGGAGCTTGCTTCTCTAAGCCAGCAAGGGCGCAAGAGACGCCAGCATGATGGGCTCTGCAATCTTATACTGTATCCCATAATCATGTATATCCTACCACCTTTGCCATGTTCCATTGGTTAGAGTGAGTCACTGGTCACGCCTGCACTCAAGGACAGGGACTACAAAAGGGTGTGAACACCAGGTAGTGGGGATCTTTGGGAGCCACTTTTGAAGCAGCCTAAACAAAGCTAATTATTAACTTCATGAAAAACTAAAAGTTAAACCGGGAAGGAAATTCAACCATAGTGCCTTGCTTGACTCAGTAGCAAACAATGTTTATATAATCATTATGATGAAACAAGTGAATATTGGTTGAACCAAAAACTGTTACATATTGGTAATGAGAAGTGACACAGGGAGAGTGTGTTGTGTGGGTGTGTTGGGGGGGATATGTGAGAAAGCTCAACCCTTGTCTTCTGTAAAAGGAAGTCACTAGATAATGGCTCAAATTGGTGAATCAAGTAACAGCACCACAAGCATGTCGTTTATAAACATGGAGATAAAATCCAGAAGAAGCCGGAAGCTTTGACTGGGGTTGTTTCCGGGGAGGGATGGGGGTGGCGCAGTTGGGGAGGAATTGCTGCTTTACATTACAGGCCTATTTATCTTTTAAAATTCTTTGCATGTCATGTGCATATACTTTAAACTATTGCATTACTTCGATAAAAATACACATTAATTAATAGAGAAAGAGATAAGGAGGAGGAAGAACATTCCCTGGTGTGAACAGTGATGTCCCCAGGGGTCCTGAACAATCGAGCTTCTCCTTATCCTGGGGGAAGGGGCTCCACGGATCCAGGGGAGCACCCAATTGGCACATACACGAGGGACTATGGTAACCGGAGCTCCCAGAGGGAGAATACGGTAACAGCCTGGGGACGGGGAAGTTGTGGTGCTTGGAGGGTTTGGGAAGGCAGCGGGGAGGGGGGAATGGGGATCCCTCCCCTAGGGTGGGGGGAACCTCAGGCCCAGGGTGATATGCCCCTACCCTGGTAGTCCCCCTCTCCGTAGACATTTCTTGGGAAAACTCTGAAGGCTCCAGTGAGGTTTCGCTTTGTTTTTCGTTCAGTAGATTTTGTATAATTTGTTTTTATCTAAGTAATAAATGTTTCTGGTAGAAACCCTGGGAAGCACAGGATGGCTTGGAAAAGCGCAGTCCAGCTCTGGTGCCCAGCAGGGTGACCGCTGTCAGGCTGTCTGGGTTTCCAGGTGTCTTCCAGTTCCTGTCGATGTCAGTCTCTCTCCTCCAGGCACACAGTGGTCTCTCTCTCCGCACCCATGGCCTGTGCCCGCTTTATTCACTTAGCCACCTGTCCAGGTGCTCTTTCCATGACAAGACCTCCAAAGAGGGCCATCTTACTCCTTTTCCAGGCCCCTGTGCCAGGAGCGCCCATTCGTGTGCCCAGTCCCCAGTGGACGGGTGTTCAGGCCGAGCGTAGGATTTTGCTCTTAGTAACTCAGCTGTAGCTGGGACACCTCCACGCGGCCTGCCAGGCTTTCTTGCCCCCAAGGCCCTGGGAGTCTGGCTGGGAACACCTGTCACAGGCCCTCACAACAGTGTGGCCTGAACATCTGAGGAGGGTCTGGCGCAAAGGAGCTGGGAAGAGAGGAACGGTGTGAAGGGTGGGAGGAGAAAGGGATTTCTGGGGGTGTCTGGCAACCACTCAGGGCACAGGGCCATGCTGGGCTGCCCACCTGCCGGGTGGGGCTGGGACTAGCGGAGACACCCCCTACCTGGAGCATAGTGGTTGGAGGGCAACTCTGGCTTCGCCACTCCCTCCCTGCACATACTTTATTTTTTTAAGTTAATTAATTAAGTTTTGGCTGCCTTGGGTCTTCGTTGCTGCGTGCAGGCTTTTCTCTAGCTGCGGTGAGTGGGGGCTACTCTTCGTCGCGGTGCGCGGGCTTCTCATTGCGGTGGCTTCTCTTGTTGCAGAGCACGGGCTCTAGGCACGTGGGAGTTGTGGCGCGCAGGCTCAGTAGTTGTGGCTCACAGGCTCTAGAGCACAGGCTCAATAGTTGTAGCGCACGGGCTTAGTTGCTCCGCGGCATATGGGATTCTCCCCGGACCAGGGCTCGAACCTGTGTCCCCTGTGCTGGCAGGGGGATTCTTAACCACTGCGCCACCAGGGAAGGGAAGTCTCCCTGCACGTACTTTAAAGTGGCCTCGGTTTCCTCATCTGCAAAATTCGGGTGACACCAGCGCAGCTGTCGTGGGAAGCGAGGCAGGAGACAGCGGGGCGGGCAGAGAGAGGAATCAGGGGACCCTCCCCAATGGGACTGGGCTGTGAAGGCAAGAAAGTCCTCCTGAGTTGCATCAGAAGTGGGTGTGTGTCAGAATTTTGGTCTTAACGGCCTGCCCCTGTGGCTCCAGCCCCTCTGGCGGCAGGGCCGGCATCCCGGCCCTCCCAGCCTCAGCTTCCTCAACGAATAACCCTACTTCATTTCCAGCCCACGTGCCCAGGGGCCCCTGCAGCCCTGGGATGCGCCAAGCCCAGCCTCCCCTTTGCTCTTCCTGGGGACAGTTTGGCCAAGTCCCGCTTGCTGTTCTGCTGGGGAGCCCGAGTTTGGAACAGGCACATTCCCAGAGACAAGGAGTGTCACCGAGTCCGAGGCCCTGGGGGTGTCTGGGCTCCTTCCCTGAGCTCCCTGGCCTCCCACCATCATGGCTTGGGACCTAGCGGTGGAGGAAGTCCTGACCATGGGGATGGGGTCCCAGAGGAAGGGCTGCTGCACAGCAGAAGTGGGGCTGACCACCAGGCTTTCCCTCTCTAGAAGCACAGCGGGGACCAGCCCAAGTGCAGGGACCTGAGAGCTGTAATGGCCTAAACACTCTCCCAGGGACTGTTGGGGGTCCCAGTGCCTGGTCCCAGATCTCCAGGTCAGGTGGAGGTCTCTTTCCGGGCACAGACCATCCTCCCCACTCCCACCCTGGCTCAGAGCAAGACCTGCAGAGTTCTGACGCAGACCCGCACTTGCCCCTGACCAGGGACACGTGGAATCCAGAGCTGGCTGCTCCACCATGGCTGCGGGAAGGATTACATTCTATCCCGTGCCCTGTGCACTCATATTCAATTACAGAAAGGAAAGAAAAGCTTGTGGAACAGAGCTTACCCTCACAAAGTACCATGTCCAGCCTATCTTATTTAATTTTTTTAACACTTTATTCATAGCTCTCCCAAACTGGAAACAACCCAATTTCCCATCACCCACGAATGGATAAGCAAATGTGGTATATCTGTAAAAAGGAGTGCTGCTTTGCAGTGAAAGTAAACAAATTACTAATACACACAAGACCATGCGTGAATTCCACAGACATTACAGTGAGTGAAAAAAATCCCTGTACAATGGCTATGTACTGTATGATTCCATTTATGTGAAATTCTAAAACAGGCCCAGTTAACCTGTGGTGACAAAAAGTGGATCTGGGGTTGCTGGGGCCCCGAGGATTGATGGGGAAGGGGCACTGAGAGACATCTTGGGGTGATGGAAATGCTCTATATCATAACCGATGCATACACTGGCTAAAACGTAAAGAACTAGATACTTAAAATGGGGGCATTGCACTGTGTGACAATTTTGCATAAAAGAAAGAAAATGCTAGTTGTTCCATAAATTGATTTCATGACCCACTGATAAATCAGTGGTCCGCCACTGGGCTGTGCTAACATCTGTGGAAAAGAGGGACAGGGAAGTATAAATGTGTACAAGGGAAACCCGACCATGGTGGCGAGGTGGGGAGATCGTTTTGGGAAAGGAAATTTGAGGGGGGAGCATGAGAGCAGCTAAGCGGGAGGGATCAGTACATGCAGGGGACTTGGAGGACTGAAGACCCTGAGGTGGCAGGGTCACAAAGCACTGGGGAGAACTGGTGGCCCTTGTGGCCTGAGTGCCTCTGGAGGCCGGATCTCTGTCCACTTTGTTCTGTGATGTATCCCCAGCGCCTGATATGTAGTAGATTTTCATTAAGTGATGAACGATAGAAGAATGAGTGCTGGGAGCAGGGGAGGGTAGTGTCAGGTGAGGCTGGGGCTCAGCTGGCGAGACCGTGAGGGACCCGAGGCCACGGGGAGCCCACCGGCTTTATCCCCATGGAAGGATGAATGGATAAATAACGGGGTTTGTCCATCCAGTGGAGTATATTCAGGCCTTGGAAGGGAAGGAAATTCTGACAGATGCTACAACATGGATGAACCTTGAGAATGTTATGCTGAGTTAAATAAGCCAGTGACAAAAGGGCAAATCCCCATGACCCCTCTTATGGGAGGGTCCCTAGAGTAGCCAAATTCTTAGAGACAGAAAATAGAATGGTGCTTGTCAGGGTCTGGGAGAGGGGGAAATGGGGAGTTGTTTATGAGTATAGAGTTTTAGTTTTGCAAGATGAAAAGAGTTCTGTGGATGGACAGTGGTGATGGTTACACAACAATGTGTATTACTTAATGCCACTGACCTGCACGCTTTATTATTATTTTAGTTGAAGTATAGTTGATTTACAACGTTGTGTTTAGTTTCTGGTGTACAGCAAACGGATTCAGTTATACATATGTATAAGTATATATATATATAGATTCTTTTTCATATCCCTCCATTATGGTTTGTTACAGGATATTGAATAAAGTTCCCTGTGAACTGCACACTTTAAAATGGTAAATTTTATGTATATTTTTACCACAATTAAAAAATAATAATTAAACAAGAAATCCTCCCTTGGCTCTGCATTGCCTCATGGCAGACCCGCTACATAATTTGCAGGGCCCAGTGTAAAATGAAACTGCAGGGACCCTGCTCAAAAATTGAGACTTTCACATTGGCAACAGCAGAGCATTAAACCAAACATGGGCTCTTCTGGGCAGGGGACCCCCATGGGATTGCACATGTCAGAGCCCAAGGGGCTGGCCTCCCCCCACGCCGCCCCCTGGGGTCCTCCTGTGACCGGGCTTTCTTTCAGCTTGGGGAAGGGCCCCAGACTTCTAGCCTCTGGGACTTTGTCTATGCTGTTCCCTCAGCGTTAAATGCCCTTCCCCGGCAGTTTCCTGCACCTTCAGATCCAGGCTCAGCTCTTCTTAATAGCGAACGGGGTAGACTGTGTTGTCCGCTCAGTGAGGGTGGGGACACCTGGGTCTCGTCCTGCCGCAGCCCAGCACCAATCCCGGGCCTGTCCAGACCCCAGCTCGCTGGCCATTAGATGATTGAAGCAACTCAACCCAAGTCATCATGTTTTATTGAGAATAATGACAGTGGCTCTCAAGTAGTGGGTAACTGCCGTGTCCCAAGGCTCCTGTGGCCTTCCCGCCGCATGAGTCTCACCCATGTGACAAGGGCGGGAAGGGGCGCAGAAAGGGGAGGGGCCCGCGGAGGGAACCGCCCCAGGACACTCAGCCCCGTCCCAAGGGGAAAAGTCAGGGTCTCCGCCTTTCCGGCACGTTTCCAGGCTTCTCCCTGGCGGCGTGCCCGCCCATTTGCCGGGTCAGGAGACCGAGGCCCGGCCTGGAAGTGACGGCGGGGCCGCCGAGGCCACCGCCGGCCGCTTCCCCCCGCACCCCCGGCCGGGCCCTCGCAGGCAGCGGGTGGAGGAGGCGCGGCCGGGAGCTGCCGGGAACCGTAGCCATGGTGACCGCGGGAGACAAAGAACCCGCGGCGCAGGCGATGAGGGCTGCGGGGGTGGCGCCGGCCTCGCGGAGACCCCCACGGAGGCCCCGCGGCCCAGCCGCCGCCAAGCCCTGGCCTCCGGGTGGCCTTGGGCCAGTCTCGCGCCCTCTGGGCCTCAGTTTCCTTATCTGGACAACGGGGTCGGGACCCAGTTGCTCCTCCAAACTCTCGCTGGGTTTGGCGGTTCTTTTCTTTCCTTTCGCCTCCTCCTCCCTCGGAGGAATAAATCAATCTGGAAGGTCCTCGCAATGGGGACCTGGGGAGGGAGTGCTGAGTTCTGCGGGGCGAGGGTGGGGGCAGACTCCTCCCTCCATCATAAGAGGAGACAGGGCTGGCAGGGGGGAGGGGAGGGTCACCTGGCACCTGTTGAGGCCCAGGGCGGCCCCTCCCAGCGTGGGGTCAGGCTGTGGGGAGCCATGGGGTGACCCGCGTGATCCCCTCTCTTCGCCTGGCCCTGCCTCAGCATCTGCCACAAGCCAAGGGTCCCACAGGACCAGGCCCTATTCCCCTGGTGGCAGAGGCCCACGTCACTCCACTTCCGGGACACTTGTGCCCTCCTGGTGGGTAGGCCAGGCCCTGCCTGGCTCCCCAGCTCCTTCCTGAGAGCACTATTAGTCTACAGGCTGGGGGACCCTGGTCCTCCCCTTTACCCCAAGCTGGGCCTCAGTTTCCACATCTGTAAAAGGGGATGCGCAGAGGTTTAGGCTCTAGTCTCTTGCGGCAGTAGGCTCCCCAAGGCCTGTTGCAGTCACCATGGGCTGGTCTGAGGTGTGGTAGGGCCCGGGGCCCCTCTGGGCTGTGTGTGCCACCCCAGGTGCGTGAGGAATGTCTGCAGGTAGCAGGTGGTCTCCTTCTATGCCCAGCCCCCTTGGGCTAGACTCCAAGCCAGGGGCCCAGCCACAGTGAGGGTTGGGTCTGGTCCCTGCCTTCCAGAGCCCACAGACCCAGGACCCAGCAGAGGAGGCCAGGTGGGGCCCCGAGCTTGAATCCTCACCGGACACTTGGGTGTCATCCCAGTTCCTCTCAGTTTGTGGTGATTCTGACCCGTTGGGGATGGGGATGGAGTGGAGAGGCCATTCCTAATGGGCAGAGAAAAGTGATAGGTCACGCTGGGGGGTCATCAGAGAGGCTCAGCCACTCCTGCTGCTCTAGCCCACCCTCAGGGGGCTCGGTGAGGACACCAGGACCCCCTGCAGGTGTGATATCCTCCCTGCAGGTGACCTAAGGCAAGCCCCACCCGTGTTATCCCACTAGGAAGCAGGACCTGGCTAAGTGCAGCAGTGCTTGCAGCAGCATGAGATGTAGATAAACTGTGTCAGACCGTGAATGTCCCCCTGTCCTGCAAATCCCACCCCCTGCAGCCCTCAGGCCCCCTGGATCCTGAGGCCCGGGGCTGCTGTCCTCTTTGTCCTTCCCACCCTGGCCCTTTGAACCCTGCTCGTGTGTCTGAGGAGCTGCCTGTGATACCATGGGGTCACCCCATGGAGCCCAGCACTCCTGCCCAGCTGGGAGCAGGAGACTTGGTGGGGTGGGGGGGGCACTTTGGTGGCAGCCCTGCCAGGACTCACTCAGCCAATCAACAAACTGCAGCGTCACCCAGCCCGCGGGGTGGGTGTGGGGAGGCAGGGGTGGCCCTGCCGTGTCCTCCAGCCGAGTACTTCCCGAAGTTCAGAGATCCTCAGCCCAACCTCCTTGGGGTGGGGAGCTCCCTTCCGCATCAGGGCAGCCATGGGCCCCCAAACCCTGCCCCACGACAAAGGCCAGCCTTCCTGCACACACCTGGGCTAACACCTCTACGTACTAAGGTCCCATCGGCAAAGATGAAGATCTCGTCTTGGCCTCACTTCTGTGGAGACTCAGGAAATGTCCATGATGTGGCCCTGCCCACCCCCCTCACCTTGTAATGCAGGGGCCAGCCTGGGTTACCTGGGCTGTGGTCGGGGTGGGCTGTGCGGTGGAGAGTGCCCTCCAGCTGAGCCTGAAGCCTAGATCAAGACAGATTAGAAAGAGCAGGAAGGGCATTCAGGCAGGGGTCACAGCCTGGGCAAGGGTGCCTCGACCTGTGGGCAGCAGCAGGAAGACAGGCCTGCATGAAACAGGCTTTTCAGTGGGTGTGGTGCAGGATGACAGCAGGTTCTGCAGGGTCTCCAGCATCCCCTCCTCCCTACTCAGCCACGTGGTCCCAGAATTTGTGCACGGGGTCAAATGTGCTGGGTTTTCCTTATGTATAATCTGCGATTCACACCACTCTGTCTTCCAGAAAGAATTAGCAACAGCCTACAGAAAGTCAGGAACAATGAACTCATAACAATAGGAACAGATAATATTGAACAATGAGGAATGTGGAGAGACGTGCATTTTCCAATACCAGGGCATTGATGATCAGTAATTGGGCATCAAATGTAGCTAGGAGTTTCCTGGCAGGCAAAGCATAAAGGGAATGAGAATGGGAGTAGGAGCTTCATTATTTGATCAAGGGAATTGCGCCGGGAATTAGGAGACCCACCCTTATTCCCAGAAAGAAGCTCCCCAATGAATATATACCCCAAACCTCAGGCAGCCGATGTTTTCTTGTGGGTGGGCCTGTGGGAACAGACCAGAAATAGCTGTGAGCTGGGTAGGCGCCCTTAGAGCCCTGCCTGCTTTGTGGTACCAGGGTGTCCGGTCTTCTCTGGGCCTCTGGGCCAAGGCTAACCCAACCCTGCTGCTCTGGGTCTCAGGACCTTAGGGGCCCGGGGGCAGGTCATCAGGAGTGCTGCCCCGGAGCCTCACCCAGGCTCCCACCGTGGCACCACCCTGCCCTCCCTCTCTACACGGCAGGGCGCCTGAGGGCGGAGGCTCTGCTCACACTGGTTCCTCCCCTGCCTTTGCACGTGTTCTTCCCAGTGCCTGGAATGCCCTGCCCACCTTTGTCTGCCTGGCAAACCTCTAATTGTTCTTCGCCCTTCACTCAGTTCGCGTGTCCCCTCCTCCAGCCCCTGCACTGACCCAGACAGCACTCTTCCCCAACCCGGTCACACAGCCCCTTTACTGGTCTGTCTCCCCCGACAGCCAGGGAAAGGACACCCGCCGCTCTGTGTGGGCATGACGTCTCTGCCCCGCCAGGTCCCAGTGCTCGTGCCAGGCTGGCATTGGGAGAGCCGGGCCTGCTGTGTTTGTGGAACCATCTGATAGAGAGTGTCCTCTGGGTAGGAAAAGACAGGATCAGCCTCCCCTCGATGCAGATGGGGAAACTGAGGCCCTGCCATAGTAAGTGATGGGGCCCCAGGCTGCCAATGGTGCCAGAGCTGGGGCCACAGCCAGGGTGGCTCCCTTAGGTGGGGGAGAGTGGCACTGAGATTCAGAGGGTCTAGCTCCTTGGCTTCAAGTCCCTTCTCCGCCACTTTCTCACCCACGTGACAAGGAGCAGGTCACTTCTCCCCCTGGGCTTCAGACTACTCCTGGGCACAAAGAGGACAATGACGGATGACAGCTTCACGGGAGCCAGTGGGTTAATCCATGGAGGCAAGAGCTCAGCTGGGCTGACTCCGATGAGGGGAGCCTTGGCTACCACCTCCTTGACCTCCATACACCCTCCCCCAGCCAGAGGCAGAGCCAGGGGCCGCTCTGCTGCCCTTCCGCCTCCTACCCATCGTCCAGCAGCAGAGACTTGGACCAACCGGACAGGCTAGGGAAGGGCACTCCAGGGAAGGGAACGCAATGGACCAGAAGGGGGGATGGGATCAGGTAGGGGCCATTCTGGGAACAATTTGGGATCAGGTTCCTTTTTCAGGAGCCCCGGGCACTCAGGTGATGGCAGAGGCTGGAAGGGACCAGACCATGAAGGGCCTCAAATACCAGGCTGAGGAACTTGCCTTTTGCTTGGAAGTGGCTGGGAGTCGTCACACGTGTGGAGCTGGGGTGGGCTGTGGTCATGTAACTGGGGGCTGGACTGGAGGGTCTGGTGGGGGCCAAGTGAGTGGTGTAATGGCCTCCAGGACAAGGGGGCTGTTGGGCTGATGCAGTGCTGGCCCCAGTACCCAGCTCAGGACGGCACAGAGCAGACCCTCCACGAATGAATGAACGAATAAGGCGTGTACTCAGGATTGGAGCCACCTAAGAGGTGGGCCCACCTGTCCCGTGAGTACTGCAGCCCTAGGGAAACTGCCTGGGAAGGGGCTCTGCACGTGGCTGTGATTCCCTCAGGCCCACGCTGGGCCCGAGAGAAGAGTGCCTCTGTGTCCAGAAATGGGAAATCACCAGGTTCCGTCTTGCCTGCAATTATATTTGGGGATCCAGCCGCCCCCTGCATAGCACCTGCCAGGCAGTCTCTCTAGGAAGCCACAGCTGTCCTCCAGGGTGGAACAGGTGGAATAGAGGGGGGCTGCCCTGTAGTCACCCTAGAGCTCTCTCAGACCGCCAGGCGACCCAGGACCTGGGACCCACCAAGACCACAGTTCCCATTCCGTAGCCAGGGGACCAAGGCAGGTGGTGAACGGCCAGACCTGCTGCCCACTAGCCACGAGGTCTGGGCAAATCACTTCCTCTTTCTGAGTTATATCATAAGGGAAGGGCTGGAGTATGTGATAGTAACAAACGACCCCAGAATCTTTTGGGTTTTTTTAATTGCCTACAGATTTTTTAAAAATAAAAGGTTTATTGAGATGCCATAAAATTCCCCATCTGAAATGTACAATTCAGTTAGTGTATTCACAGAGTTGTGTAACCATCACCACAAACAATTTTAGAACATTTTCATCACCCCCAAAAGAAACCTTGCACTCATTAGAAATCCATCTCCATTAACCCACTTCCCCACAGTTCCCGGCAACCACTAATCCTTCTGCCTCTATAGCATTATCTATTCCGGATGTTTCATATAAGTGGAATCTTATATGTGGCATTTTGTGACTAATTTACTTACCATAATGTTTTCAAAGTTAATCCATGGTGTACTTAATTTCTTTTAATGGTCGAATACTATTCCATCATATGGATAGACCACATTTTAAAAATTATTTATTTAGCCGCGTCAGGTCTTAGTTGCGGCACACGGGATCTTTCATTGTGGCGTGCAGGCTTCTCTCTAGTTGTGGCGCATGGACTCAGTAGTTGTGGTGCACGGGCTTAGTTGCCCCGTGGGATCTTAGTTCCCCCACCACGGATCGAACCCACGTCTCCTGCCTTGGAGGATGGATTCTTTTTTTTTTTAAATAAATTTATGTATTTATTTTTGGCTGCGTTGGGTCTTCGTTGCTGCACGCGGGCTTTCTCTAGTTGCGGCGAGTGGGGGGCTACTCTTCGCTGCGGTGTGTGGGCTTCTCATTGCGGTGGCTTCTCTTGTTGCGGAGCAGGGGTTCTAGGCGCGCAGGCTCAGTAGTTGTGGCTCGTGGGCTTAGTAGTTGTGGCTCATCGGCTTAGTTGCTCCACAGCCTGTGGGATCCTCCCAGACCAGGGCTCGTACCCGTGTCCCCTGCACTGGCAGGTGGATTCTTAACCACTGAGCCACCAGGGAAGTCCCTGGATGGACCACATTTTGTTCATCCATTCATCAGTTGATGGACATTAAGTTGATTCTACTTTTTAGCTATGATGAACACAGTAATGCTGCTATGAGCATTTGTGTACAAGTTTTTGTGTGGACATAAGTTTTCATTTCTCTGGGGCATAGACCTAGAAACGGGATTTCTGGGTCTTATGGTAACTCTATGTTTAACATTTTGAGGAACTGCCAGAATGCTTTTCACAGTGACTGCACCATTTCACATTCCCACCAGCAGGGCACGAGGGTTCCAGTTTCCACACATGCTCACCAACACTTGTGATTGTCTACCTTCTGGGTGTGGGATCTCACTGTGGTTTTGATTTGCATTCCTCTCATGACTAATGGTGGTGAGCATTTGTTGATGTGTTTATTGGCCATTTACGTATCTTCTTTGGAGAAATGTCTGTTCAGGTCCTCTGCCCCATTTTAAATTTTTTTTTTTTTTTTTTTTTTGCGGTACGCGGGTCTCTCACTGTTTTTCCTCTTCCGTTGCGGAGCACAGGCTCCGGACGCGCAGGCTCAGCGGCCATGGCTCATGGGCCCAGCCGCTCCGCGGCATGTGGGATCTTCCCGGACCGGGGCACGAACCCGTGTCCCCTGCATCGGCAAGCGGACTCTCAACCACTGCGCCGTCAGGGAAGCACCCATTTTAAATTTTTAAAAATTTTTATTGAAGTATAGTTGATTTACAATGTTGTGTTAGTTTGTGGTGTACAGCAAAGTGATTCAGATATATATGTATATATATTACTTTTCATATTCTTTTCCATTATGGTTTATTACAGGGTATTAAATATAGTTCCCTGTGCTGTACAGAAGGACCTTGTTGTTTACCCTTTTCTTGTCGTTGTTGTTGTCGTCTGAGGTTTATTGAAGATGTTACAGCACAGCAGGAAGGGTCAAATGGCCCCACACAGTGCTTTGAAATTCCCCCCAGCTGGAGGCTGAGTGACCTGTAGGTTGGACAGATTGCCAGAGTCTAACAGCTTCAGCATTTCCTTGGTGTCAGGATCTACTTCAATGATCTCCTGATCCCGGGCTGAGACCTCGGGCACGTAATGATCTCTTCTCTCCCTCTCCTCCTGAAGCTTGATGGAGATACCTCTCACTGGGCCCCTCTGAATCTACTTCATCAGACATAGTCTGCTATCTTGTTGCGGAGCGTCTTCCTGGGAATAAAGATGATATCCTCGGGCTTCCCTCGTGGCACAGTGGTTGAGAGTCCGCCTGCCGATGCAGGGGACACGGGTTCGTGCCCCGGTCCGGGAAGATCCCACGTGCCGCGGAGCGGCTGCGCCCGTGAGCCATGGCCGCTGAGCCTGTGCGTCCGGAGCCTGCGCATCTCCGCAATGGGAGAGGCTACAACAGTGAGAGGCCCGCGTACCACACACACACACACACACACACACACACACACACACACACACAGAAAGATGATATCCTCGTACACGTGCTTGTTGGTATGGAAGTCGTTGCCCAGGTGAGTGTAGTACTTCTCAGTGGTGACCCGGGCCGCCTTCTTCACGGTTTTGGTGCAAACGTGGCTCAGGTTGGCAGGTCCTTGGTAAAAGAGTGTTTATTTTATATACAGTAGTTTGTATCTGCTAATCCCAAACTCCTAATTTATCCCTCCCCCCCACCCCACTTTCCTCTTTGGTAACTATACGTTTGTTTTCTATGTCTGTGAGTCTGTTTTGTGAATAAGTTCATTTGTATCGTATTTTAGATTCCACATATAAGTGATATCATATGGTATTTGTCTTTCTGTGTCTGGCTTACTTCACTTAGTAGGATAACCTCTAGGTCCATCCATGTTGCTGTAAATGGCATTATTTCGTTCTTTTTTATGGCTGAGTAGTATTCCATTGTATATATGTACCACATCTTCTTTACCCATTCATCTGTCGATGAACATTTAGGTTGCTTCCATGTCCTGGCTATTGTAAGTAAAGCTGCAATGAACATTGTGGTATATGACTCTTTTTGAATTATGGTTTTCTCAGGGTATATGCCCTGTAGTGGGATTGCTGGATCACATGCTCTGCCCATTTGTTTTAAATTAGACTTCATTGTTTAGGTTCACAACCCAGCTGAGTGGAAGGTAGAGCTTTCCCATATGCCCCTCCACCCCTGTCCATTTGTTAGTGGCACAACACAGCAAGGGACATTTTCTTCCTCTTGTTTCATGTCCATCATGGGCTGGCAGGGTCTCTGTTCCAAGTCTTCTCACTCCAGGGCCCAGGCTGATGGAGCTACACTGATCGCCAGGGGGAAGAGGAGGAGGAAGTGTTAAGTCACCCACGGACTCATACAGCCTCCACTCAGAGAGGATGCGTGTCACTTCCACTTGCATCTCAGTGGCAAAGTGAGCCACCCAGCCATCCCTATCTCCAAGGAGATATGCAGTCTTCCCATGGGCGTGGAAGGAGAGGATTCAAATCTCTGTGAACAGCTCTAATGACTCATCGCAGTTAAATAAGGTTCCTTCCTGCAGGACTTCTCAGTGCCTTTACTGTACTATTGCTCACTGTCCCTCTCTGGAGGGAGTGGGATGCAGCAGGCAGAGTAGGCCAGATTTACTCACCTGGGGAACCCTATTCTCCCAGAGAATCTCATGGGATGAGTGTTCCCCGGAATCTCCTTTGGGAACCACTGCCACTTCCTAGAGCAGAGGTGGGCAGACTTTTTGGAAAGCATCAGATAGAAAATAGTTTAGGCTTGGCACGCCCTGTGAACCAACTACTCAACGCCACTGTTGAAGTGAAAAGCAACCACAAGTATTATGTAAACAAGTGGGTGTGGCTGTCTTCCAATAAAATGTTATTTATAGACACCGAAACTTGAATTTCCTATAACTTTCTGTGTCACACACAGTATAGTCTTTTACTTTTTTTTTTTGTTTGTTTGTTTTTTGCGGTACGCGGGCCTCTCACTGTTGTGACCTCTACAGTTAGGAGCACAGGCTCCGGACGCACAGGCCTAGCGGCTATGGCTCACGGGCCCAGCCGCTCCGCGGCATGTGGGATCTTCCCGGACCGGGGCACGAACCCGTGTCCCCTGCATCGGCAGGTGGACTCTCAACCACTGCGCCACCAGGGAAGCCCTAGTCTTTTTCTTTTGATTTTTTTCAACCATTTAAAAAAGTAAAAGCATTCTCAGCTCACGGGCTGTACAAAAACCAGTGGTGGGCTAGATGTGGCCCTTAGGTGGTAGTTTGCTCACTCTTATCCTAGAGGATAAAGCCCGACACCTTCGCCTGGCATTCAAGCTCCCTCACGTTCCCAGGCCTCGTCTGCCATCACATCTCCATGCAGAACCTGGGCTTGGGAAATGGTGGGTTGTTTTCCAGGAAAAAATCATATTCTTTCACTCCAGGGGGCCTTTGCACAGGCTGTTCCTCCTGCTGGGAGTGTCCTTCCAGCTATTCTCGGTTTGGGAAACCTGCGGCCTCTCTTGGCCCCCGGTAGAATCAGGAGCTGCCATCCCTGTTGGCTCCTTCACTCCCAAGATGCCGTCGCCTTGTTGTATTCTGATTTTTCACAGACATATTTGCTTCCCCAACTAGGCCCTGAGCTTCTGGAGGGTGGGGACCTTGTCCTCCTGAATTCTGATCTCCAGGACCAAGGGAGGGAGAGCTGGCATGGAGTAAGGGCTGCTGAGGAGGGAAGGAAATGGGACCAGGTTGGTGGGGGGAGCTCCACGTGGGGATCCCTGCCCCAGCAAAGGTGCCGAGGTGGGGGTGAGTTTGGGACCTGGAGGAACCTGAAGACCAGTCTGCTGCAGCTGGGTGGGGGGCGTCAATGGACCCATGTGGGGCTTTAGGGTGATGCTAGGGAGGTAGGCTTGGTGCGGCTCAGCAGTGGGAGCCATGGAAGGTTCTTTAGCAGAGGAGTGGCTTGATGAAATTGATGTTTGGGGTGACCTAGCTCCCACCTCGGTCCTGGCCACTTCCAGCCCCTCTGGCCATTCTCCGCGGCCCCGGATCCTGGTGGAGTCTGTGAGCTGAGCTTGGGTCCATCTGTCTGTGATTGAGAATAGGGGGCCCTTCCCAGCTTTTGAGGCTCCCTCTTGACACTTCTCAGAGGTGTCCAGATGAGAGTCCTGAACCAGCAGTCAGAAGGCCCATGTTCCAGTTGTGGTTCTACCCACCCAGCTTCCTGTGGGGTCTGGAACAAGTCACTTGCTCTCTCAGGGCCTCATTTTGCACATCTGTCAAATGGGAACAATAAGCCCTGTGCTGGAGGCCTCCTGGGGTTGCTGCAAGGGTCAAGTAAAGCCTGGTCTCAAGGGGACTGGGACCGGGATAGAGCTGACCTTGATGTGGGAGCCCGTTGCTGTGTCCCTAGCAGCCAGCATGGCAGAACACTCAAGATGTGTGGAGCTAGCCTGAAGAGGGAAGGAGGCGGATGGGAATTCCCTGGCAGTCCAGTGGTTAGGACTCAGCACTTTCACTGCTGGGGCCCGGGTTCAATCCCTGGTCAAGGAACTAAGATCCTGCAAGCCGTGTGGCATTGCCAAAGAGTGAAACAGGCTGAGAGTGGGCTTCAGTGAGAGGGCCTCAGGTCTCTGAGGTTGTTCAGAAAGAACCGCTCAGACCTCACTGGCACTGGCACGTGGCACGTGGGCCCTGCGCTCTAGGATGGGGGCAGCACAGCTTCCTGCAGCAGGTAGCATCTGGACCTGAACCTGAGGCAAAAGCCCTCTCGTTTTACAGATGGGGAAACTGAGGCCAGAGAGGCCCAGGATGGGCTCAGGGGCCCTCGGTCTGCCAGAGGTGGAGCCAGTCCTAGCCCAGGTTCAAGACCTCACTGCCCTCTGCCCTGGTCCATGTGCAGTGTCCAGAGAGTCTTGGCTCCCGTGCCCTCTCCCCGGGAGACACAGATGCCAGGATGTGTGGGGAGTCGGTACCGCTAATTAGTCCCATCATTTCTGGCATCTCACACAGCCTTGGGGAAGTGGAGAATGTCATTGTCAAAGCATTTTTGAATATTTGCCTTCTCAGCAAGAAGATGCTGTGAGAACACGGCGTCTTGAATACGAGTGGATACTAACAAAAATAAGAAGCACCGAGAGCTGGAAGGATCGGGGAGCTCCGGAGAGAGGCCTGGAGGAGGCCCTGGAGCTGCCGGTCACAGCTGCATCACTCTGGCCCTCTGGGCCCTGTGTCCTCACCCTAAAACGGTTCATTCATTTATCAGATATTTATGGAAGCCCACCGTGTGCCATGCACTGCTCTAGGTTCTGGAGAAACAAGAGTGAACAAAGCACACAGAAATCCTTGTCCTCAAGAGGTTGCCATCCTAAGGGGGAGAGAGACAGTACAAATCCGTAAAATATGCGAGCTGGTGACATGTGCAAACGAAGGAGTGTGTTGGGTGGAGGGTGGCCTGTTTCAAAAGAGTGGTCAGATCTGAAGGAGGTGACGAGTGAGCCGAGGGGGTCTTTAGGTGAAGAGCATTTCTGGCACAGAGAACGGCAGGTGCAAAGGGCCTGAGGTCTGGGTGTGCTTGATTTGTTCGAGGATCAACAGGAAGGGTACTGGGGCTAGAGCCAGCTGGTGACACAGAGGAGGCCAGATGACAAGACAGGGTCCAAGAGGTCACTGGGGGCCTGCTTGGGTAGGGCCTTAGGAACCACTGGAAAGCCTTTGTTTCCTTTCCGAGTAAGATGGGAGCCAATGGAGGGTTTAAAGCAGGGGAATGACGTGATCTGGTTTCTGTTTTTAAAAAAATTTTTTTTTAATTTATTTTATTTATTTATTTTTGGCTGTGTTGGGTCTTCGTTGCTGCGTGCGGGCTTTCTCTAGTTGCAGTGAGCGGGAGCTACTCTTCGCTGTGGTGCGTGGGCTTCTTATTGCAGTGGTTTATCTTGTTGTAGAGCATGGGCTCTAGGCGTGTGGCTCAGTAGTTGTGGTGCATGGGCTCAGTGGTTGTGGCTCACGGGCTCTGAAGCGCAGGCTCAGTAGCTGTGGCTCACGGCCTTCAGTAGCTGTGGCTCACGGGCTCTGAAGCGCAGGCTCAGTAGTTGTGGCACACGGGCTTAGTTGCTCCACGGCATGTGGGATCTTAGTTCCCCGACCAGGGATCAAACCCGTGCCTCCTGCCTTGGGAGTGCGGAGTCTTAACCACTGGACCGCCAGGGAAGTCCTGGGCTCCAACTTTGGTCCCTCAGTTCTCCTGTGTGTGTGTGTGAAAATACACATAACATAAAATGTATCACTTTTGCCATTTTGGCTTGCATAGCTGAGTGGTGGTTAAGTACATTCGCCAGTGTTGTGCAACCATCTCTAGTATCTGTTGCAGAACCGACAGGAAACCCCGTCCCCATAAACAGCCGCTCCTGTTCCCTCCTCCCCCAGCACCTGACAACCCAAATCTGCTGTCTCTACGGACTATTCTGTATTTCACAGAAATGGAATCAGACACCGTGTGACCTTTGGGGGCCGGTTTCTTTCACTTAGCATGTTGTTCTCAGGCTCATCCACTTTGTGGCTGGGTCCGTACACAGTTCCTCCCTTTCTTTGGCTGGGTCCCTCCATCCTCGGCCAGCTCTGCGGACTTGAGTTGCACAGTCTCCCACCCTACATCATCGGGTTGCCAGGAGGACCCTTAAATACACCAGGAAGTAGTGAGCCCACTTCCCACTGGGCAGAGGGGGCGGGCCTGGTGCCCACAGTGTGGACGGGAAGGCTTTGGGGGTTTGCATAGTCCGGGGTGACTCCTCGGATTTCCCCACAGCTGGATTTGGTACCAGCTCTATCTGGTGGGTGAAGTCGGTGACCACCCTCCCATCTGATTTTCAGCTTCCAAGATTTTGCTGTTGTTTTTGTCCCTTCGTTTTCGTTTTGGTGGGGTTTGGGGCAGGAGCGAAGGTGAACAAATGGGCCCCACCCACCATCTTTCCATTCCTTCTAAGGATTTCTGAGATTTTTCAAGCAGCCCTTGGGGACAGGCTTCAGCGCTCCTCAGAGCAGAAGCAGGGGCACGGAGGCTGAGTGCGCGGAGACCACGCCTGGGAGACGGAGCAGGGCTGGCCCAGGTCTGCCTGATTCCTCCACTGGCTCCGCAAATGTCGGGCATTTGCTAAAAGGGCCCCGACACTATCCGTGTTGTGCCCCCACCTAAAAGGATGCCCTCCTCTTGGGCCACTCATCAGAACCCCTCACCTTTACCGAGGCCCACGTGTTCTAGGCCAGTGAGGGGACAGACGCCGGCAAGACAGATGTTCGGGGGAATTCCCTGGCGGTCAAGTGGTTGGGACTCTGCGCTCTCATTGCTGAGGGCCCGGGTTCCATGGAGAACTAAGATCCCACAAGCCGCGTGGCAAGGCTGGAAAAAAAAAAAAAAAAAAAAAAAGACATGCTCAGGCTGTAGCGAGGAAGGCTGGTGAGACGGTGGGAGGACCGAGGAGGGGCTTTGGCTGAGCCCTGCCCTTGGGCCACGGCAGTCCTTCTCGCAAGCGGCCAGGTGGCCTTCACCGGGCCCTCCCTTCACCTCCATCACCCCCCGCACCCCCCGACCCCACGTGCGCACCACGAGGGGGACCCTGAGGTGTATTTTCCTCTAGGCCAGGCACCAGCCAGGGCTGGAGTGCGCTGTGAGCAGGACAGACAGACATGTCCTGGTGCCAAGGTGGAGTCTATTGAGTGAGCAACAGCCAACAAGAACAAAGAGCCACAACTGTCATTGAGAGAAGGCGGAGAGGGTGCTGCAGGGGGAGGCGGAGAGGGCGCTGCAGAGGGAGGTCCAGGGGCGCTGCAGGGGGAGGCCGGGGGGCGCTGGAGGTGGGAAGACTCTCCGAGCAGGTGATGGCCGAGTCAGGAGGGGAGAGGTGCTCCAGGCCAGGAACAGCCTGTGCAAAGTCCCCGAGGAGGTGAGGGAGAGGCCGGGAGTGGAAGGCGGGGAGGGAGACGCGTTGGGGGCCTGGATCTCTCTGAGGAGGCTAAAAAAAAAAGCCCCGGGGGTTGTGAGCCGGGAAGGGCAGGATCCAGTCCACGTTTCAAGGATGTCCTTGGCTGTTCTGGGGTGAAGGGAGGCTGTCTGACATTCAAGCAGGGAGGGGAGGAGGAACTGCCCAGGTACCCCCCACCCTGCCCAGGAGAAGGCCCCCTGCAGCTCCTGTGGCGTGACCTGGCTCCAGGACTAAGCGCTCCCACGCCAACTCCCAGGGCCATCTGTCTCCCCGTCTGTGTGTCTGTTTGTCTCAGGGGGGCTTTAGCAGGTTTGCCTGTTTCAGAGAGAGCATCCTGTGGGGTGAGGGGAGGAGGGGGTCCTACTCCCACTGTCGCTCCTATAGATAAGGGGTGGGTCCTCGGACAGGAAACCACACGCTGGAAGGCAGGTTCTAGATGCGAGAAGGGGCAGTCCTCTCTCTGAGGGTCTGAATGTCTGAGTGCAGCCAGGCGGCAGCCTGAGAGCCGGCCTCTGCCAGCCACGGGGCTACCTGGGAAGTCAGTGCTATCCTCAGCATTTACTGCTCAGCGATGTTTACGCTCTGACTCAGGTCTCGTTTAAATGTCCCAGCCTGACCCCACGACAGTCAGCAGTGGTGATTTAATGAGCCCTGCTGTGCGTGAGGCTCACAGACCACAGAGTAGCCTCATGGAGCTTACTTTCCAGAGGGAGAGAAAGGTAGTGCCACACATAGACCATTATAATTGTGATCGGTCCCGGGAAGGAGGATCTCAGGGACCTGGGCTGGGACAGGGGCCTCAGGTAGTCAGGGAAGCCAGAAGGGCTCCCTGGAGGAGGTGACCTGTGAGCTGAGACATGAAGGAGTGGGCCACGTGGCCTGGTGGGAGCAGCATGCTTGGGGCAACCCCAGGAAGGGAGGGGTCCCCAAAGTGTGGAAACTTGAGACAGACCTAGGGCTGAAGGGCCACTGGGTTCTAGTGAGGAGACCTCCCTCAGCCACCTGTAGGCCTGGGGCTAAGGTCTGTCTCAGCTGGTCCTCTCACAAGCCTGTAGCCCCTTGAGGGGGGGGTCACCCTCGGAGGCCCCACGCTTATCTCAGGCCTGTGGCCATCTCCCAAATTCTCTTGGGGAGGACTCTTAGATAAAGAGTGAAACATTCCTGAAGGTACTTAAAGAAAGAGCGGAGGGAACTGGGCAGGAAGAGCCTGGGCCTGATACTTCCACTCCCAAGTCCCACCCTGAAGACAGGCTGTGGCTTGGCCTCTGACTCTCATTGCAACGTGGAGGTCGAGGCTGCAAGACTTGACTTGGGGCTGCCATGATGCACAACGGGGACCTGACCGAGCAGGGACCTGTGAGACAGGAGCCTCAGGTGGCCTTCCTGTAGTCACCATTGCTGGCCCTGTCATCCGGGCAAAGTCAGAACTTCATCCACAGCACCCGAGGAGGCCGGTGTGGAGAGCCGGACCTGAGATCTCCAGGCCCAGCAGGGAGGCTTTATTGAAAACAGTATTATTGAAACAGAATTCATATACCATACAATGTACCTAGTTAAAGTGTGTAATTCAATGGTTTCTAGTATATTCACAGTGTTGTACAACCAGCACTACCATCAATTTTAGAACATTTCCTCACATCTAAAAGAAACCCCGTCCCCATCAGCAGTCACTGCTAGTGCCCTCCTCTCCCAGCCCCTGGCTGCCAAAAATTTTCTTTCTGTCTCTATTCATTTGCCAACTCTGGACATTTTATGTAAGTGGAATCATATAGTACGTGCTCTTTTGTGACTGGCTTCTTTCATTTAACATAATGTTTTCAAGGCTCATCCCTGTTGTAGCACATGTCAGTATCCTTTTCCTTTTTATGGTTGAATAATATTCCATCTTATGAGGGAACTCCCTGGCCGTCCAGTGGTTAGGACTCTGTGCTTCTAACCGCAGGGGTCACAGGCTTGATCCCCGGTTGGGGACCTAAGATCCTGCAAGCCGCGACACGGCCAAAAAAATAAATTAATTAAAAAATGAAGTTAAAAAAAGATTCCATCTTATGGATAGACCACATTTTGTTTATCCATTCATCAGTTGATGGACATGAAGTTTTTTCCACTTTGGCTATTATGCATAACACTAGTATAAGCACTTGTGCACAGGTTTTTGTGTGGGCATATGTTTTCATTCTTTTGGTTACATATCTAAAAGTTGGATTGCTGGGTCATATGGTTACTATATTTTTAACTTTTTGAGGAACTGCCAGACTGTTTTTCAAAGCAGCTGCATCATTTCACACCAGCAGCGTATGAAGGTTTCTACGTTTCCACATGCTCCCCAATACTTGTTATTACCACTCTTTTTTATTATAGCTATCACAGTGGGCTAGGATACCTAGTGGTATCTCACTGCAGTTTTGATTTTCATTTCCCTGGTGGCTAATGTTGGACAACTTTTCATGTGCTTATTAGCAATTTGTATACTTTCTTTGGAGAAATGTTTATTCAGATACTTTACCCATTTTATTCATCTTTTATTATTGAGTTGTGAGAATTCTTTACATGTTCTAGATAAAGTCCTTTACCAGGCGTGTTTTGCAAATATTGTCTCCCACTGTGTGGACTGTTTTTAACTTTATTGATGGTATCATTTGCAAAAAAAAAAAAAAAGCCCAAATTAAAATTTTGATGAAGTCCAACTTATCTACTTTTTTCCTTTTGTTCCTTATACTCTTGGAATTGTATTTAAGAAGGCTTTGCCTACTCGAGGTCACTCCTTGCGAAGTGAAGATTTACTCCTGTGTTTTCTCCTAAGAGTTTTATCTCTTACAGTTAGGTATACAATCCATTTTGAGTTTTTTTCTTTGGTAATTAACACATTAGTAACAAGATCTGGCAGCAGGTCTAATATCTTCTGTAATTTTGGAGATGACTGTACACACTGTTCTGAGATCTCTCCAACATGTAATGGGATGAGACAGTATCATGATTTCTAGGGGTTCCATAGTCCCAGCCATTGCTAGTACCGCCTACATTCATAATTGAAGAAAATACCAGATTTCAGTTAAAGTTTCATTTAAATAAACCTGTAACTACCCTCCCAGGTTCATGGTACCCCTGAAATCTATCCACAGACTGCAGGTTAAGAACTCCTAGGATGGGACTTCCCTGGTGGCACAGTGGTTAAGAATCCACTCGCCAGTGCAGGGGACACAGATTTGAGCCCTGGTCCGGGAAGATCCCACATGCCGCAGAGCAACTAAGTCTGCGAGCCACAACTACTGAAGCCCAAGCACCTAGAGCCCAAGCTCCACGACAAGAGAAGCCACCGTGATGAGAAGTCCGCACACCACAATGAAGACCCAATGCAGCCAAAAAAAAAAAAAGAAAAAGAAAAAGAACTCCTAGGATGGCTAAAATTCCTGCCCAGTCTCAGTTTCTGAAGAGTCTTGCGGGGGAAACGAACCCTCCCAGGACTGGCTTCTGGCTGTTTCCCTGCCAGCCCACACCCTGCCTTCTGCCTGGTCCAGCTTTGGGGAAGCTACTCCTTGCCTGGCAGAATTTTCTAACAAGCCATCTAACAATACTACTAAAACAAAAAAAAGGCAGCAATAAGAATTGTAAACACTACGTGTAGAATCAGACAAGGCATTCTGCCCACATCCTCCTCCCTGGTCCTCCCAACATTCTTAGGTCTCTGGTGAGGCCCGCGGCCGCACGGCTATGTGGCTGAGGCCTGCCAGCGAGTGGGGTCGCACGGTTCAGGCGGAAACTTCACCTCGAGGTGCCTCCGTTTCCCTACCTACAAGGCGCGGATGAGCCGGTCATAACAGTGTACACCCAGTGGGAGTACTGGGCGGATTAAAAGCACTGATGATTTCTACACAGAGAGCGCAGCCAGGCACAGTTACACACTGGAGATATTAGCTATTATCTTTAAGCCTTTCACAGGGGACAGGAAGGTGCTATTTCTCTGCCAGCGTCTCCTTTCTCTCGTTCTGCACAGGATTAATGCCTAATTATTCGTAACATCCAGGATTCTTTGAGTTGTAACAGAAAGTCCAATCACTCTATTTAAAAAGCCAGGATTTCAGGCCTGGCTTATGCGGTTTGGACGGTGGGGAGAGGTCAAAAGATCCTATCAGGACTCAACCGGCCTTTTTCCACAGACTGGTGCGGTAAGAAGGGCTCCCTGGAACAGGCCCTGGACTGGGGTGGGCAAGCGAGACCCCAGGGCACAAACGTCTCCTCCAGCTTCCAGCCCCAGTGGGGCCTGTCCTGCCTGCCCCATCCCTGGCCCTGCTTTGGAGGTTCTAGGCTTTAGATCTCTAGGTCCTGATTTCAGAGAGAGAGAGAGAGAGGTCCCTTCCTTCCTGAGAGTTCCAGGAAAAGTTCCAGAAAGACCCTTGATTGGCCTGGCTAGGTCATGTGCCCTTGCGGAGCCAATCACTGTAGCCAGAGGTCTGGGGTGCTCTGATTGGCCAGGCCTGGGTCACGCGCCAGTTAGAGATGGGGAAGCCCCAGGCCAACCACCGGGAGGAGGGTGCTGTGGATGGGTAGACACTTGGGAGACGCTGGGCTGACAAAACCAAGGGTCCCCCTTATAGGGTATATTTCATGCTGTCTTGGTCAGACCTCACCTGTGCCAGGAACCCTCCCCCCCCAGGACTGGCTCCTGCCCTGTGCACCCACAGCAGCCTGTGTTCCCTTATTTCTCACTCTGCGGTTAATGAGCGCCTACCATGCATCAGGCACAGAGAAGGGGGCCCAGGAGGAACCCCAATGACTACAGGCTGGAAGGAGAGGGTGGAAGCTGCACAGGGGACTGACTGAGGGGGAGCGGTCTGTGAAGTAGGAGGGGAACCAAGGTCCAGACAAGAGAGGGAATTTCCAGAGGGAGGAGTGGCGGACTCAGGTGCTGCTGAGAAGGGCAGTGTTCCAGGAAGTGACCGCTGGATCGGGCAGCCGGGAGCTTGTGGGTGACCTTAGCAATAGGTAGGAGTAGGCACACAGCCCTGCAGGGGTGGGGTGAGGAGAGACTGGGAAGGGAGGGAGTGGGGAAGGCAGGTATGGACACGTCTTTGGAGTTTTCTGTCTTCTGTCGTGGGAGTAGAGAAATGGGGAGGAGGCGGAAAGGGGCTTGGGAGCAAGGGAGAGATTTTCCCCCTTTTTTGGGGAAAATGCTAGCCAAGGGGAAAGAGAGAGAGAGGCTGATGGTACAGGAGAGTAGCAAGGGGCGGGCAGCCGGAGGTGGGTGCCTGAGATCAAGATTGGGGTGGGAGAGACGGATGGGGAGGGGGGTGCCAGGCAGGCAGAGGTGTCAGCTTGGGGACTGGAAGATGAGGGCCCATCTGATAGATTCAGTTTTTCCCACTGAAGAATGAGGTGAGGTCACTGGCTGGGAGTGAGGGCAGAAGGGGCTGCGGGAAGTGTGAGGAGAGGAGAGAAGGTGTGAACTCTCACACACAGGGTGGGAGCGGGTGTCACCGAAGAACATGGTGGGGCTGCTGACTCGATGGAGTGCCGGTTTGAAGTTCTGAGGTCACAAATTCCCAATCAGAAGGGTTGTGTGGGCCACCTTCCCCCACCCCAAACAATAGGCAGGGGCAGGAAAGGGGGTTTCCTTCAGGTTGAGGGGTTCCCTATGGTGGAAGAAGAGGGGCTGGAGAGATGGAATCTGTAAAAACTCCACCAGGCCAGGAGGTAGTTACTATTATCTGTGTTTTACAGACAAGGAAGCTGACAGGGTCAAGGCCAGTATCTGTGTGGCTTTGGCGTCAAAATAGAACGGGGCCTGGTACACGTTAGGTGTTAATATTTGCTGAAAAATTGAATGGCTGGAAGGTCCAGTGATGCACCCATTGTTACAACCCAGCCAGGAAGTAGCTCCACCCTTGGGGTTTGGTAGGTGGTGCTGGTGACCCCATGTGCTGTGCCATTCCTGCTGCTCTAATAAATGACTCAATATCACCTTTGTGCCCTTGTAGGCTAATCTATCCAGAGTCTTGTGGTATAACTTCATAGACACTAAGCGAGCAGGGCAGAGGGCTCTTAACCTCATTCCTCACACAGTGCTCACCTCTAGATGAGTCACAGCCCTCGGCCAGGTGGTTCAGCCCGGGGAATGCCACCTCTGGTTCCTAACCCTTGGCTTTGCTGTCTGCATCCTACCCAGGCCAGCTGTTGGGGAGTATCCCGGGGCACACACCTGCGCTACTTGGGCTCTCCTAGGAGATGAGTGTCCTTTTAAGGGGAATCCAGGAGCTGTGACCCTGAACTTGGTGGGGGCAGTTCTCCTCCGTGGGGAGGGCTCCCAGCGCTTTTTCTTACAGTTCATTCAGGCAGAATTGAACATGGTCACTTCACTGAAGTAATAATGATGGCTCATGCTGCAAAAAACGTGGAGAACATCCTGCTTATTTATTCAGGCTTTAAAACCATAAAACTTCAGATTTCTCCCTGTAGCTATTTATAACCAGAGCTGGTGTAAACTGTCCCCATATTAAGCTCAGGTTTGAAGTAACTTAAAAGAAAAATAGCCATCCGCTGCATTAAAAAAATACATATATATATATATTTCATTTATAGACCTTCTCTCGCCTCCTGATTATTCCTGATTATGTACAAAGAGCGTGTTGTTTGGGGGGATCGGTGGGGGTGGAGCAGATACAGACTTCCAGGGGAGTCACACACTCTCCCATCTCCCACCCCCACCCCCAGCTATAAAAGCAGCCCCGCGTCGGCCGGTGGTCACTCTCTGGGGCAAGGGGTGGAGTGGGGGAGGCAGGGCAGGCAGCAGATCCGGAAAAGTAGCTCTTGGCTCGGAGGAAGTTGACCCTCCTCCCCTACCAAAGGCTTGGGATGAAAATAGCTTCTTCCTCTTTACCCTTCCCGGACCCCAGCCCATTTCTGTAAGTCCCTCACCCCATTTTTAAGTGTTCCCCTCCCCCTGTGACAATTCGGCTCCTTCACAGCTCTCCAAACGGCCATCCGGGACGGCAGGGACCCCGAGCCCCGACTCTGCTACCGGGCAGGGGCAGAGGACCCTCTCCTCCGGCCTCGCAGGCGCGGCGCGCCCCGAAACTCGGGCAATCGCGGCGACTTCCAACCTCCCCCCACCAAATTAGCAGAAAGCTCCACTAAACCCCCTGAGCTCCTACACTGCTATCTTCTACTCCGGGGGTGACTGTCACCTGGGAAGCCTGTCCCCTGCACCAGGGTTCCCCCGGCGCTGAGTAACCCCCAAATCCCTTGGGAAAGGTGGGGGCGCAATTAGTTTCTTCCAATTAGTTTCCCCTCTTTGTATAGAACCCATTCAAACTGTGAGATGTAATCCTCCGCGCGAGGGGGAAAGTAGTCCCAACCTTGCATTCAATTTCTGTTCTCGTGTCGCGTATATTTTACTTTTGGAAACCGATGGGATCCTCAGTGGAGCCCTTCGGGGAACGTGGGGGCAGAGGCCGCGGGGGGCGGGGGCAGGTGAAGGGGGGGACCGGCAGAAGGAGGGGGCGGGGAGGACAGCTAACTCCTCGCTATTGCCTAGAGAGATGGATCATGGGGCGTAGAGAGATTGCAAACCTCAAACCACGTACAGCGGGCGATACGCGTCAACCGAACCTGACCAACGGAAGCCCGGAGCCTCCCCCTCCCCGCTCTCCCGCCCCGGCCCCTTGGACAGACTGGTACGCGGAGCCAATCTGGCTGCCGCTCGCCGTCCAAATCCCACAAGAGCCAATGGGAGCACGCCGGGGGCGGAGCCACCCCGCGCCGGGTTGGGCTGCGCGCGGCTTCCCCCGCTCGCCCAGGCCCCGCCCCCCTCCCCTCCCGCTCGCTGCTCCTGGAGTAGTTAGTGCCA
>NW_020172178.1:8386723-8387501 GCF_003031525.2 Neophocaena asiaeorientalis asiaeorientalis
ATGGGCAGAATAAAAGTTTGGCGGCGGCGGCGCCCAATGGCAACAGCAGCAGCAACTCCTGGGAGGAAGGCAGCTCGGGCTCGTCCAGCGACGAGGAACACGGTAAGTGGCAGCCGCCCGCGCCGCCCCCGCCCGCTCGCCCGCTCGCCCGCCCGCCCGCTGACCTCCTCTCTGCTTCCCCGCAGGTGGCGGCGGCATGCGGGTCGGACCCCAGTACCAGGCGGTGGTGCCCGACTTCGACCCCGGTGAGTAGCGCCTCGGCCCGGCCGGCCGGCGACCCGAGGGGGCGGACGGCCTCGGACAACTTTCTTTTTGCCTGTGTGGGTCCTCCTGTCCGCGGGGAGACACCCGCGCAAGGGTGTCCTGCTGGCGTGCCTGCCCCCGGGGAGGCCCCGGTCGCCGCGGCGGGTCGGATTGGAGGCGGCGGCGCGCAGCCACACCTGGCCACCTGGCCCGGGGGCTCCGGCGTCCCCGGGTCGGCACGAACCGCTCCGGGGCCGGGCAGGGGCGGCCGCGCCGGAGAGTTAGTGTCCTGCGAGCGCCTGGGCTTGGGACGTTCTCGGACCCGTTTCTCCCCTGCGGAGGGTTGTCCCGCATGCCCTTTCCTCGTCCTGCCCGCCCCTGGACTCCTGCCTGGCCCCGACTCCCCTCTCGTCTTGAGATCTCCCAAAACCAGTTAATAAAAGAAGTGTGCTTCCCAGAGGGCGCCTGCCCGGGGAAGAGAGACTGGCTGGTGGCAGTTTGATTTTAGGACCTATTTGTAAATGTGTGTGTTTTC
>NW_020172178.1:8387539-8396980 GCF_003031525.2 Neophocaena asiaeorientalis asiaeorientalis
GTTGTGAAAAATTAGAACCTTCAGAAGAAGCTTTAGCCTAACAAATGATGTCCGCCTCCAAGAAATCCCTACCCCCTAGCTTGGAACATTTGCTACTCTTGCTGCTCTTCTGTGTGGAAGCAGATTTAAAGTACCAGAAAAATCCAATCAGACAAAGGAATTCGTCAGTGAGATTCTAGCCTGTCTCCGTATAAGATTATCTTTAAAAGATTGTTGGCATGGAAAATGTTTGAAAGGACGTGGGTTTTCTTTCAGAAATAAAACTCAAAAGAGAACCTTGTGGAACTGGAGTTAACAGTCCTCCTGGTTGGAGGGCTTTAGAACTGAAGGTTCTCTATGTAGGTTATACCACGAGTTTGAGAAGATAAATGCATAAATGCTTTTCCTTGGAAACAAGACTGCAGAAAATTGCAAGGATCTAGCCCTTGAAAAAGGCGATTGCTCTTAAGCTGTTATTTAGGTATGAAACTCTGGTTGTTGTTTGAAGTGAAAATACATAGGGATCCCTGAGTGAGCTCTTGGGCATTCTGGAAATAAATGACCTTTCCCGTATTTGCCTTCTACATTTTAGTCTGTTGATGATTTAAATCTCTTAAAGTATATGTAGTCTACCGCCCAGGTTTGTATTCCTTTTAACTTATGTTAGTCTTTTTGATAGTTTCCCCTTCCCCCGCGTCTTCCTTTTTTGGTAGTCACTTCTCATTTATAAGAGTGACAGGATGGAACTCCGAGACAAGGCTTTTTCTCTTCTGTGCATGCCTTCTCCATTCCATGGTTGGCCACCAGGGGAAGCATACTGTTTTTTGGTTACAGTTGACCCTATCTTCATTTTGTAGGTCAAGTCCATCTTTGTTTTAATACACAGAACATAAAGCAAAGCTTGTCACCAGGTTTCCCCCACATATTAAAAAAAATCAACTTGTATATATCTTTTAGTTTTAGTAAGTTGGTCAGTTTTTTGGTACATTTTGTTTATATTCGTTTTGAAAGCTTTATTTAAATATGTTGGATGTGACTAAAGAAAAGGGCATATTTGATGGCAACAGCAAGAATTAGAATTCTGACATTCTTCTAAATATTGATGTCTAGCTCAGCATTGTTAGGAATGAGCCTGATTTCTTTGGAGTTGTTCTCTTTGAAACAGCACATGTAATAGGATCATATTTTGAGCTGTTCTTGCAGTTTCGATGGAATAGATGCAAGCATAAATTTGCTAGAGACCTGCCATTCTAAAAAGTAAAACACTGTAAATGTTTTGCTGCATGGTCTTACTGCCAGTTGATTGGGTCTTGGCGTTAACATTTCGTATTTTGTGTTTGTTTTAATCTGGAAAGGAATCCAACTGGTATGAAATAATTTGAAACCCTGTTTTGCCAATCTGAGCAGTGGGATGAATTCCTAGGTATGGCTGGAAATTGTAGGACTTTACTGTTTCCTACTGATTTATTTTTTAGGTGTGTTCTCATTTAACTTAAAACCTAAGAAAAAAGAAAAAACAAACCTAAGGGACGGGGCTTCCTTGGTGGCGCAGTGGTTAAGAATCTGCCTGCCAATGCAGGGGACATGGATTCAAGCCCTGGTCCAGGAAGATCCCACATGCTGTGGAGCAGCCAAGCCCGTGCAGCGCAACTACTGAGCCTGTGCTCTAGAGCCTGTGAGCCACAACTACTGAAGCCCTCACGCCTAGCGCCCATGCTCTGCAACAAGAGAAGCCACTGCAATGAGAAGCAGGTGCACTGCAACGAAGACCCAACGCAGCCAAAAATATAATTAATTAATTTAAAAAAAATCTAAGGGATGGGGAGACTTCCATTTTGGAATAGAAAGGATACACCAATTTTGTTTCATGGCAAAAAATTTTTTTTTCGGTCTTTAGACTTAAGACGTTTCCTTCCATGAGTACAAGTTAGGAATAATATGGAATTGAGATTGTGGTTGTTAGTTTTCTTTTTTTCCCTGCCTGAGTTTTGAATATTTGTTTGTTTATTATTTATTTTTACAAATTTGAACAGACCGGTAAGTGTGAAACTCATCAGGAAACTGCTTTTTTAGAAAACTGTCTCTGTAAAGATGTATGAGTGGAAGAAGTTGATTTTAATTTTTTTTAAGATCAGATTTTATTTACCCACAGTATCCCAACTTGACCCTATTTAGCTTTAAAAGCGAATGGTTGAAACTAGATCCACCTGATACTCCCTGTATAGCCCAAAGAAGATTCGTCATCCCTCACGAGTAGTGAGTGAAGTGGATAGAGCACTGCCATCCTAAAATGCTGATTCAGTTCTTATTATCTAACGAAGACCTAAACTGGATCACTGGATCAGAACTTGGTAGTTAAAATAACATCTGTGTTTATAATGATGGAACAAGTTTTATCAGATTTAAAAACAAGACCAGAATGCAGTTCCATATCTTTACCTTAGTCTTTGTTCTCATGTGGGGTCCAGACCGTCTTTCCATACTCAGTGCCGTAGTGTATGCTGAGTCGTCTTTGGTTTCTTTTATTTATTTTTATTTTTTATTTTTTAAAAAATTTATTTATTTTTGGCTGTGTTGGGTCTTCGTTGCTGCATGTAGGCTTTCTTTAGTTGTGGTGAGTGGGGGCTACTCATTGTGGTGGCTTCTCGTTGCGGAGCACAGGCTACATCTAAGCGCACAGGCTTCAGTAGTTGCAGCATGCGGGCTCAGTAGTTGTGGCACACAGGCTTAGTTGCCCCGTGTCGTGTGAGATCTTCCTGGACCAGGGCTTGAACCTGCGTCCCCTGCATTGGCAGGCAGATTCTTAACCACTGTGCCACCAGGGAAGTCCCAACATGTGTTATTACTGTCAACTTCTGTCTGTGCTGGTTTTCAGTATCACAGTTCACTAATAGTAAAACTAAGACTCTTACGGAAGAGGAAATGTTAATGGTAAATATTTTTGAGGTAATAGCCCTTTAAACATGCACCCTGTATTTGGTACATTGAATCCAGTATATTTAATCAGATTAGAAAATTTGTGGTTGTCATTGGCTCAACTGTCACTTCAGAGTTGACTTGTATTAATAAAATGTGTTATGCTTTAACGTGGAATAATTTTTCTGAACAGGGTGTCTTGACCTGCTTTTCATTTCTTCTTACTGGTGGTTCTGTGTACCTCTTTGAACACATTATTTGCTATGCTTTAGTTTCATTGTAAAAATCAATTTTAAAGATACCCCAAAATGCATAAGTTACAGTGAATGCTTTGTGATGTAGATGTACTTTGAGGTAGTGTTTACCCAAATGAGAGGTCAGGGTAATGATAAACCCTGTGAGTGATCACCTTCATGATGTAGTGAAGTAGGAGACACTTAAAACTGGTTGTCGGGAGGCTGAATGCCCTGTCTCTGTGGTTAAGAAGGTGGTTTAAGGTCGAGCTGGTCATTTTATCTCTGGAGCCTCAGTTCCCTCCATTATGAATCAGGGATCTTTCCCTCACTTGTGGCCTGTGACTGTGTCAGTTATAGTCATCTTTTTAATTTCCGGCTTCTTTCAGAAGCAGTATAGAGTAGACTGTGAGAGCTTGGGCTATGAGAATCGCCAAACCCAAGTTCAGATCTTGGCAGTGCCTCTTGACAACTGTGTGTTGCCCCTGGGCAAGTTACTTTATTTTTGCTTTCATCTGTGAAGTAGAGGTAGTGGAACTTCTTCCTCAAGAGAGGAAATTAACTGAGCTAATACATGTAAAATGTCCAGCGCAGTGCTTGGCACAGTGAGTGTTAAGTAAACATTGTCTGCTATCTTATTGTAATTATCGATTGTGGGACTTAAGTTGCCAAGCAGTGGTCCCCGCATTGCCTGCTTTACTGCAGAAGTAAGACTGAATTATAACGAAGCCGTAGATTTGAATGTGAATCATGCACTGAGATAGTTGAAGAAGATTACTTTTAAGTTACCTGCTGCAATTTAGGTAAATATTCTTTCCTGGAAGAGGGAGAACTAGTCCAATACTTTTATATAGCAGAAAAGTACACTGAGATCCAGAGAGGATAGGTAAACCTGTTCAGATCAAGTTTCTGGATAGTACAAAAGAGACCTTGAATCCATCCCTGGGCCAAAGTGAAGTGCACATTAACTGTGTTCTGAGTTAGGGAGTTTCTGCTCTAAACTTTCAAGTTCTTGTCTTTGAGAGTTAATGTTTTCGAGGTGAGGTTCTTCTGCCACAATGTTCCCTTCTGTGGGTGATGAGTGTGATTCAAAGGTTAGCTGCTTGAGGCTGATCAGAGCAGAGTTGTTTTAAAAGCGGTGTTGAAAGTCCTTGGTACTGAAGAAATTTAGGCTTACTCTTAAAAAGCTATTTTCCTTGGTGTTATAAAGTTCTATGGGGCAATTTAGTTGCAACTAACTTCTTAGTCTTTGGAGATAAAACATTAGAGTCTATCCAAGTTACTGTATTCTCCCCCAGTTCATTTTACTTTTTATATTTTACTCTCTGCTATATAGATTGTTGTAATTAATTTGTAATTTAGCCCTCACTTTCTTCTGAGCCTTTCTTTAGAGGTTCCATGCATAATGTAAAAGTAAGAAATAAGGCTTGTATTGGTTTTTATATTTAAAACAGACCTGGAAATCCCTTTTGTGGAGGGAGTCTCTGTAGCAGCACAGTAAAAGTCTGAATAAGGTAGGAATTGGGGATTGAATGCTGATTCAGTGATTTGGAGTGAGTTAATTCCTACGGCTTTAAATAGCAATTATGGAGAATATTTGTGACCCTAGAAATGATACGGGGTAATAATTGTAATTTAACAATTCTTTCTGTTTTGTGTTATGGAAATTCTTCTAGTACATATATGTCTTCTGGTTGAGCTTTATGTTTTCTGTTGTTGATTTTCAAAAAAAGTATTTAAAAAATAGAATGGTTTAAGGTGACAAAAGGTGTTTTGCTAAAATGTTTGAGACATATTTTAAAATAACATTAAAAAATGTCATTTAAATGAAATGTTGACAGTAAACCCTAAAACTATTTTTTTTCAAATTAGTCAAATTCTTTAAACATGGTGATCTTTGTAAAAATCGCACAGTAGACATAATTCTTTGAAATTTCTGGATTTTCCCTTCCTTGCGGTAATGAGAGAGAAAATTGTACTGTCCGCCCAGTCCAGCCTTCCTGTGTTCTAGATGAGGAAAGTAAGGCCTGCGGAGACAAAGTGACTTGTATTTGTCTTTCAGTCATTAAACGTATCTCCAGATAGACTTGAGGCCAATGAAGCCAAACTTAAAACTCTTAATGTTTTAGAGCATTGTTACTGCATACAATAATTGGGAACGGTAATACGGGTGCATGATTTTAGAACCAGGAGCAAGAGTTAAATTTCTAAAATTGAAGTGATTAGATAGTGGTTAGATGTTGGAATGTCTTTGCAAATTATCATAAGGTAGGATAGCATTGTAGAGATAGAGTTATTTAAAAAACCCATTCAAATAAAAAAGAATATCTACAGTTACATGCCCACCACTGTGATTAAACACTGTTGATATTAGGGCATATTTGCGTCAGGTGCAGGTAGAGGCTAATTCTTCCACTCCTGCCTTCACTAATTGGAAGTTGATTTTTGTTATCCCTGTGATAGTTTGCATCCTCTATGAAGCAGATGCCAAGATAGAATCAGCCGTGCGTGCAAGAGTGTCAGGGGTAAATGCCTGTGAAGATAGAGAGGGGAGGAAGAAGGTTAGGTGGCAGAGCCTTCAGAATGGGTGCAGGTGTGACACCTGTGAAGGAAAACAGAAAGAAGGATGATTGATTATTGGACCCAGGAGCCTAAGATTGCAGTGCAGCCAGAGCACAGGTCGTTAGAGTGCATTGGCAGGAAAGGGCCTGCCCTAGAATGCCGGCTGTGTTCAGTCATTGGCCTGGCGTTGGTATGAATGCTGCAGTGGACCCCAAAGGTGCTGGGCAGCTGGGGCTGTCAGCTAATTACACTTCTCTCAGCTCTTTCTCTCTTGAAGGGAGATCTGAGTGGCACGCTCTCAAGGCCGGCAGAATGCCCATGTGTGTTTTTGTACTTCAGTACGTACTTATGTGTGGAAAGCAAAATGTTTTGTTATTGTCAAAGTCTTTTTGTAAATGGAATTATTTGTGCATATTCATTTGCTTTGGTGTTTTCCAAACAAGTACATTCACTAACAGGCACAGAAAATTCCTTTCCTTCACCCAATTTTCACTAAGGTGTTAGGTTTATTAACTTTTTGCAGTACTGTCTTTTTGTGGTTTATGTTGGCATTTTTCTAAATTACTGGTGAGGTTAAGTGTGCTTTTATTATATGTTTTTTTGGCTACTTGGTTTCCTTCTGTGAATATACCTTTTGCTCTTTTTCTGTAGGGTGTTCTTTTTCTTACTAATTTGTGGGAGTTCTTTATATATTTGGATACTGATCCTTTATTAGGATTACATATGTAGAGTTTTTTGTTTTCTCTCTAGTATTGGGGTTGATTGAGTTTCTTTTCAGGAAGGAATAAAAATATGTCCCAGTGGGAGGGAGGGAGATGCAAGAGGGAAGACATATGGGAACATATGTATATGTATAGCTGATTCACTTTGTTATAAAGCAGAAACTAACACCCCATTGTAAAGCAATTATACCCCAATAAAGATGTTTAAAAAAAAAAAAAAAAATGTCCCTGGTTGGATATGTTTCTGCTCAGAGACTGGACTTGGTACATAGCTCCTGTTATAATTGTCACTAGGACTCTTGGTTTAAGATGAATGTCACTGAGAATTGACACATCTTTTTTTGTTATGTTTCAACTTTATTCAGTTCATTTGGTGTACTAATTATTAACCGATTGACCTAAATTTCAGTACCAGATGACTTGAAAAGCTCTGATTTAATTTCTGTCCAGCATCTAGTTATAACAGCATACCAGTTAGAGGTTAAAGTTACAGCTTTAGTTTCCACGATGGTCAGTTAGTTTCCTATAACAGGTTAACGTGCTGTGGACTAAAACCAAATTCAGCTGTCTTATGGGTTTGTCACTGATGATAAGTGAGTGGGCGAGTGTGTGCATGGGGAGGTGCAGCTAATAGAAGACCCTTGAAGGACTGATTTGTCAGTGCCAGGTTAGTGTAGTGCTGGCTGTGTGCCAGACTGGTTTGAACACTTTATACCTATTAATGATTTAACACAACGATCAAAACAGTCATATCAGGTAAAGTTGTTATCACCGTTTTCCATATGAGGAAACAGAGGCATGGAGAGGCTTATTGTTATGACTCAACCTAGTAACTTGCCCAAGGTAACCCATTCTAAGATGCCAGCTGTTGTCGGAAGCACCATTATTTTATATGTCACTAAGAAAGGAAAGACACCAGGATTGCATTAAGTGTAAGTTGCTGTCAGATTTCAATCTAGTGTATTTCAGGGAGAGCCAGCCAGAAATCCTCTTTAAGAAAAAACACTTAGGAGCAATACTTTATTGGATCAGTTGCTTAGTCATTTCCATGTGGTCCCAGGTATTGTGGAGTTTTATGTTTAGGGTTGCCAGAGCCTGCTTCATGTCCAATTACATTCCTCCTCTTCCTGGAAGTGAAAACACAAATGAAATGGGAGGTATCTGGCGTGGTTGACTGGGGCAAATTGGAATGAATTGCTTTACTCCATGTATGTCGAAATAGTCATTTTCAGAGTGTAAAATACAATTGTTTTTTTGAGGGGAGCGATTTCTTCCGATTGGATGACATAAGGTTACAATGGACCCTGTTATGCTGGTTACCCTTTAGTTTAACAGCTGAGTATAACTTTTAAATATCTATCCCCCCCCCCCATATGTTTTTCTGCAGATTCTCACTGAACTTGAGCTGTGGAATGAATTTAAGAACCAGGTCTTAATAAAGTGTGAAAAGATACACAAATTAAAATACCTAAGAGAGCGTTTTTAAAAAGCCCCTTGGTTTCGCCCGTACAGCTGTCTGGTTAGTGCTGTTCAACAGCTGATTTTCCTCCCTTGCACATTATTCCCATCCTTCCTCCCCCATCAAAAAACAAAAACCAAACTAACCCTGCCCCGCCTCCCCCAAATCCCCAAAGTATATATTAGTGAATTGTATTCTATTTTTCAAAGACCAGAGTATGCTTAAAGAAAATTGTAAGCTTTATTCTGTTTGTGAAGTTTGCCATGTTTGATTCGATCGTAGTGTAAGTTAACTAAGGACTAGTTTTTGTCTGCCCAGAACCCCAAGGTTTGCCTTGTACATTTACTGAGGGCACTTGGGTGAGTCTCTGCTCCTCAAGTTTGGCCATGGTTATCCTTTTCAGCAGTTTCATCTAGTGACTAAGAAATACTACCTGATGGCCCTATTTATGCCTGAAAAGGTTAATTAAAATTTTGGGCGTTGGTTAAACATTCTGTTCACTTAAACTGTGCTGTTTTACACACATACATACTCTTACTGAAGATTGCAGATCCTGCTTTACTGACATAGAAGCTTCTGAGCTTGGGCTAGTTCTGCTTTCAGACTTAGTGTGGATATAGGGCGATCAGGATGGTAAGAAGAGTAGGGGAAGTACTTGGCTAGTCTGGTCTTACTTGGTTCCATAAAGTCTTGGTGGTGTCATGTGCTTCTGCTTTCTTAGTTTTTTGAGCCACCAATTCGGTTTAAATATCTAAAGGTTTCTCTTTTCACTTGATGTAGCTGAATGTGGTTCTGCATTTAATAAGAACATTTGTGTGCACTGACTGACTTACCTTGAATAGGCATTTTGTAATGGACAGTTGATAATTAAGCACCAAGTTTAGTTAAAAAATGGAAACCCAAGGGAAAAAAATGAGCTTTAAAGTTGCATTTAAAAGCTGGTTTTCCCTGTTTTCTGTGCCTTTTTAGTAATGAATTTGTATGAATTAGAGATACACATCTTAGATGCATTCTTAAAAATTTATTTTTATCAAGGTGAATTCATATGACATAAAATTAACCATTTTAACGTGAAGAATTCAGTGGCATTTAGTACGTTTACATTGTGTGCACCTACCACCCACACCATCTAGTTCCAAAGTGTTTTCATCATTCCAAGAGAAAACCTCATCTCCCTTAAGCGTCTACTTCCCCTCCCCCCCCACCCCGTCACTGATGACAGCACACAGAGGGTGCTCTGAGGCATGATGTGGCGGGGTCACCTGACCCTGGGGTGGAGGAGGGGCATTGAAGAAACCAGGAAGAAGTTTTAGGTGAAGTGGTCCTTTGAGCCAAGCCTTAAAAATAGGAGTTTTTCTGTGTTTATGATGTTTATTAATTTAAAAATTAATATATATAAGCTGTAGATGTTAAAAAATTATTTTGAAAATGCTAATCTTTCTTAAGAATTTCAATCTAGATTTTCTTTTAAATTGTCTTGAGCTGTGCTGTCCAGTAATATAGCCACTAGTGATCTATAATTTTTTTTTTTTTTTTTTGCGGTAAGGGGGCCCCTCCCTGTTGTGGCCTC
>NW_020172178.1:8397413-8400942 GCF_003031525.2 Neophocaena asiaeorientalis asiaeorientalis
AGCTCTGATCTATAATTATTTAAATTTAAATTTATTAAAATCAAATAAAATTAAAAATTCAGTTCTGTTACACTAGCAACATTTCAAGTATGTAGCTATTGGCTGCTGTATTGGACAGCGCCGAGTAGGACATTTCCATTATCCCAGAAAGTGCTGTTGGACAGCACTGATCTAGAGGTTCTGATGAAAGCTTTGTTTTTTATAATTAGTTCAGTAGTTTTGTCCCTTTAATCAAGGTGCATGATGAAATGTGATATTGGAACAGCCGATAAATATTATGATGGCTGTGTACTGAATTCCTCTAGTGGAGTATTTGTTAAAATATTGCTATTAAGGTATTCAAAACAGGCTTCTTGGGAAAGCAAGTAGAAATTGAAAGCTTGGAGAGGTTTATTTTTTGAGGTGGTTATTTAGTACCTAATTAAACCAAAAGGGTGATTAAGATATATGGCTATATTGAAGATAAATGTAGGACTTAAAAAATCAACAATATGAAGGCTCAGCCTTTTTTTTTTTTTTTAAAGGGATCTTTATTTTCATTTATTTATTTATGGCTGCGTTGGGTCTTCCTTGCTGCACGGGCTTTCTTTAGTCGTCGTGAGCGGGGGCTACTCTTCATTGTGGTGCGTGGGCTTCTCATTGTGGTGGCTTCTCTTGTTGCGGAGCATGGGCTCTAGGCACGCAGGCTTCAGTAATTGCAGCATGTAGGCTCAGTAGTTGCGGCGTGTGGGCTTCAGTAGTTGTGGTACGAGGGCTCAGTAGTTGTGGCTCTTGGGCTCTATAGCGCAGGCTCAGCAGTTGTGGAGCATGGGCTTAGTTGCTCTGCGGCATGTGGGATCCTCCTGGACCAGGGCTCGAACCTGTGTCCCCTGCATTGGCAGGTGAATTCTTAGCTACTTTGCCACCAGGGAAGCCCTGAAAAGGTTAGGTTTTTAAAACAGCTTTATTGAGGTTTAATTGACATAAACTATACATATTTACACATACACAGGTGTGCATATATTAGGCTGTTTGAAGTCCCACTGCTTACTGACGCTCTGTTCAGTCTTTTTCTTTCTTTTTTTAGAGTAAATTTGTTTATTTTATTTATTTTTGGTTGCGTAGGGTCTTTGTTGCTGCGCACGGGCTTTTCTCTAGTTGCAGCGAGCTGGGGCTACTCTTCGCTGCAGTGTGCAGGCTTCTCATTGTGGTGGCTTCTCTTGTTGTGGAGCACAGGCTCTAGGTGTGCGGGCTTCAGTAGTTGTGGCGCACGGGCTCAGTAGTTGTGGCTCACGGGCTCTAGAGCTCAGGGTCAGTAGTTGTGGCGCACAGGCTCAGTTGCTCCGCAGCATGTGGGATCTTCCCGGGCCAGGGCTCAAACCCATGTTGCCCACATTGGCAGGCAGATTCTTAACCACTGCACCGCCAGGGAAGCCCCTCTCTTTCATTTTGAATGCTTTCTATTGCTATATCTTTAAGTTTGCCAGTCTTTCTTTTGTAGCGTCTAATGTGCTGTTAATACATGTATTTTTTTCATCTTCCAGGTTTCATATCTAGAAGTTTGATTTGGGTCTTTTAAAATTTTTTTCATTGAAGTATAATTGACTAACAGTGTTGTGATAGTTAGTCTCAGGTGTGATTTGGACTTTTAAAATGTATCTCAGGTCTCCTGAGCATACTCAGCCTTGCCTCAAACTTCTCAAACACTTTGCAGTACAGTTGTAATTGTTTTAATGCCCTGGTCTACTAATTCTCCCATCCATCTCATTTCTGAGTTGGTGTCAACTGATTGGTTTTCTTCCTCATTATGGGTTGTCTTTTCCTGTTTCTTTGCTTGTTTGGTAATTTTTGTTTGGATGCCAGACATTATGCATTTTACTTTGGATGCTGGGTATCTTTATATTCCTATAAATATTCTTGCGCTTTGTTCTGGAACATGGTTAAGTTCCTTAGACATGGTTTGTTCATTTCAGATCTTGCTTTTAAGCTTTGTTAGGTGGGATCAGAGCAGCATTTAGTCTAGGGCTAATTATTTCCCACTACTGAGCCAAAACTTCTGAGTACTTACTCTACCCAATAGTCCTTTAATTCTGAGGTTTTCCACTCTGGCTGTTGGGAATAGGCACTCTTCTTGGCCCTGTGTGAGCCTCATGGATTATTCTTTTTATTCTTTTGAGTAGTTCTTTATCCAGATACCTCAGGTATTTTCTTCAGAGGCATGTGCTGATCAGTACTATGCTGAATACACAAAGAGGAGATCTCTGGAGTTCTCTTTCTGTGCAGCTCTCTCTTTTCTGGTATCCTGCCCTACAAACTCTAGCTGCCCTGGCTTCCTTGGCCTAAGTTTGCCTCCTAAACTTGGGGAGATTGCCTGACTTCCCCTGGGTTCTCTCTCCCTGTGCTGCCAGTTGGAAACTCTCTCCAGGCAATAAACTGGGATTTACTTCGTTCGTTTCCTCTCTCTCAGGGATCGTTGTACTCTGTTGCTTGGTGTCCAGTGTCTTGAAGACTGTTGCTTTGTATGTTCGTTTTTAGTTGTTCATAATGACAGGGTAAATCTGGTTCATGTCACCCCACCTTGACTGGAAGCAGAAGTCTAGATTTTTTAAAAAACAAAAGTAGAGGAATTGGATATATTTCCTTTTTTTAAAGAAAACATCAGTACACATTTACATGTTGTCATTTACCCCTAATCTATTTAGTTTCTTCTTGAAGCTGTTAGGGCTTTTTTTTTTTTTAATTGAAATATAGTTAATGTACAATGTTATGTTAGTTTCAGGTATACTACATAATGATTTGATATTTGCACGCATTATGAAATGATCACCAGGATAAGTCTAGTAACCATCTTTCCCCGTACAAAGTTATTACAATATTATTGACCATATTCCTTATGCTGTATATTACATCCCCATGACTGGAGGTTTGTACCTGTTAATCCCTGTCACCTATTTCACCCACCCACCCCACCCCATCCCTTCTGGCAACCAGAGTGTACTGCCTGTGTTTTTTTCTAGGAGTTGTATGGTTTCAGGTCTTACATTTAAGTCTTTAATCCATTTTTGAGAATCAAATAAAATTAAAAATTCAGTTCTGTTACACTAGCAACATTTCAAGTATGTAGCTATTGGCTGCTGTATTGGACAGCGCCGAGTAGGACATTTCCATTATCCCAGAAAGTGCTGTTGGACAGCACTGATCTAGAGGTTCTGATGAAAGCTTTGTTTTTTATAATTAGTTCAGTAGTTTTGTCCCTTTAATCAAGGTGCATGATGAAATGTGATATTGGAACAGCCGATAAATATTATGATGGCTGTGTACTGAATTCCTCTAGTGGAGTATTTGTTAAAATATTGCTATTAAGGTATTCAAAACAGGCTTCTTGGGAAAGCAAGTAGAAATTGAAAGCTTGGAGAGGTTTATTTTTTGAGGTGGTTATTTAGTACCTAATTAAACCAAAAGGGTGATTAAGATATATGGCTATATTGAAGATAAATGTAGGACTTAAAAAATCAACAATATGAAGGCTCAGCCTTTTTTTTTTTTTTTT
>NW_020172178.1:8400969-8427234 GCF_003031525.2 Neophocaena asiaeorientalis asiaeorientalis
TTTTTTTTTTTTTTTAAAGGGATCTTTATTTTCATTTATTTATTTATGGCTGCGTTGGGTCTTCCTTGCTGCACGGGCTTTCTTTAGTCGTCGTGAGCGGGGGCTACTCTTCATTGTGGTGCGTGGGCTTCTCATTGTGGTGGCTTCTCTTGTTGCGGAGCATGGGCTCTAGGCACGCAGGCTTCAGTAATTGCAGCATGTAGGCTCAGTAGTTGCGGCGTGTGGGCTTCAGTAGTTGTGGTACGAGGGCTCAGTAGTTGTGGCTCTTGGGCTCTATAGCGCAGGCTCAGCAGTTGTGGAGCATGGGCTTAGTTGCTCTGCGGCATGTGGGATCCTCCTGGACCAGGGCTCGAACCTGTGTCCCCTGCATTGGCAGGTGAATTCTTAGCTACTTTGCCACCAGGGAAGCCCTGAAAAGGTTAGGTTTTTAAAACAGCTTTATTGAGGTTTAATTGACATAAACTATACATATTTACACATACACAGGTGTGCATATATTAGGCTGTTTGAAGTCCCACTGCTTACTGACGCTCTGTTCAGTCTTTTTCTTTCTTTTTTTAGAGTAAATTTGTTTATTTTATTTATTTTTGGTTGCGTAGGGTCTTTGTTGCTGCGCACGGGCTTTTCTCTAGTTGCAGCGAGCTGGGGCTACTCTTCGCTGCAGTGTGCAGGCTTCTCATTGTGGTGGCTTCTCTTGTTGTGGAGCACAGGCTCTAGGTGTGCGGGCTTCAGTAGTGGGGGCGCACGGGCTCAGTAGTTGTGGCTCACGGGCTCTAGAGCTCAGGGTCAGTAGTTGTGGCGCACAGGCTCAGTTGCTCCGCAGCATGTGGGATCTTCCCGGGCCAGGGCTCAAACCCATGTTGCCCACATTGGCAGGCAGATTCTTAACCACTGCACCGCCAGGGAAGCCCCTCTCTTTCATTTTGAATGCTTTCTATTGCTATATCTTTAAGTTTGCCAGTCTTTCTTTTGTAGCGTCTAATGTGCTGTTAATACATGTATTTTTTTCATCTTCCAGGTTTCATATCTAGAAGTTTGATTTGGGTCTTTTAAAATTTTTTTCATTGAAGTATAATTGACTAACAGTGTTGTGATAGTTAGTCTCAGGTGTGATTTGGACTTTTAAAATGTATCTCAGGTCTCCTGAGCATACTCAGCCTTGCCTCAAACTTCTCAAACACTTTGCAGTACAGTTGTAATTGTTTTAATGCCCTGGTCTACTAATTCTCCCATCCATCTCATTTCTGAGTTGGTGTCAACTGATTGGTTTTCTTCCTCATTATGGGTTGTCTTTTCCTGTTTCTTTGCTTGTTTGGTAATTTTTGTTTGGATGCCAGACATTATGCATTTTACTTTGGATGCTGGGTATCTTTATATTCCTATAAATATTCTTGCGCTTTGTTCTGGAACATGGTTAAGTTCCTTAGACATGGTTTGTTCATTTCAGATCTTGCTTTTAAGCTTTGTTAGGTGGGATCAGAGCAGCATTTAGTCTAGGGCTAATTATTTCCCACTACTGAGCCAAAACTTCTGAGTACTTACTCTACCCAATAGTCCTTTAATTCTGAGGTTTTCCACTCTGGCTGTTGGGAATAGGCACTCTTCTTGGCCCTGTGTGAGCCTCATGGATTATTCTTTTTATTCTTTTGAGTAGTTCTTTATCCAGATACCTCAGGTATTTTCTTCAGAGGCATGTGCTGATCAGTACTATGCTGAATACACAAAGAGGAGATCTCTGGAGTTCTCTTTCTGTGCAGCTCTCTCTTTTCTGGTATCCTGCCCTACAAACTCTAGCTGCCCTGGCTTCCTTGGCCTAAGTTTGCCTCCTAAACTTGGGGAGATTGCCTGACTTCCCCTGGGTTCTCTCTCCCTGTGCTGCCAGTTGGAAACTCTCTCCAGGCAATAAACTGGGATTTACTTCGTTCGTTTCCTCTCTCTCAGGGATCGTTGTACTCTGTTGCTTGGTGTCCAGTGTCTTGAAGACTGTTGCTTTGTATGTTCGTTTTTAGTTGTTCATAATGACAGGGTAAATCTGGTTCATGTCACCCCACCTTGACTGGAAGCAGAAGTCTAGATTTTTTAAAAAACAAAAGTAGAGGAATTGGATATATTTCCTTTTTTTAAAGAAAACATCAGTACACATTTACATGTTGTCATTTACCCCTAATCTATTTAGTTTCTTCTTGAAGCTGTTAGGGCTTTTTTTTTTTTTAATTGAAATATAGTTAATGTACAATGTTATGTTAGTTTCAGGTATACTACATAATGATTTGATATTTGCACGCATTATGAAATGATCACCAGGATAAGTCTAGTAACCATCTTTCCCCGTACAAAGTTATTACAATATTATTGACCATATTCCTTATGCTGTATATTACATCCCCATGACTGGAGGTTTGTACCTGTTAATCCCTGTCACCTATTTCACCCACCCACCCCACCCCATCCCTTCTGGCAACCAGAGTGTACTGCCTGTGTTTTTTTCTAGGAGTTGTATGGTTTCAGGTCTTACATTTAAGTCTTTAATCCATTTTTGAGTTTATTTTTGTATGTGGTGTGAGAAAGTGGTCCAGTTTGATTCTTTTGCATGTAGCTGCATGATTTTTCCAACACCATTTATTGAAGAGCCTGTCTTTTCCCTATTGCATATTCTTCTCTCCTTTGTTGTGGATTAATTGATTGTATAAATGTAGGCTTATTTCTGGGCTCTCTATTCTGTTCCATTTATCTATGTCCCTGTTTTGGGGCCAGTACCATACTCTTCTGATTACTGTAGCTTTGTAATGTAGTTTGAAATCAGGGAACATGATAACCCTCAGCTTTGTTGTTTCTTCTGCAAATTGCTTTGGCTTGTTGTGGCTTTTAAACTTTTTTTTTTTTTTTTTTTTTTTTTTGCGGTACGCAGGCTTCTCACTGTTGTGGCCTCTCCCGTTGCGGAGCACAGGCTCCAGACGCACAGGCTCAGCAGCCATGGCCCACGGGCCCAGCCGCTCCGCGGCATGTGGGATCTTCCCGGACCGGGGCACGAACCCGTGTCCCCTGCATCGGCAGGTGGACTCTCAACCACTGCGCCATCAGGGAAGTCCGGCTTTTAAACTTTTAAGTTTGGGTTTTATGTTCATGGAAGCATTCTGTAAATAGAATAATAATAATGCTTTTAGAAACCAGAATATCAAATTTTATGTTTTCATATAGCCACTATTCATTTCAGTGTTCATGATAGAGTGCTTAGTCTGCCTACTCATTGAAATCTGATGATTCTAGCCAGAATTTTCCAAAGCAGGATTTTTTTTTTTGAGTTCACTATTCTTAATAAAATATATTATTTAAAAATTATTCGTTCTAATAAGAACTAATACTTTTTCAGAGAAAAGTGTACTTTTCTCTTTGAAAAGTATAATTTAGGAAATATCTCATTCTTGGACTGTCTTAGACTTCCATCTTGCTGAGATGTAATAAGTATTTGTGTGTGTGTGTTCCTTTTGAAGCACTTCTTACAGAATTTTTATTGTTTCCTAGTCATTTTCAGCTTGATGCCTTTTAGATTTTGAACATCTGGCGCTTTCATATGCCATATATTGATCCTCCTAAACTGAATTAGGGTTTTATATAACTGATGAACTATCATTTTGAGTCCTTGCTGGTGTTCTGCTTGCTTGGCAATGGGTCAGTTTCCATGGCATTGCCATTTTTGTACAGTATTGTTAGTGGAGCAGAGAGGTTGGGGGTGGGCATGCAGGCCCCTCACCCTGCTAAAGCAGGGTAGAAGCTGGAGTAGCTGAACTTTTATTTAGTTTTGCATTTTAAGTTTCTAGATAATTTTTAAAGTAAGAGTTGTATTGCTGTAAAAAAGTTTTGAAACCACACTTTCTATCTTATTAAGAACAAGTAGCAGTAGCAAAGTGAAAGTGTTGATACCAATGATTTGAAGTTTAAGTTCTGCAGACTTTAATGCAGTTAAGACAAAGCTAATAATCATTAGGCATTCTATAAGCATGCAACTTTTGCCTCAATTAGACACATTCATTGGTGGACTGTGTTTAATTGTGAAGGAAAAAACCAATTTAAAAACATGTATGAAATCGGAATTATGCTCCGGAAAAAGTAAGATGAGATGTAATTAGGTGTTTTTTAGTTTTAGCTTTTCAGGAACGTAATTCCCCTCTGACACATCTATTGTCTTGCTTTTTACACATTGCACTTTTGTACATACTTTTAGGAACTCGTGTGAGAAAACGATGGACTCCTTTTACTCATGGTGGTCTAAGAACACTAATTTTTCTCTCTGTTACAGGATTTTACACTTATACAGTTTTCCTAAACATTAATGAGTTTGCTTTTTTGCTTATGAAGAATTTGAACATGTAGAAAACAATGGAAATATTAATGAGTCGGGGCTTCCCTGGTGGCGCAGTGGTTGAGAGTCCGCCTGCCGATGCAGGGGACACGGGTTCGTGCCCCGGTCCGGGAGGATCCCACATGCCGCGGAGCGGCTGGGCCCGTGAGCCATGGCCGCTAAGCCTGTGCGTCCGGAGCCTGTGCTCCGCAACGGGAAAGGCCACAACAGTGAGAGGCCCACGTACCGCAAAAAAAAAAAAAAAAAAAAAATTAATGAGTCCTGTATGTCTGGCAACCAGATTTAATAATTGTAAGATTTTTTTTTTACTTATTGTATTTTTTAATTTCTGGCTGCGTTGGGTCTTCGTTGCCACGTGCAGGCTTTCTCTAGCTGCAGCGAATGGGGGCTACTCTTTGTTGCGGTGCACGGGCTTCTCATTGCGGTGGCTTCTCTTGTTGCGGAGCACAGGCTCTAGGCGCGCAGGCTTCAGTAGTTGTGGCACGTGGGCTCAGTAGTTGTGGTGCACGGGCTTAGTTGCTCTGCAGCATGTGGGATCTTCCTGGACCAGTGCTCGAACCTGTGTCCCCTGCATTGGTAGGCGGATTCTTAACCGGTGGGCCACCAGGGAAGTCCCTATAATTGTAAGATTTTTGTCATCTTTGCTTTAGCCAAAAAAAACCTTTTTGGCTAAAGTTTAGTAAATTTGCTTTTCCACATTACAGAAAATGAAGTTGTATATTAGACTTATTTATTGAATACTTACTATATCCAGTAGTCATAAAATGTCTCGTCTGGTGTACGTGAGTGCCGTGTGATAAAGTATGCCTGTGCTCTGACAGCCTGGGGGCATGGTGGGATGAGGTGAGGTGGTTGAAATTGGATGGGAGGGCTTTCCCGAGGTGACCCTTAGGTAGGTCTTGAAGGGCATATGAAGGGAAGCTCTCCAGGCTGAGGGATCCATATGTTTAGATCCTGTGGGTAGAGAGGATGTGACATTTTTGAGGAAGTTTGATATAACTGAGGCTTGGGGAAGCAATCAGGAAAGTGGTGGAAGGTGAGACTATAGAGGTAGGCACATGACAGATCACAAGGGCCTTGTGTGCCAAGCTAAGGAGCTTATTTTATTTTTAAATAATAGCTTTACTAAGATACAATTCACACACCATAGAATTCACTCTCTTTTAAGTGTACAGTTTGGCAGTTTTTAGTATATTCACGGAGTTGTACAACCGTTACTACTGTCTAATTTCGTTTTCATCACCCCCAAAGAAACCCTCTACTCAACTAGCAGTCATCCTCCATTTGGAATTTATTTTAAATGTTGTTTAAATGTTTTTATTTATTTTTTGGCCATGTCGTGTGGCTTGTGGGATCTCAGTTCCCTGACCAGGGTTTGAACCTGGGCCACAGCAGTGAAAGTGTGGAGTCCTAACCGCTAGGCCACCAGGGGACTCTCTATTTTTATTTTATTTTATTTTATTTATTTTTTGGCTGCGTTGGGTCTTCATTGCTGCACACAGGCTTTCTCTAGTTGTGGCTATTCGTTGCAGTGCGCGAGCTTCTCATTGCGGTGGCTTCACTTGTTGCGGAGCACGGGCCCTAGGCGCATGGGCTTCAGTAGTTGTGGCTTGTGGGCTCTAGACCTCAGGCTCAGTAGTTGTGGCACACGGGTTTAGTTGCTCCGTGGCATGTGGGATCTTCCTGGACCAGGGCTCGAACCCGTGTCCCGTGCATTGGCAAGCGGATTCTTAACCACTGCACCCCCAGGGAAGGCCCCTATTATATTTTAATTAAAGTATAGTTGATTTACAATATTGTGTTAGTTTCAGGTGTACAGCATAGTGATTCAGTATTTTTGCCCATTATACTACATTGTGAGTTGTTACAAGATAATGGTTATAATGCTTTGTGCTCTCAGTAACTCCTTGTTGCTTATCTATTTTATATATAGTATTTTGTATCTGTTAATTCCATATCTCTAATTTGTCCCTCCCCCCTTCCCTCTCCCCTTTGGTAACCATGAGTTTGTTTCTATATCTGTGAGTCTGTTTCTCATATACATTCATTGTATTATTTTTTCGATACCATATGTAAGTGATATTATAGTGTGTCTTTCTCTGTCTGATTTATTTCACTAAGCATAGTATTATCTAGGTCCATCATGTTTCCGCAAATGGCAGTATTTCATTCTTTATGGTTGAGTAATATTCCTGTGTGTGTGTGTGTGTGTGTGTGTGTGAGAGAGAGAGAGAAGAGTTTGACATCTTAATCATATTGTCTGTTGATGGGCAAGTTGGGTTGCTTCCAAGTGTTGACTATTGTAAATAGTGCTTCTAGGAACACTGGATGCATATATATATATATATTTTTTTATGTATCTTTTTGAATTAGTGTTTTCTGTGCTTTTGGAGATATACCCTGGAGTGGAATTGCTGAATCATGTGGTGGTTCTATTTGTAGTTTTTTAAGGACCCTCCATACTGTTTTCCATAGTGGCTGCACCAATTTACATTCCCACCAACAGTGCACCAGGGTTCCCTTTTCTGTCTACCCTCTGCAGCATTTGTTGTTTGTAGACTTTTTGTTGATCATTCTGACTGGTGTGAGGAGTTACCTCACTGTGGTTTTGATTTGCATTTCTTTAATAATTAGTGATGTTGAGCATCTTTTCGTGTGCCTGTTGGCCATCTGTATGTCTTCTTTGGAAAAATGTCTATTCAGGTCTTCTGCCCATTTTTTGCTTGGGTTGTTTGGTTTTTTTTGATACTGAGTTGTATGAGATGTTTGTATATTTTGGATATTAACCCCTTTTTGGTCGCATCACTTGTAGATATTTTCTCCCATTCTGTAGGTTCTTGTTTCGTTTTTTCAATGGTTCCCTTTGCTCTGCAAAATTAAGTGATTTTTTTTTTTTTGCTGTACGCGGACCTCTCACTGTTGTGACCTCTCCCGTTGCGGAGCACAGGCTCCGGACGCGCAGGCTCAGCGGCCATGGCTCACATGCCCAGCCACTCCACGAAATGTGGGATCTTCCCGGACCGGGGCGCGAACCCGTATCCCCTGCATCAGCAGGCGGACTCTTAACCGCTGTGCCACCAGGGAAGCCCTAAGTGATTTTTAATAACCATTTGTCAGTGGTTCCCATTGCTGTGCAAAATTAAACAAGCTTTAATAACCATTTAAGACTTATGTCTCTTAAAAATAACACATTAATGTCTGTGTTATGGAAGCAATAGTGTAATATTTTTGTGAAATACTACCTGCCATACTGACCATGTGTTTTAAAGCTACACTGCCCCACTTAGGAGAGTCATTGCTCTTCATTGAGCAAGGCTGGAGAGTTTTAAGCCGCAGAGTGCTGTGAATGTGATCGCAGTTTGGAAAGATCATTCGTTGTGATGAGGAGAGCTTGTGGGAATGAACTAACGGAAGGTAGAGAAGACTACTTATTTATTTAGAAACTTGTAAATGAGCATGTACTATGTGCCAGACACCTTTGTAGGCACTATGAACAGACTAGACATACCAGCCCTCATGGAGTCAAGTTCTGGTGAGGGGATGCCGTGGGGGTAGGAGGGAAATGAGGATGTGTTGGAAAGCTCTTAAGCAGTTACAGTAGACAGACTGTAATGATAGATTTAACGTGGGGTACAAGGAGGTGTCGACAACTCCTAGGATTTTGGCTTAAGTGACTTGGTGATTGGTGGTGCCATCCACTGAATAGGGGATGTAGCAGTTTTGAGGTTGAGATACCTGCACATAATAATTCAGGCAACATTTATGGAGAATTGTCATGGACTCTTCTCCCATCTCTCCTCTAAGTTACGTCCACCTCGTCTGTCTTCCTGTTGTACCTTGTTACTTACTTCTGTCATAGTACTTCTCTATCTTTAGGTAAGTATTAGCTTCTATGTCTTCGCCACTGCCCATTGAGGGTGGGAACTGCCTATATCATTTTCGTAACTCTGCCTACAGACCATCTCTGCTAGCTTGGAGAATATGATTGCTTCTTATTTGCCTCCACTGCAGCTGTCCTCCTGTAAGCCATCATCATCTATAACTTTAATTACTGAGGTTGCCTTCTAGTAAGTCTTTTGCTTCCACATGTTAAAATGTAAGTCAGTATGTTTCTCTACTGCTAAGAACCTCACAGTGGCCCGTGTTTCATTTAGGGTAAAAGTGAAAGACTTCACAACGGCCTTACAAGACCTACTTAGTCTGGTTCTTGTATTACTTTTATGACTTTTATCTCCTTTCCTTCTTACAAATTTTTGCTTAAGTGTTACCTTCTCAATGAGGCCTGTCTTGACCTACCTACCTATCCATCTGTAAGTATGTTATCCCTAAAATACAGACAGTCTAGCGTCATACTGTATTCTTTCAACTATGTGATATTCTGGAAAAAGCAAAACTACATAGACAGTAAAAAGATCAGTGGTTGCCAGAGGTGACAGGAGGAGGAGGAATGATTAGGCAGAACACAGAGGATTTTTAGGGCAGGGAAAATACTCTAGGATACCATAGTAATGGATACACGTCATTGTACGTTTGTCCAGGCTCATAGAATGTACACCACCAAAAGTGAACCCTAGTGTGCTATGGACTTTGTGTGATTATGATGTGTCAACATAGGTCCGTCAGTGGTAACAAATGTCCCACTCTGGTGGGGATGTTGATAATGGGAGAAGCTATTCGTGTGTAGGGTCAGAAAGTATATGGGAAATCTCTGTAATTTCCTCTTGATTTTGCTGTAAACTTAGAACTGCTCTAAAACAATTAAGTCTTTAAATATAAAAAACAACAATAACAACAAAAAATCTAACCACAGGTAGCACAATTAAATAAAGTTAATATTTGTTCCTTAGTATAATTAAATCTCCAGTCGTCTCTTTTTAAATAGTTGTTTAGATCAGCATTCAAACATGATGCACATGTTGCATTAAAAAAATAGGTTTATTGGGACTTCCCTGGTGGCGCAGTGGTTAGGAATCCTCCTGCCAGTGCAGGGGACATGGGTTCGAGCCCTGGTCTGGGAAGATCCCACATGCCACGGAGCAACCAAGCCCATGCGCCCACGAGCCACAACTACTGAAGCCCACGTGCCACAACTATTGAAGCGCGAGTGCCTAGAGCCTGTGCTCTACAACAAGAGAAGCCGCCGCAATGAGAAGCCTGCGCACTGCAACGAAGAGTAGCCCCTGCTTGCAGCAACGAAGACCAAGCACAGCCAAAAATAAATAAATAAATTTATTTATTTTTTTAAAAAAGATTTATTGGGACTTCCCTCGTGGTCCAGTGGTTAAGACTCCGAGTTCCCAATGCAGGGGGCCTGGGTTCGATCCCTGGTCGGGGAACTAGATCCCACATGCATGCCACAACTGAGAAGTCCACATGCCACAACTAAGGGCCTGCACTCTGTAACTAAGATCCCAAGTGCTACAACTAAGACCTGGTACAGCCAAAATAAATTGATAAATAAAATATTAAAAAATAGCTTTATTGAGGTATAACTGACATTCAATAAATGTCATATTTAAAGTGTACAGTTTGATTAGTTTTTTTAAAAATGAATTTATTTTTGGCTGCATTGGGTCTTCGCTGCTGCGTGCAGGCTTTCTCTAGTTGTGGTGAGTGGGGGCTACTCTTCATTGTGGTGTGTGGGCTTCTCATTGCAGTAGCTTCTCGTTGCGGCACACGGGCTCTAGGCACGCAGACTTCAGTAGTTGTGGGCTCTAGAGCGCAGGCTCAGTAGTTGTGGCGCACGGGCTTAGTTGCTCCGTTGCATGTGGGATCTTCCCGGATCAGGGCTCGAACCTGTGTCCCCTGCATTGGCAGGCGGATTCTTAACCACTGCACCACCAGGGAAGTCCCAGTTTGATTAGTTTTGACATATGTATACACCTGTGAAATTACCGCCACAATCAAGATACTGAATATATTCATCACCCCCCACCCCCAGATTTCCTCATGCCTCTTTGTGACTCCTCCTACCTTCGTCTCCTCCCGCAAGCAACCGCTGATTTGCTTTCTGTCACTGTAGGTTAGTTTGCATTTTCTAGAGTTTTATATAAATGGAATCTTAAATTATGTACTATCTTGTCTGGCTTCTTTCAGCATAATTAATTTGAGACTCATCCACATTGTTGCATGTGTCATTTGCTTATTCTTTTTTATTGCTCAGTAGTATTACCTTGTATGGATACACCAGAAATTGTTTTATTCATTCACCTCTTGAGGGACATTTGAGTTATTTCCATTGTTTGGCTATGACAGATAAAGCTGCTGTGAATAATATTTGTGTACAGGTCTGTGTGTGAACATATATTTCCTTCTCTTGTGGGTAAATGCTCAGGAATGGAATCATATAGTAGTTGTATACTTAATTTTTTTAAGAAACTGCAGACTTTCCCAAAGTGGTTTTATAATTTTACCTTCTTACCAGCCGTGTATGAGAGTTCCAGTTGCTCCACAACCTTACTAACACGTGCCATGGTCAGTCTTTTCAATTTTAGACATTCTAATATGTGTGTAGTGGTATCATATTGTGGTTTTTTTTTTTTTTTTTTTGCGGTACGCGGGCCTCTCACTGCCGTGGCCTCTCCCGTTGCGGAGCACAGGCTCCGGACGTGCAGGCTCAGCGGCCATGGCTCACGGGCCCACCTGTTCCGTGGCATTTGGGATCTTCCCAGACCGGGGCGCGAACCCGTGTGCCCTGCATCGGCAGGCGGACTCTCAACCACTGCGCCACCAGGGAAGCCCCATATTGTGGTTTTAACTTACATTTGCCTACTGACAAATGATATTGAACGCTTAAAAAATATGCTTATTTGTCATCCCCATGGCTGCTTATAAAGGTTCACTTCACTGTCCTGGCTCCGTGGCCTGGAAGCTCTCTCAAAGCAGGAAGCTGGGACAGCAGTAGGGCTGATCTCCTTTGTTTCCCTTTTTTCTTTTTTTTTGGGCTGTGTGGGCTCTTCATTGCGGGCTTCTCTCTAGTTACGCCAAGCGGGCTTCTAGGCTTCTCTCTCCTTGTGGTGCACAGATTTAGTTGCCCCGCAGCATGTGGGATCTTAATTCTCCCACCAGGGATCCAACCTGCGTCCCCTGCATTGGAAGGTGGATTCTTAACCACTGGACCACCAGGGAAGTCCCTTGTTTCCCATCTTTCAAGGATCACTGATGTGCGTTGTCTGGAAGACCATTGTTTCTTATATTTTGTTTGTTTGGCTGGATTTTTCAGGGAGGAGGGTAAATCTGGTCTCTGCTACCATCTTGGCCAAAAGCACACACATAAATCTTAATTTGTAGATTTTCCCGTCTTTGTTTTTGATTTCCCTCGTAATTTAGTTGTGGAAAACCACTAGATTGGTTGAGTTTCCCTCATTCTGGATTTTCTGATTGCATCCCTGTACTGTTTTTTTTTTAAACAATAGTTTTCTTGATGACTGTAGACATGTAAGGCTGATTGGTAGTATTCAGAAATATCAGAGTAATGGTTTCCTGATTGGTGTGTAGGCTTCAATAATTATAAGGAGTTATTTGTATGTATCTGCTGTCAAACCGGTAAGACTGCATTTATGCATCCGTCATTTTCAGAATTGTTGGTAACCTGGGCGTATTTTCCCCAGATGACCTTGCCTCCTTGTGTCACTAGGCCCAACTTGCTCACGTTCACCTCAATGACAGTACCTTTGGTAATAACACCCAAAGTTGTATATGGTGGGGATGAGGGATTCTTCTGCACACCAAGTATTGGCAGACAGAAGGTGGCTTTCAGTTCAGGATGTGTTACATGGGCCTTCTTAAAACGTAATCTCATTGGCCTAATATGAATCTTTCATATTTAGGTGGTTTTCGAGTAAAGCCATCTCCAACAAAGCAAACTTTAGTAACCATCCTCTTCCAGGCTTTCTTCTTTCTCTTTCCTGTTCGAATAACTTTTAATACTTCTGTTTCTCCCTGGGCACGAACTTTGGGCAGTGGGACTTCCCGTTTTCCCGCTTTCTCTTTTCGTTTTTGTTTGATCATATTGGAAAGTACTTTAGCTCGAGACTGTCCCTCTCTGTCCAGTAGATATGCAGGTACTGCTCCTTGTGGAGTCTTTTCATCGTTCCTCTGTTTGGTGTTTCTTTTTTCATGCATCTTAATAGTCTTTTTCATTTGTATTTTCTCAGCATGGCGGTTTATGGTAGAGCTTAGCTTTCCGACCAGTCATTTTTTTTGCCTTCTTTGAACGTTCATAAGCCTCTAGATCTTCCTTCTTTCTCTTTTTCTCATGGTAATCCAAACGATATCCATACCGCTTACGGTGTAACTCGATATATTCATTTTGTGGCATGCTGACGGCGGCCGAGCCACTGGGTGCAGCCACCGGGGCGCGAAGAAGCTCTCAATTTTCTGGTCTTAGAGACCCACCCCCTGTACTGTTTTTAACATGTTCCTTTATCCTTTATGTTTTCTATAAACTGGTGGTTAAATTTAGAGGATTGATCAATTTCTGATTAGAAAATGTTTTTCTATAAACTGGTGGTTAAATTTAGAGGATTGATCAATTTCTGATTAAAATTATTTTGGGCAAGAATAATTCAGAGGAGATATTTTGCCCATCCTATTTAAATGAAAACCTCCATTGCACTCCAGTCCCGCTTATCCTGGTATACTGTTTCTTCATTTCATAGCACCTACTAATGTAATGTAAACGTACGTATTTGTTTAATATCTGTTCTAAAACGTAACCTCCGTAAAGGCACAGGTTTGTTTATGCTGTATTCCCAGGGTCTAGAACGTTGTGCAGCACGTAGTTGGCACAAAGTAAAAATCTTTTGAACGAATAAATGAATGAAATACAAGGCACAGAACTGGTGAGCTCTCGTTACCCTCACTACCATGCATAGAACAGTAACATTTTCTTTCGTTAGAATAATTGCGCTTAACAACACTGTTAAGGACGATGTAAAATCTTCTGGAACTGGGGCAGTTAGGAACTGCAGAGGTGGACTTTGGAGGAGGGCTGTGTAGCCAGCTCTACTTCTTCCTCTGAGAATAACCCTCCTTTTGGTAGCTAGCAGAGATTTATGGGCTCTTTAAAACCCGAGCTCAGAGTCGCGCAGCCTTTTTCAGGGGATCAGGAAGGTGCTCCTCTGCTCAGAGTGAGACTGCTACTCTGCCAGCCTAGAGGCTTCAACAGAAGTTGAAAGGAAGCCCCAGAACTTCAGATGTTCCTGGCGAGGTCCTCACCCCACCTTCCCCTCCCTCAGCACTCCTAGCTTCTCTGTCGCTCTCTGCCGTTGGTATTGATCTCTTATGTGCGTTTTAATTTTCTTTTTCTTTTTGGCCATGCGGTGTGGCTTGTGGGATCTCAGTTCCCCGACCAGGGATCGAACCTGGGCCATGGTGTGAAAGCCTGGAATCCTGACCACTAGGCCACCAGGGAAGTCCCATATGTTCTTTTTTCTTGGTTATCAGTCACCAAGAAGGCCAGGATTCCTAGGTCATCCCCTTGTTCTATAGGCTTTAATCTCTAAGACGCTGTACATTTTTTTTCTGATTGCATCTCGCACCCCTGACCTTCTCTTGACACTTTTACACGGAGTCTTCTGAAACTCAGGGTACACCAGCAGAATCCCCCTAATCCTCAATTTCTTTTGTGAATGTTCCTCACGTTCTTGTTCTTACTGCAAATTCGTTGTCTCCTGATGGCACTATTTTCCCTGCAGCCCTCTCACGTGGCACATGCCTTTTCCCCTACATTCCTCATATCACTGTTTGGAAGTGGGATGTCTTCCTTGTTCTGTATTGCCACTCCTGTACCATTTTTTTCTCTTCCATAAAAACACCCACAGTGAATATGATGTCATCAGATTATACCACTCACTACTGCTTTTTGAAGCTTCTCCAAAGGTAGCTGTGGAGGATTGAACCCCTTATTACGGAGTCACTCTGTATCTCTTGTAATGCTTCTTACCTCATATGAATATAGTTACGCCAGTTTCTTTTTGTTACTGTTTGCGTAGTGACTTTTCATCTTTGTGCTTTCAGTCTTTCTTTATTCTTATGTTTTAGGTATGTCTGTACACATTTTTATCCAAATCTTAAAAGGAAATTTTTGCTTTTATGTAGGACATTTAGTACCGTTTACAGTTTCTTTTAAGTATTTGCTCATATATTTGGAGTTAGATCTAGTGATTGAAAGCTTTCTATTTATTTGACCCACCTGTTCTGTTTCTTTCTTGTTCTTTTGATCTTCTTTTGCATTTAGTGTTTATTATTTACCCTGTCTCCTTAGCTTGGTAGTTATATGCTCTTTTTCAAAATACTGTTCTCTTAATGGTTTTATTTTGGTTTGCAAATTTTTTTTATTGTGGTAAAATACACAGAAAATTTACCATCTTCAATCATTTTTAAGTGCACAGTTCGGGGTATTAAACACGTTCATGATGTTGTACAACCATCACCGCCCTCCATCTCCAGAACTCTTTTCATCTTGTAAAATTGAAACTCTATACCCATTAAACACGCTCCATTCCCTCCTCTCCCAGCCCCTGACACCCACCCTGCTACCTTCTGTCTCTCTGAATTTGACTGCTCTAAGTACCTCATATAAATGGAATCATACAGTTGTTTTTTTTTTTTAATTCCTTTGGCATAATGTCCTCAAGATTCATCCATGTTGTAGTATATGTCAGAATTTCCTTCCTTTTTAAGGCTGTTTAAAGAGCAGTTTTGCCAGATACAAGATTTTTTGGTTGATGGTTTTTTCCTTTTAGCACTTTGAATATATTGACTTACTGTCTTCTGGCCTCCAAAGTTTCTGATGAGAAATCTGTTTATAATCTTACTGAGGATCCTTAGAATGCGACGAGTCATTTCTCTCTTGCTTTCAAGATTCTGTCTTTGACTTTCACAAAGTTTGATTGTTTCTGCTGTACAGCAGAGTGATTCAGTTTACATATATATATGTTCTTTTTCATATTGTTTTCCATTATGATTTATCACAGGATATTCAGTATAGTTCTCTGTGCTGTACGGTAGGACTCTATTGTTTATCCATTCTGTATATAATAGTTTGCGTCTGCTAATCCCAACCTCCCACTCCATCCAATGCCCCCTGCCCCGCCCCGCAACCACAAGTCTGTTCTCTAGGTCTGTGAGTCTGTTTATGTTTGTAGATATGTTCTACATATGTGTTGTATTTTAGATTCCACATATAAGTGATATCATATGGTATTTATCTTTCTCTTTCTGACTTACTTTGCTTGGTATGATAATCTCTAGGTCCGTCTATGTTACTGCAAATGACATGATTCCATTCTTTTTTATGGCTGAGTAATATTCCACTCATACAAATACTACATCTTTTTTTTTTTTTTTTTTTTTTCGGGTATGTGGGCCTCTCACTGTTGTGGCCTCTCCCGTTGCGGAGCACAGGCTCTGGACGCACAGGCTCAGTGGCCACGGCTCACGGGCCCAGCCACTCTGCAGCATGTGGGATCCTCCTGGACCAGGGCACGAATCCGTGTCCCCTGCATCGGCAGGCGGACTCTCAACCACTGCGCCACCAGGGAAGCCCTATACTACATCTTTTTTATTCATCCATTTGTCGATAGACATTTAGGTTGATTCCATGTCTTGACTACTATGAATATGCTGCTATGAACATAGGAGTGCATGTATAAAAGCTGAAGTTGAAATTAACGCAATTTACGTTCCAACCCTTTTTCTGGAAGTTGCAAGCCTTCAGTAAGACCCCAGAGTTACTCAGTAGTTACATCAACAGATTCTGCCAGTGCAGTTGTCGTCTAGGTGGGGAGACAGATTTCGGGTGTTTCTTATTCCACCATTTTCCCAGAATCTTCTCCTTTAGAGATTATAATTTACATCCTTGATTTATCAGTCTGATGTAAAATAGGTGCTTTTACCCTCTTAAAGGGCAGTGCAAGGAGCATAGAACCCTTCAGTTACCCTTTGTGCTCCCTGTGTGCCTTGTTGTTTTATATTTTGTCTTAAGTGTTTTAATTCCTATAAGAAACAATTATCTTACACAATTATTTCATTAGGACTTATTTGCATGTTTACCCTTTTTGTTGCCCTTCGTTCCTTTGTGCCCCTCATAATTTTCTATCTGGGTTTATTTTTCTTCTGCTTGCAGAATATCCTGTGATATTTCTTCTGGGGTAAGCCTGCTATTGATAAATCTACCTGAAAATGTTTTTATGTCAGGTTTATTTATTTATTTATTTTTGTGGTACGCGGGCCTCTCACTGTTGTGGCCTCTCCCATTGCGGAGCACAGGCTCCGGACGCGCAGGCTCAGTGGCCATGGCTCACGGGCCCAGCTGCTCCACGGCATGTGGGATCTTCCCAGACCGGGTCACGAACCCGTATCCCCTGCATCGGCAGGCGGACTCTCGACCACTGTGCCACCAGGGAAGCCCATATGTCAGGTTTATTCTTGAAGGTTAGTTTTACTGGGTATAGAATTCTAGGCCACAGTTATATTCTTTGAGCACTTCAGAAGTATTTCATTGTGTTTTGTTTTTTAATATCTTTATTGGAGTATAATTGCTTTACAGTGGTGTGTTAGTTTCTGCTTTATAACAAAGTGAATCAGCTATACATATACGTATATTGTCTTCTTTTCTTTTTTAGTAAAGTAGTATTATTGTAACCTGCCTGGTTTTTTTTTTCAGGTGGTTTAAATTTTTTTTCTCTTTGTCTTTGTTTCAACTATTTTATTGTGATGTCCCTAGGTATGAATTTTTTTTTTTTTAAGTTTGTTTAGGATTCTTAGGGCTTCTTGAACCTGTGGCTTGCTGTCTTTTCATTAATTTTAGGAACTTCTCAGTCACTGTTCAGTTATTGCATCTGTTCCATTCCTTTTTGAAACTTCAATTTCATATATGTTCTGTATCTCTGTCTCTTAGCCTCTAGTCTGTGTTTTTCAAGTTTTAATATCTTTGGGCTTCATTTGACTTATTTTATTCTAAGTTGTCTTTCTCTGTCTGCTTTTAAATCCATCCATTGAGTTCCTAGTTTCAGTTTGTATAGTCTTTTTTTAGTTTTAGAGCTTTCGTTTGGTTCTTTTTTTATAGTTCCTAGTTCTCTGCTAAAATTGTATGTCTTGTCTTTTATCTCCTGGAACATTGTAAGTATAGTTATTTTAAAATCTGGTAACTCTTAATATGTGGAATGCTTGTGGATGTTTCCATTTTATATTTCTTCTGTCTTTTGTTCGTGTTGTATTGTTTCCTCATATGCCTGGTCATTTTTTATCGCATGTTTTATATCAAACTTGCAATTTACAAAATTGGTTATAAAAAATTTTTGAGGCCCAGGATAATATCTTCTTCTAGAGAGGATTTATTTACACTAGCACTCTGGAATCACCTTAGTCCAATTTCAGATGACCCAGTTGAAATGATTCAAAGCTGAACTGCAGTCCCTTTGAGGGTCTGTTTACTTCAGTTTCATCCTTAACTCCTAGTGTATATAGCCTTTTGGAGTGTCAACCAAGAAACGGGCATTCACTAGCTGCTGTCCTTTTCTCCTCTCCCCAGTGGCGATACTTGTGGAGTCCAGTGTCTTTGCCCTAACTCCAGAAGCCTGTCAGATACATTACTCCATCTCTTAATGGTCCCCTATGAAATTGGCAAACATCCTTGAGGGGAAGAGTGACCCCAGTAGCTGGACGTCCCTTCCTAAGCTTCAGTCTCTCCTGCATTCTGGCCTTATCTTGTCAGTTGTCTGATTCCTTCAAGCAGATGTTTTAAATATTTTGTTCAGGTTCTCAGGGAGGGGTCTGAGTTACTAGTCTATTACTAGAACAGAAGTAGCTTCTACCTTTCTGTCACTTAGTACAGTACAGTGTCTGTAGTCTTTTATGATTTCAGTATCCCTGAAGATAGTTGATCCCAGAGCAACTGTGAATGACTGGACAACAGTTAAACAACAGTGACCCCGGTCCTTAAATACCTTGGCTTCTTAGTTCCTTGACCTCTCTCCCAGGTATCCTGTTCTCTACCCTACCTTGTATACCCATTCCCTTGAATTACCATTATCTGAAACACCCCTGTCATCTTAATTTCAAACTTAGCGCTCTGACTGCTTCTTCCTGAACTTTTTAGCTCGCACCTTCCACCATCCCATTTCCTGCAGTCTTCAGCCCCATCGTGACCTTCAGTTCATTGATCCTACCACCTCTTCCCCTGAGCATTCTCATGTTTTTGTTCACTTTGAGTTCCACAGTCAGTCGTTATAATACATCCTCTGCTCCTATTACCTTGTTTTCCTCTAGTTTCATCTATAGTCTTGGCTAAGCCCCCACCTGTGTCTTAGCCTGGATTCTCCAGAAAAGAGCGTAAGACAAAGCTTATATTGCTAATACTTTATGTGAAGTTAGAGTGAGGGGGGAAAGAAGAAAGTTAGGCAGAGAAGGAGAGAAAGCATATACAAAGCGAGTGGTATGTTATCAAGCTGGCCACAGTTTCACAAGAACCTTAGCTGGTTGCTAGGCAATGCTGGAAACCTCCAGAGAATCATGGCACCTCTCAGAACACTCCCAGGGGGCAGGTGTGTGGGGAGGACAGCTGAGAAATGTGTTGGCTCCTTCCTGTTCCTGCCTCTTAATGGTCAGAGTTGCCCCACAGGGTCTTAACTATTCTGTGCTTTCGGGTTTGTTACTTGGGCTCTCCAGGCACCTGCTGGAGAAGCAGCTGAATTTGGGCATTGGAGCTGCTGTGGCTTCTGCCCGCCAAAGCCCGACCCTCACCCCGGGGGGAGGAGGGGACAGCTGGCGGTGTTAGGAAAGGGCACACGGGTCATGGGCTGGGGCTCTGTGATCATGTGAAGCTTGCGAGCTTTGGCTAGGCCTGCTGGGGCAGCTCCAGCTGGGAGGTAGAGCAGCAGGCGAGTCTGGGTGGATTTGGAGGGGGCGCATGAACTGCATCTGTTCTGGCCTGTTTAATCCAGCCTCTTGCTTATTTTTTGCTTGGGTCAGTATAGCTGAAATGTGGCTGGAGAAACCGTACTGACTAGTCTCACTTTAGAGTCATGATCACCAAAATCGAGTAGGCCTGTTACTGGTTATATTCTGTTTTCTCACTCCAGTTACTCTCCTGGACAGTATTTAAATATCTCACTTTAAACCTTGAATTCTTCCTTCCCCATCCTTCCTTTATTTCACTGGGAAAAAAACTGAAGCAATTGGAAGAAAACTTCCACAGGCTCCTACTGGCATATGGCACCTTCCCACTTCTGTGCTTGACCCTCTGCCTCATCTTCTGTGTTTATGCTCCTGGCTGAGGCCACCGTCTTTTCATGTGCATTCGACCCTGTCACCTTCTGCCTGCTCAAAGACATCACTCCAGTAATTCATCCTTTATTTGCATCATCAAATTTTTCTTCTCTATTGTATCATTCTCAGTAGCATATAAAATGCTGTTCTTTCTCCCTTGTTTTTTTTTTTTTTTTGCGGTACGCGGGCCTCTCACTGTTGCGGAGTACAGGCTCCGGACGCGCAGGCTCAGCCGCTCCGCGGCATGTGGGATCCTCCCAGACCGGGGCACGAACCCGTGTCCCCCGCATCGGCAGGCAGACTCTCAACCACTGCACCACCAGGGAAGCCCTCTCCCTTGTTTTTTAAAAAAATTCCTCTCATAATTAATTGTCTGTATTCTCTTCTTTCCTGTTCTCTTATTCTTTCTTGAACACATTCCATTTAGGCCCCGCTCCTCTAAAATTGCTCATAACATCACTAGTGACTTCCATGTTGCTAAATGCAGTGGTCACTTTGCAGTCCTCACCTTATTTGACCTGTTTACCCCCAGAGACCCTGTAGATTACTCCTCTCTGAAGCCTGATTAGGCAGGGTTCTCCAGAGAAACAGAATCAATAGGAGATACATCTCTGTCTATGTCTATATCTATATCTGTGTGATTTATTATAAGGAATTAGCTCATGAGACTCTGGAGGCTTAGAAGTTCCAAAATCTGCCACCAGCAACCTGGAGACCCAGGAGAGATTCTAGTTCTAGTTTGAGTTCAAAGGCCTGAGAAACCAGCTCAAGTGGTCAGGTTGGAGAAGTTCCCTCTTACTCAGCCTTTTTGTTCAATTCAGGCCTTCAACTGATTGGATGAGGGCCACTTACTTTATGAAGGGCAATCTGCTTTACTCAGGCTACCAATTCAGATGTTAATCTCATCCAAAAACAGCCTCAGTGACAAACCCAGAATAATGTTTGACTAGTATCTGGGCACCCTCTGGCCTGGTCAAGTTAACACATAAAATTAACCATCACAAACCCTTTCTTGTGACATCTAGAACAAGATGCCTATTTAGTCCCTACAGGATCTGGTCCCTGTCACCCCTGACCTTAGCTCCCACTTTTCTGCACTCTAGTCACAGATGCCTCCTTGCTCTTTCTTGACCACTGTCAGATGTGCTCCTGCCTTAGGGTCTCTGCGATCTAAAAATTTCAGCTGCATCCCTGGTGCTTCCTGTTCCCTCCCCTTGCTTTATTTATTTTTTTCTTATTCACTCTTATCAATCCAACATACTTGCTTATTTATTTTGTCTGTTGTCTGACTCCTCCAACTAGAAGGTAAGCTTTGTGAGGTGAGGGCTTTTCAATCTTGTTGCCTTTCATACCCCCAGCTTCTGAGATAGTGCCTGGTACACATTTGTCTCTCAGTAACAGCTTTCTTTTTGTTTAAAAACATGGACAGAAACTCTTCCCAGGAAGTTTACAAAATACAGGTTTCTAGCCTGGAGTTCTCAGCAGTGAATACCTTCATTGGCTTATAGATGCCTTTTGTATATGTCTTTTCTTAGATATGTCTTCGATAGTTAACTATGGATGAGCTGATGTAATTCTGAAGGCACATTACCAGCTTTCTCACCTCCTTTCTTTCTAGCTCCGTGTGTGTGTGTGTGTGTGTGTGTGTGTGTGTAAGAACCAACACTGCTGCGGGATTTCCCTGGTGGTCCAGTGGTTAAGACTTCGCCTTACAATGCAGGGGGTTTGGGTTCCATCCCTGGTCAAGGAGCTAAGATCCCACACACCTCAGGGTCAAAAAACCAAAACATAAAGCAGAAGCAATATTGTAATGAGTTCAGTGAAGACTTTAAAAATGGCCCACATCAGAAAGAAAAAAGAACCAGCACTCTTGAAGCCCTTTACAAACATGATCTTATTTAATCCTTAAAACAATCCTGCAACACAAATTGTATCACCCCCATTGTACAGACGATGAAACTGAGATTTAGAGAGCTTAAGCAGCTTGCCTGAGGTCTCAGCTGGTGAGTGGCAGAACCCAACTTGGGGTAACTTGATCTAGATCCTATATTCTTGACTGTTAGTACATTATATGCTGCCTTCTAGATATAGAGATGTCATCTTGTTTTGTGGCACACAGGAGCTTGGAAATCTTGGGCAGGCTGTTTGTCACCTTTCAGCCATAATGGTGATAAATATTCAAGGTGCTTAGAATACAAAGCAACCGTTCAAAGTCAGGAATCCTCTCTAATATCAGTGCAGCAATAACTGAACCTCAAGCCTTTCTCAGCTTTAGCCTCCCCAGGTCTTCTTGGGTCAGTCTACCTGTTAGGTTCCTGGATCTGAGGTCCATACCTTGTCCAGGAGATTAGAAGGGTAATGGTGACTGCCATCACGAAAGAGCTGGCGCTTTCTGGCTCAGGTTATCAAATCAGCTCTACCTACCACTGGAGTATTCCATGAGGAATTATAGGAGTCCCCTTCTGCCTCAAAGGAAAGTGTAACAAACCACTCAAACTTCATGGCCTTAGATAACAACCCTTATTTCATGGTTCTTGCTGAGCTGGATAGCTGTTCTGCTGGGCTTACTTGGGGTGTCTCATGTGGTGGCTGTCTGGGAGTAGCGGGGGTTGGTGTCATCTGGTGGCCTCACTGAGATGCTGGGACAGCTGGACCTATTTTCTTCTCTGTGTAGTCTCAGGACCTATCCTTTTTCCAGTGGGCAAGGTGTCCACTGGGATAGTCAGATTTCTTATGTAGTGGCTCAGGGCTCCCCTAGGCAAGCATTCCAAGAAGGAGGAAGTGGAAACTGCTAGTCTTTTTTTTTTTTTTTTTTAACATTATAAAAAAAATGCATTGGGAGCGCGCAGTCTTAACCACTGGACCGCCAGAGAAGTCCCAGAAATTGCTAGTCCTTTTAAAGTGTAGGCCCAGAACTGGCATATTATCACTCCTGTCACATTTCCTTGGTTAACATGAGTCAAGGACCAGCCCAGATGTGTTGTGAGTTTTACTACACAGATGTATTGTGAGGTGTGCTGGTAACTAGGCGTGGAGCAGGTCCGTTGGTAGTAGACTAGTCCAAACTACTTTTGAAAGTGAACAGGGGCCTATTAAAAATTATGCTGGGTTGGTGGGTATAAACCAGAACTGTCTAGGACCCACTTGGACATTGGTCATCATAGTCATACTTGTGCCCTGGAGGAAGCAAGAGCTGGGTATTACCTTGAATCTTTTCTTGTGATTCTCTCATTGTGAAGTTATGACCATGTTAAGTATGGGTCTCATGTTTTAAATTGAACATTTAATAAACATTTTAATAAAATTTTAATTTTTTTTTGTATAAATTTATTTATTTTTGGCTGTTTTGGGTCTTCGTTGCAGCGCACGGGCTTTCTCTAATTGTGGCGAGCAGGGGCCACTCTTCGTTGTGGTGTGCGGGCTTCTCATTGCGGTGGCTTCCCTTGTTGCGGAGCACAGGCTCTAGGCACGCGGGCTTCAGTAGTTGCAGCATGCGGGCTCAGTAGTTGTGGCTCGCAGGCTCTAGAGAGCAGGCTCAGTAGTTGTGGTGCACGGGCTTAGTTGCTCCACAGCATGTGGGATCTTTCCGGACCAGGGATTGAACCCGTGTCCCCTGCATTGGCAGGCGGATTCTTAACCACTGCGCCACCAGGGAAGCCCATGACTTTTAAATAACAACCCAGCAACTTTATTTGGGTGCTCAGTGAGTAAGGAGTTACTTATTTTGGCAGTGGAGGATTTGAGCTTCCTGAAATGATTTTGTTTGTTGGCCTCCAGAAGGGAACTTTCCTGAGGTATTTTTCAAGATTGATTTTGACTGTGTGCCATTTTCACGTTACCTGATAACTTGGAACCTAGTCCTCTTGTAAGATATAGCTCCATTCTGCAGTTAATCAGATGATCTCAGAAGGTCTCTTCCAGCTCTAAAATTCTCTCTAATCTTGTAGAAAGTTGTTACAGGTGGCCACAGGACAACTGGAAAGCTATAATAAAGGCTTTCACAGCTCCTATGTGAAATGGGGCCAGGTGGGATCCAGAAATCTTTATGGGGTAGAGTCCTTTTTACTCTGTACTTTGAAGGAATGTTAGTTTGCAATCCAAAATGGAATTTGTTCTCAGTTGAATATTAAGTCTTGAAAAGTTGACTGTAAAACAAAATTCTAAAATTAAAAATCCTATTTTTTATATAATAGAAGGTAGACTTCTGAGGCATGACCTTTAAGATCCCATTTTGATGTGAAGTGCCTCCAGAGTGTCTCACACCTACGCGTTTGTGCACCCCACGTAATTGTGCTTCAGGAATGTGGGATGAGGGTCCATTTTGTCTTTCCTGCAGCTCAGTGGCGGGGAGAGGATGCAGTTCCTATGGAATGCTTGCCTGAGGCCCTTTGGTATCTTTCCCCAGCTGGTGAGAGGTAGGGTCAGTGAAAATTCTAGGCTTGAATGTGGTGTGATAGCCTCTTTATTAACCCTGACTACTGTATAAAAAAACAAAACAAAACAAACCTCTCCAAACTGGGTGTCTGCAGGTTTGAATATTTGGGAGATCTCTTTTTCACTAAGCAAGTTGCTAATGAGACTGTAGTCAAGTGAAGCACTATGCTTTCTGCCACTGGGGGCAGAGGGTTCCCGCTAACATTGGTTTCAGGAAGTATATAACACATAAATATTCTCTATATTTATAACATCTTTTCCACAGCATGTTTCGTATTACATTTTTAATGATGCAGCATCTCTAACACTAGTTATGTTTATAGTAAGGATAAAGGCTAACTTTATATGCTGCTGTTTGTCTATTGTCTGCTTCTAGGAAGGGGAGGAAGGTATGTTGGTAACTAGGATGACTAGTGAACTTTGTATTTGTTTGACAGGCTCATATATATTGAGATTCAGGGAAAATGTTAGTTTGTTTACTTTTAAGATGACTTTGGCGTAGGTGATGTTAATTTTTCAAATCATTAAGTAATCACCTCGGGAGAGGATTATCATTTATAGAACACCTTTTATATGCACGCTTATAGCAGTCTTGTGAAGAACACTGGCCTTTTACACAGGAAGGAGCTAAGACTGACCTGCCAGTGTTACATAGTTAGTAATCGTCAGAGCTTGGATTTGAGCTCAGGTTTGTTTGCCTTAAAAATTCTCGTGGCTCACCCCCCCCACCTACCTGCCGCCCCCCCCATTTTGGTTACTTACACAGAGATCCTTCCCAGCTAGACACTGTCCGTACTTTCATAGATCCACATCCCTAGGAAAAGTGGTTCCATTTGGCTATATTGCCTCGCATCTTCCATGCGCTTGTTTCTTACACTGTTGTAAATATGCTGACCATACAGTGTTTTTAACCTGGGACCTAGGAACCCTCTGAAGTTGTGTGCAAAATGTTGTGCTTTTTTTGCGGAAAATGTCAGCATCGATAGCTCTCATGAAATTCTCAGTGGTTTCTGACTCAAATAAAAGAAAAAACTAACCCCAAGAACCACGGCTTTATGCCATTAGTATTTTCCCAACACTGTTATTAAATGAATTAATATACATAAAGTGCTTAGAACAGTGCCTGACAAGAAGTAAGTTCACTGTTAGTGTTGTTATGACGTTAACAGTTTTTATGTGCATGGCCGTCAGAACTTTTAATAATTGGGTAACAGTCCATGGAGTAGAATACCACTGCTTATTGTTGGCAATATTTGGGCTTAAAAACAATTGTTTTTTTCTTACAAGCAGTTTGAGATGAATCTCCATGTATTTAAAATGGTTCCCTGTATTTTGGATTATTTCTGTGGATTCCCCAAAGCGAAATTACTAGGTCAAAATGTATGAACATTTTGAAGATCTTTAGACATATTGCAGATTGCTTTCCAGAAGGCACATACTAGTGCATAGCAGCGGTATATTGCAGTCTGTTTTGCTATATATACTCTTGCTTGCACTAGACAAATAGATGAAATTAATTGCATATTAATTAATACGCAAAAGATTGCCTTGTTTAATAAAAATTTTTCCAGCTTCCAGAGGTGGAACATTTTCTGCGTACTCTTTTGTGAATTGTCCTCATGTCCTTTTCTCATTAAATAGGGTTTTTATGGTTTTCTTATCATTTTGAGATGTTAACACTTAGTCACCTGCTGCAAATATGTGTTCTCAGATTGGTTGCCTTTGAAATATTTAGAGGTTTTCTTTCTTTTTTTTGTTTTTTTTAGTAAAATCTGTGGGTTTTTTTGCGTGTGCTTCTATTGTTTATAATTTCTAGGTCCTCCTTCCCTTTCCCATTTCTCCTGGTTTTTCTCATGCAAACTTTAAAATTTTCCTCCATATAAACTTCTGAAATCTCCTATATGGAGAAATACTGAAGCAACATATATTTATTAGATTGTATATATTTATATGTAAAAATGAGCAGCTATTTTTCTTCATAATGATTGTGTAGAGTGTTTATATGGATTTAATCATGATTTGACCCTATTGATAGACATTTTCTTTTTAAAAATTTTTTTTAAATTATTTTTTTAATTGGAATAAAATTGCTTTACAATGTCGTGTTAGTTTCTGCTGTAGAACAAAGTGAATCAGCTATATGTATACATATATCCTCATATCCCCTCCCTCTTGAGCCTCCCTCCCACCCTCACCCC
>NW_020172178.1:8427271-8432996 GCF_003031525.2 Neophocaena asiaeorientalis asiaeorientalis
ACATATCTCCTCCCTCTTGGACCTCCCTCCCCCGCCCCCATCCCACCCGTCTAGGTCATCACAGAGCACTGAGCTGAGCTCCCTTTGCTAGGCAGCAGCTTCCCACTAGCTATCTGTTCTACACGTGGTAGTGTGCATATGTCTATGCTACTCTCTTCATTCGTCCCACCCTTCCCTTCCCCCACTGTGTCCACAAGTCCATTCACTATGTCTCTTTTCCTGCCCTGCAAATAGGTTCATTTGTACGATTTTTCTAGATTACATATATATGCATTAACGTGCGATATTTGTTTTTCTCTTTCTGACTTACTTCACTCTGTATGACAGACTCTAGGTTCATCCACGTTACTACAAATGACCCAATTTCGTTCCTTTTTATGGCTGAGTAATATTCCATTGTATATATGTACCACATTTTCTTGTTTCTAATATTCTCCATTACAACAAATTCTGCATGATCGTCTTGCTACATATAATCTCTGTTCACTTGGGTTAACTTTTCTGTGTAGTAAATTCCTAGAAGTGGAACAGTTGGATCAAAATTTAGATTTAAACTTCCAAATTGCCTTCTGCAAAGGCTGTTTTCCCTGTAGATTTTGAAAATGTCCTTATTTTAAGAGTAATTGTCCTTTTAACTAGTGAACTTAACTTTTCATATATTTATAGAGAATTTGGTTTTTTCTTTCTGTGTGCAGTTTGTGACCTTTGCCCATTTTACTTTCTGATTGATTTAGGATGACTCTCTGTATGTTAAAGGAACTTGCCTTTTTTTTTTTTTTTTTTTTTTTTTTTTTTTTCTGTGGTACACGGGCCTCTCACTCTTGTGGCCTCTACCGTTGCGGCGCACAGGCTCCGGATGCGCAGGCTCAGCGGCCATGGCTCACGGGCCCAGCCGCTCTGCGGCATGTGGGATCCTCCTGGACCGGGGCACGAACCCGTGTCCCCTGCATCGGCAGGCGGACTCTCAACCACTGCACCACCAGGGAAGCCCCGGAACTTGCCTTTTAAAAAAAAAATGTTTTTATTTACTTTTGACTGTGTTGGGTCTTCGTTGCTGCGTGCGGGATTTCTCTAGTTGTAGAGATCGGGGCTACTCTTCATTGAGGTATGCAGGCTTTTCATTGCAGTGGCTTCTCTTGTTGCGGAGCACTGGCTCTAGGCGCACGGGCTTCAGTAGTTGTGGCAAGTGGGCTCAGTAGTTGTGGCTCGTGGGCTCTAGAGCACAGGCTCAGTAGTTGTGGCACATGGGCTTAGTTGCTCCATGGCATCTGGGATCTTCCCAGACCAGGGATCGAACCCGTGTACCCTGCTTTGGCAGGCGGATTCTTAACCACTGTGCCACCAGGAAAGTCCCAGCTGAATTCTTCTTAACAGTTGTTTTTATTTTATTTTTAAATTTGTATTTATTTATTTTTTTGGCTGTGCCACGCAGCATGTGGGATCTTAGTTCCCCAACCAGGGATTGAACCTGCACCCCCTGCATTGGAAGCGCAGAGTCTTAACCACTGGACTGCCAGGGAAGTCCAACAGTTGTTTTTAGAAATACTGGTTGAGGGTAGGTTTAAGGAGGGAGATTCTAATAGAAGGCTGTTTGGGACTTGTAGGTAATGGAGAGATGAATTTAAATGGGAAGCGTACTAGATACGCTTTATAGGTATATAAAGGTATAGGTATATACCTTTATATACGCTTTATAGGTATATAGGTACTTTATAGGTACTAGATACGCTTTATAGGTATATAAAGGTATAGGTATATACCTTTATATACGCTTTATAGGTATATAGGTACTTTATAGGTACTAGATACGCTTTATAGGTATATAAAGGTATAGGTATATACTATACCTTTATAGTATTGTTTTCTATCCAAGTTTTAAATATGATTCTCTTGGGATTCTTTTCTTGATTTGTAGAGCTGCCACTGTACTGTTCATGACTGTATCCATGGGAACATAAGTAGGATGACATAAGTTTATAATTTGTTGCTAGGCAGATGTAGCTCGAAATGTAATAAAATTTCCTCATTAAAAAGTGTTTGGATGTTTTACCTTCTGTGGGGGAAGGTAATGAAACAGAAGAGTCTGGAATTAAAACTGTGAAATTGTAAAACCTTTTAGAGTGGAAAGGACAGGTCATGTTTTTAATTAGTTGAATGTTTGAAATTGAAGAGAATAAGATGAGATAACTGTGTGCTATAAGCTTGGCCTTTTAGGTTTAAAAGGTTGGTATTCGGGGGGCTTCCCTGGTGGCGCAGTGGTTGAGAGTCCGCCTGCTGATGCAGGGGACACGGGTTCGTGCCCCGGTCCGGGAAGATCCCACATGCCGCAGAGCGGCTGGGCCCGCGAGCCATGGGCCCTGAGCCTGCGCGTCCAGAGCCTGTGCTCCGCGATGGGAGAGGCCACAACAGTGAGAGGCCCGCGTACTGCAAAAAAGAAAAAGAAAAAAAAAAAAAAAAAAAAAAAAAAAAAAAAGGTCGGTATTCAGATGTGTAGGGACTAGATGTGGACCACTCGATCCATCCTAGAATATATATCAAATCCCAGAATGACAGCAGGTATTTTAAGGTAGTCCTTCTGACTCTCAGACTTGGCGGACTAATGAAGGAGGCCTTGTGGAGATTAAGATACCTGTCTCTTATTTTGGCTGACGTTTTCATTTTTTTTAATTAAGAATTTTTAATAGGTAATGTGTCATTGGTATAAAACAACTAAACTTGAAAAAGGTACAGAATGCAATGTAATTGGTTTCTTACCTATGTCCTCTTAAGTCACACGGTTCCCCAGAGGCCACCGTACTTACTAGCTCCTTGTCTGATTATAATTTAAAGAATTATTTGAGTAGTTATTCAGTAGTAATAGAAAATAGGTAACATTTATACGTTTTGTGTGCCAGCCACTGTGATAAGTGCATTACAGGATAACCTAGGAAGTAGTTACTATTCACTCCATTTTACGGATATGGAAACCTTCTCTAAGGCTTAGAGAAGTTAAATAACTTGCACAAGGTTTAATATTTCTTGCCCACTAGATTATATGCTCCAAGAAAGTGGGGGCCATGTTTTATTTCTGCTTTACCTAACCCTGTATCAAATATAGTTCCTGTGGGATTTGCTAGTGTGTCAAACGTAGTATGAAGGCTGGTTTTACAAAGGTGGTTGTATCCTCATTTATTGGCTTTGAATTTGTGTAGCTGTGACTCAGACTTCTCTTTGTAGAGAAGTCACATTGAGGATTGGAGCAGCATTGCATCTGAATATTTATGAAGGGAACCTTATATTTCTGGATTTCATGCTGGGAACATTTGGGAGAACCTCCCTTGTGATTGGATAAGGTCCGGTATTTGGGGATGAGGGTGGTTAACATAGGGATTAGTATAATTGTGACTCCATTCCTTTTGGGTGTGTTTAGTTTTTACCCCCTTTCCTCCACTCCTGCCCCAGCTATATCTTGGCCCAGTGTCATTGTAGTTTCATGGTCTAAGAGAAGGAATAAGTAGGAAGAGAAGGAGTCAACTAGAAGGAATAAACTCCTTTGTTAAATGCCAATATTAACACGTGTCTGTGATCTCGAAGATCTGTGTTTAGTGTAAGTTGTATGTAGTGCTTCCAGTAGAGGCATTGTAGAGAATAACATTGTAGAGCTTGGGTAGGATTATTGAGATGATTTGGCAAGAGGAGAATGCGGGACAGTTCAGTTCCGTAGGTAATTGTTGGATTCCTTTCTTCGTTAAGTTAGGATGATATTTCTCTCATAGGGTTGATATGAGGATTAAGAGATAATCCTTATAAAAGTCTTGGATTGATAATTTAATGATAATACTAATTGTTAAACTCGCTGAACACTTTGTATGTGCTAGCATAATATGGGCCAGAAAAGTATTCTGAGACGTTATAGGGAGGACTGGGTGGAGTATAGGAGAAGAGAGTCAGGACGGCCATTCAGAAGATTTCACAGTGGTATTGAAGTGAGAGTGAAGGCTGAACTAAGCATTAGAAATGGAAAAGAGATTAGATTTGAGGGGATGTGAAGAAAGCATATAGGGCTGGCAGAAAGGCAGGGAGGTAAAAAGACTGAGTTTTGATGCCTTGGGTAATGGGATACTATAAACAGTAGAGCAGTATGGAGATATCACTAATGTTTTGGACACTGAAAAATAGGTTAATGTAAAATAATTACCTTGGCAGAACTGAGAAAGCTGAACCAGAGGGAGAGGTAGTGACGCCAGTAGGGAAGCAAGCAGATTGCTGCTGCAGAACCTCCAAAAGGCCTGGGGAGTAGAAGTACTAGGTGTCTCCAAAGGCTGAAGTGCGGTGTGGGCCGGGCTCAACCGCAGGGCTGACCAGAAGTCTGTAGGAAGCCCTCTAGAGTCTGGCTTCACTCCCGCAGCCCAGCAACTGCCTCTTTCCTGTCCCAGCAGAGGACAGATTTACTCTTCGTAGAGTTTGAACCAAAGGGACGCTGGATCTGAGGGCCGGAGAATGGATGCCTAGATATGGGAGGGTGGTAGGTGCGTAGGTTAAATGAAAGTTTGCCTATTGAATGGTGAGAACCTCAGAACATCCCAGAATTCTTGCAGCAGATTAGAAGATTCTTCTTGGAGAGAAACTGGCCCAGATGTAAAGGTCTGCAGCGTCTGACAGTTGTCACACTGTCTGTATTCCAGTTAACTGTTTGCATTACTGTTTTCATGACTGTTGCCTGAAAACAACAGCAGTCATTTTATTATCTCGCACAGTTTCTGGTGGTCAGGATTTAGGAAGGGCTCAGGTGGGCAGTTTTGGCTTGGGTTTCTCTGTAGGTTGTGGTCACATGGTGGCTGCACACAGATCTGCAGGGGTGCTGAAGCAGCTTGGGCTGGCCAAGCACCTTTCTTCGTGTGGTCTTAGCATGGGCACATAGCGGGAGAACCAAGTGTAAGTCATATGGCCTTTATGACCTAGCCTCAGGAGCCACACAGCATCATTTCTGCCGTAGTCACACGTCTGTTCATCTTCAAAGGGAGGCAGCATAGATTCCATCTCTTGAGAGAAGTTGAGTCAATGTCTGATTATGAGGAGAATGTGTAGGATGATGTTGTGGCCATCTTTGGAAAATATGATTTACCACAGTTCACCCTTTAGTTATAAGATGTTCCTATTACATGCAAATTATATTCATGGCCTCCCCCAGCTCTCTTCCAGTTATGGCATTAGCCCCAAGTTCAGGATCTTGTCATCTAAATCAGGCCCAGCTGTGGCCCGATGAGTTTCCTCAGGCATGGTTCTGGATCTGGACACATGTGAACTTAAGAGACAAACTGCCATTCTCTCCAACTTAAAATGGTGGGTCAGACTTAGGATAATTGTCGTAGATGCATCTGTTCAGAAAAGGAGAGAACAGGCATAACAGTCACTGGTCCAAAGCTTTTCTGAAATCCAGCCAGGCACAGGTTGCCAGTCCTTGATGAGGACTCATTTCTCTTATCTGGGAATGGTTCTCCAAGGCTCTTGGCTCTACGGTGAGAGTTTTGTTTTGCTTTCTGAGTTATCCTTTTCCATAAGTCATGTCTGATTTTTTAAACCTGTGTTAAAATACACATAACATAAAATTTACCATCTTAACCACTTTTTTAGTTGAAGTGTAGTTGATTTACAGTGTTGTGGCAATCTCTGCTGTACAGCACAGTGACTCAGTTTTATACACATACATTCTTTTTTTAATATTCTTTTTTTTTTTTTTTTTTTT
>NW_020172178.1:8433023-8454605 GCF_003031525.2 Neophocaena asiaeorientalis asiaeorientalis
TTTTTTTTTTTTTTTGCGGTATGCGGGCCCCTCACTGCCGTGGCCTCTCCCACTGCGGAGCACAGGCTCCGGATGCGCAGGCCCAGTGGCCACGGCTCATGAGCCCAGCTGCTCCGTGGCACGTGGGATCCTCCTGGACCGGGGCACGAACCCGTGTCCGCTGCATCGGCAGGCGGACTCCCAACCACTGCACCACAAGGGAAGCCCTTAATATTCTTTTATTTTAAAAATTTTTGGCTGCATCAGGTCTTCGTTGCTGTGCGTGGGCTTTCTCTCGTTGTGGTGAGCGGGGGCTACTCTCGTTGCGGTGCACGGGCTTCTCACTGCAGTGGCTTCTCTTGTTGTGGAGCAGAGGCTCTAGGCGCGCGGGCTTCAGTAGTTGTGGTACACGGGCTCAGTAGTTGTAGCTCGCGGCCTCTAGAGCACAGGCTCAGTAGCTGTGGCGCACGGGCTTAGTTGCTCCGCGACATGTGGGATCTTCCCAGACCAGGGCTCGAACCTATGTCCCCTGCATTTGCAGGTGGATTCTTAACCACTGTGCCACCAGGGAAGCTCCTAATATTCTTTTCCATTATGGTTTATCCCAGGAGATTGGATAAAGTTCCCTGTGCTGTACAGTAGGACCTTGTCGTTCCATCTTAACCATTTTCAAGCGAACAGTTCAGTGGTATTAAACACATTCATGACGTTGTGCAGCCGTCAGCAGAAATCCTCCTCCAGAACGCTTTGCATCTGTAGAGTGAACCTGAAACTCCGTGACTGCTAGACACGAACTCCCCATTCCCACAGCCCATCTCCCCAGCCGCACTCTTAGGCCCTTCACTTCCTCCGACTCCTTGTAAGTCTGCTGTGGAACGGCCTCTGCTAGCAGTCTGAGGAGCTCCACTGTTTTAATGGAGAGGCTCTTTAGAGTCAGCCCTTAAGATTTTTAGAAGACCCTTGGTCTGTTTAAAATGCCAGTTTGGAACCTTCTTGGATCTTTCTGAGGTATTTTAAAAAGTTTTTCAACCATAGCCTGGATTCAGTCTTCCCTGCTGTAGCCATTTCCTATTTTGAGAATCATTTTGCCTTCAGGAGAGGCTGGGGATAAGCAGTGGTTTTATTTTTTATTTTTTTATTGTTTGCATTTTGACTGCACTCTGCAGCGTGCGGGATGGTTCCCCAACCAGGGCTCGAACCCCGGCCTCTGCAGTTGAAGTGCTGGATCCTAACCATTAGGCCCCCAGGGAACTCCCATTAGCTTTGTTTTTGAACCCAGCAAGTTCTGACCCCTTACTTTTTTTTTTTTTTTTTTACCCCTTACTTTTAACAGTTGGTTTTCCTCAGCCTTCACCCCTCATGTTATCACAGGCACCGTGAAGCAGTGGGGTGGCGCTTTCACGTGTTACACCTGGGAATCTCCTTTGATAGGTCACTGAGCTGATCAGATAAAAGATTCCACGTGACTACAGGCTGCATTTCACACCACCACATAACAGGTCCCCTTTTCTCCAATGTATAGTAATATTTTTCTTACTTTCCACTAAGCCTTTACCAATAGCCTCCTGGTCGAAGCCCTTCAGGCTTTCAGTAGCAGTCTCCCCAAGGCCTCCCAGCCTCCACCTGCCACCCCGTCTCAAAGCCACTACCACACGTTCTAGGTTTTGGTTGCAGTGGCCTCTCACTTCCAGGTGCCAAGATCTGTTTCACTTACTTTTCCTGCCTAAAAAATTACCCCCCACCCCCAAATTAAATGACTGAATACTTGACTGGTTTCTACGGGTCATGAATTTGGGGGAGCTTTGCTGGCCGATTCTGGCTCAGGTAATTTCTGTGGCTGCAGTCAATCGGTGGAGCTGGAAGAGTCGTGGGCACAGGCAGGCGAGTCTGGGTGTGTGGCGGGGCCGTGGCTGGGCGCCTGTCTCTGATGTAGTCTCACGGCCTCTCCACGAGATCTCTGCATGTGGACTAGTTTGTGCCCCTGCTTCAGGCACTTGGATCGCTTACACAGACACATACTTTCCAAAGGTATGTGTCTCAGGAGAAACAGGCAGAGTCTGTTTCATCTCTATGATGTAGTCTTGGAAGGCATTTCATGTCATTTCTGCTGTAGTTACAAACTTGCCCAAGTTCAAGGGGGAGGGAGCATAGACCTCACCTCTTGAAGGCAAGAGTTACAGTTGGTCACAACGTAAGAAGATCACGCGAGGTAGGAGATAATGTGGTCAGCTTTAGAAAATACAGTCCACCACGGGTCTTAGTGAAACAGTTAGATCCCTGTCTGATCACCCTGCAGGCAAGCCTTGCTACTAAGAAGCCTCATCTGTGCACATGAAATTAAAACCTACTTTTTAGTTAGGACTTCCTATGACCGAACAGGCAAGGATCATCGTAAACGTGAAGAAAGGCTCTAACAGTCTCATGCAAACAGATAAAAAGAAACTGAATGAAGAAAGAAGTTCAAACTTCAAAAACAGAAGGCTTAAAGAACTAAAGAAAACGTTAAATTCATGATGCAAAAATAGGATTATACAGGGACTTCCCTGGTGGTCCAGTGGTTAGGACTCCACACTTCCACTGCAGGGGGTGCGGGTTCGATCCCTGGTTCGGGAACTGAGATCCTGCATACTGTGTAGCACCCCCCCCCACCAAGAAAAAAGGGATTATACAAAATAGGGAACCATTCAGAGAGTAAGAAAGAGCTCTTGGAAAATTTTCAATAGGAAACTGAAAAAATCTTCCAGGAAGTATTAGGCAGAGACAGATGAAAAAGGGAATGGACAGTGCCTGAGCCTTGATTGGATCATTGATTGAAAAATAGTTTGAGGTGAGAGGAAGAAGTGTGGAAATGTTAATATGGACTGTATATTAAGTGATAATGAATTAGTGTTAATTTTCTTTAAGTGTGATAATGGTACTGAGGTAATGTAGGAGAACATCTTCTTCCTAGGAGAAGCATACCAAAGGATGCGTTATGACGTCTGCATTTATCGTGTGTGTGTGTGTGTGTGTGTGTGTGTGTGTGTGTGTGTGTGTGTAGAGGAGAGAGAGGCCACACCAAGAGAAAGAGATAATTAAAGCAGTTGTGACATTATGTTAATAATTAATGATAAATACAGAAGCAAAATAAAGGAGTATATCACACTTAATGGATCAGTTCAGGAGAGCCAACATCTGAATTACTAGAGAGAGGGGAAAAAAGAAAATTGAAAGGGTACAGTGATTAAATCAGCACTTAAAATTTTTCCAGAACGGAAGGTCATAAATCTCTAGGTTGAACAGATCCATCAAGTGCCCAGCACAGTGAATTAAAAAATAAGTTAATGAGATTTCAGAATGTTGAGAATAGAGAGGATCCCAAAATCTTCCAGAGGGAACAAATCAACTTACAAGAATGGATTGAGAATCTGCGTGACTCTGGAATCTCAGTGGCAGTGGAATAGTGCCCTCAGATTCTAGGAGTATTGCTTCCAATCTAGGATTCTACACCAAGCTGTTTTCCATTCCGAAGTGGCTGCATCATTTCACGTTCCCCCTGGCAGTATAATGAGGGTTGCAATTTTTCCACATTTTTGTCTATACTTGTTATTGCCTGTCTTTTAAATTATAACCATTCTAGTGGTGTGAAGTGATATCTCACTGTGTTGTTTTTTGTTCTTCTTTGTTTTTTCTTTTTCTTTCTCTTTTTTGGCCATGCCACGCAGCTTGCGGGATCTTAGTTGCCCGACCAGGGATGGAACTTGGGCCACCGCAGTGAAAGCATTGAGTCCTAACCACTGGATAGCCGGGGAGTTTCCCTCATTGTGGTTTTGATTTGCATTTTCCTGATAGCTGATGATGTTGAGTATCTTTTCGTGTGCTTATATGGACGAATGTCTTTTTATTTTAATTGGGTTATTTGTCTTTTTTATTATCGAGTTGTTGACTCCATCATTATTATTATTTTTGGCTGCGTTGGGTCTTTGTTGCTGCTCGCGGGCTTTCTCTAGCTGTGGCAAGTGGAGGCTACTCTTCGTTGCAGTGCGCGGGCGTCTCACTGCGGTGGCCTCTCTTGTTGCAGAGCACGGGCTTTAGGCGTGCGGTCTTCAGTAGTTGCAGCACGCGGGTCAGTAGTTGTGGCGAGTGGGCTCAGTAGTTGCAGTGTGCAGGCACAGTAGTTGTGGTGCTCAGGCTCTAGAGCTCAGGCTCAGTAGTTGTGGTGCATGGGCTTAGTTTGCTCCACGGCATGTGGGATCTTTCCGGACCAGGGATCGAACCCCTGTCCCCTGCATTGGCAGGCGGATTCTTAACCACTGTGCCACCAGGGAAGTCCTCCATTATTTTTCAGTATGTCATTGTGTATTTCCTATAAATAAAGGCATTCTCCTTTATAACCATGTATCAAAATCAGGAAATTGGAACATTGATCCTGTAATACCTCTAATCCACAGACCCATTTAAATTTCATCATTTGTCCCAATAATGTTCTTTAAGGGTCTGGAATACAATCCTGGATTATGTGTTGTATTTAGTTGTCATGTACCTTTAGTTTCCTTCTGTCCATAATTGTTCCTTGGTCTTCCCTTGTCTCTCATGACCTTGATATCTTTGGATAGTACAGCTAGTTACTTTACAGAATGTGCAATAAATCAAGTTTGTCTGATGTTTTCATGATTAGATTCCAGTTTTAAGTTTTGGGCGGGGATCCCACAGAAGGGTACTGTGCCCTTCTTAGCATATCATGCAGGAGGTGCACGATAGAGGTTTGTCCTTTATCTCTTGATATAAGTTGGTGTCTGCCAGGATTTTCCACTGTAAAATTATTTAAGAAGTATTTTTATACTTATTAATGTGTAATAAGTATTTTGTGAGGAAATAGTGTGTGGCTTCTACTTCTCTGCCATTTATTTCTTTATTTACAATCAGTGTGGACTCATGGTTTTCCATTTTATTCAAAGTTAAAATTCATAACTATCATTATTTGATGCTCAAATTTTTCCAGATTTGGCCAGTGAGAGCCCCTTCAGGTGAGTTTCTGTGTCCTTTTGACAAATTTCCATCATTCTTTAAGTACTTCTTTTGCTTGCTGATATATCAAAATATTCCACGTTCATCTTGTATTTTCCCTGCGCCATGCTGGAGTGAACTCTTTCTTCAAGGAGCACTGATTTCTTTTAGTAGAGGGAATAGTATTGTAGAAACCAAGGTCTGGGTGGTATATCTGCACATTGCTGCCAGGGTATCATTGCTTCTAGGCCTCTCAGTGGGCAGAACTAGGAAGTAGATCCATGTGTTTACTACACACCTCTAGTATCTATTTCTAGATCTATACATGTATTTGTATTAGAAACCGTGAATTCATACCAACGCCACCATTTTGCATCCAGCACTGTAGGTGCATTCTGGCCTTCCTCGTTTCCTCTTTCTGAACTCCCTTCTTTGACGGTGAGAATCCTGGCTCTCATTATTCTCAATATATTTAACCATTTGCTTAATCTCCCTGAAAGCTTCGCTCAGACATGGGATCCAGGAAATGGGGAATTCCACAAGGGGGTAAGCTGAAGGGAATTTCTAGAGTGATGGTAAAGAGAAATTTTGGGGTAATAGCTGTGGAGGCATCAACCAGACAGTCCAGACTGGTGAGTGCAGACAGGGCTCCAAAGGAACGGCTTCAAGAAATAGACAACTGATAATTACCTGTGTGTTGAGATTTGTACTTCTAGTGGAAGTTGGGGTGGGAGGGATCATGAAAACTATACAGAAAACTGAGCAAACAAAAAAAGACAATTATTAATGATTCAGCTATGAATAGTATTTACATAGCTGTGAAAAATAAAAATATTGATTTGATCAACACCTGTTAAGTGTATCGTAGGATGATTGGAGGAAGGGAGAGGTTGGTTGTGAAGGAAAGCCAAATCCTCTTCTTTTATATAAGGTAGTGAATAGACAGTATTGAAATGGGGGGTGGGGGGATCAGTAGCAGCTTAAGTATATTGTTTAGAAATACTGGAAACAGCTAATAAAGTTGAGAATGATTCCACTCTACAGAGCGAGGCGGGAGGAGCCATCACACTGAACTCCAGGGAGCAATTTAGGGAATAAGCTGAGAAAAAAAATGGGCCCAGGCCTTGGGAGGTAAGCGACTAGAATGGTGTCATTTGTGGGTATATGTTATGCTTTTTGGCCACCAGCACTTTTTTTTCTTTTTGGCTGCGTTGGGTCTTCGTTGCTGCGCGTGGGCTTTCTCTAGTTGCGGTGAGCGGGGGCTGCCCTTCGTTGCGGTGCGCGAGCTCCTCATTGCGGTGGCTTCTCTTGTTGCAGAGCATGGGCTCTAGGCTCAGGCTCAGTAGTTGTTGCTCCGCAGCATGTGGGATCTTCCCGGATCAGGGATCCAACCTGTGTCCCCTGCATTGGCAGGCGGATGCTTAACCACTGCACCACCAGGGACGTCCCACCAGCACCTTTTGAACACTGTCTTTGGGGGGAATTTCCCACACTGTTCATCCTAAAATTGAAACTGTTACTATGCTTTCCCACTGTTCCTTGTAGTTAGCTATAGGCGTGTGACTTCTGCTTCCATGAACCAGGGCAAGACTGAGATTGGGAAGCAAGTGATGTGAGGGAGCCAGGAGGGCTGAAGGATACCAGCCTCTAGGCAGCAGCTTCTAGGGCTGGTGTTCGCTGCCGGTGACCTTGTCGTGTGGAGCAGTTGTGGTAGTAAGATCTCCCCTGAAGCAGTTCTATGGGATGGTTTTGGTGTTATACTGGCTGTATGCCCTCTAATGCTGATTTTCTGACCCTCCTAGAGATTGTGTGAGCCACTGAGCTGCTGGCTTAGAATGAGTTCTGTCTACATCCACCATCCAGTCTGGGATTAGGGTAGAATGGGAACTGTAGGGACTTCCCTGGTGGCGCAGTGGATAAGACTCTGCACTCCCAATGCAGGGGGCCCCGGTTCGATCCCTAGTCTGGGAACTAGATCCCACACACATGCTGCAACTAAGAGTTCGCATGCCACAACTAAGGAGCCCGCCTGCTGCAACTAAGACTGGGTGCAACCAAATAAATAAATAAACATTAAAAAGAAAAAAGAAGAATGAGAACTGTAGAATGAGTTCTGTCTACAGTAAAAAAAAAAGTCTGACTGATGGAGAAACTGGCATTCGGAGCAGGATCTACAAGAAAATGGATTGGTTCTCTAGCCTGGCTGTATGTGAAGGCAGTGAAGCAAGGAGAGAGCTGGAAGAACCGTAGTTATCAGCAACGGTAATGACTGAGATTATTGTGAAGTCAGTGCGTTAATAAAACTTCAGGAGGAAGTGAGTGAAAAACACCCACAAACTTTACAGACCTCACCACACCCATCAGTAAAACAAAGCAAAATAAAACAGGATTTCCTTGGATAATGGGAAGGAGGGGGTCAGACTTCAAAGTGTAGCAGACAGGATGCTGCCATTCATTTGTCTGTTAAGTGGAGTCTAGAGGTCAAGTCCAGTTCTCTTATTTTACTGATGGGGAAACAGTCCCAGATACTTTCTGAAATTTCTCTATTTTTGCAGGAGTTTGGTCATTCTGCAATTGTTGTATATGAAGGAATAAACCCTGGGGCTATTGGACTCTGTTTCTTCTTATTGGTATTATGAGTGCTCTTTACAGCTGAGTTTGGAACTGATTTCCCTGGTATTTTAAACATGGGACTCACTTTAGAGTACTTAATCTTAGTTACTAAATGTTGGATTGCTTGCCGGGTACTGAATAGTTTGTTTTCTCACCAATAACTACTGTATGGGCAGCAAGACTTGGACTCACAGTAGAATCAACATATCTTAATGAGACTGTTCTCATTTTTAAAGTTAATTCCTAATTTGCTAGCAGCTGATAGAACTCTCATTGCACTGCACGTTGTTGACTGTGATTGGGTAGAATAATTTGACAGTAAGTTTTGAGTATTGCCATTTATTAGGGTTATAGAATTAAAAATAGTTTAAGAGACTGGAGTAGAAATGCTTGATATGAGTAAGCGTACTTGCAAAATAAATGGATTCCCTAATTATTTAGATAGTTGCATGTCTCTGATATCTTGTGGCTGAGAGTTGTCTGAGTTGATTATCAGTAGGCCTTTTAAATAAAAGGAAATTTATACTAGAGGATCTTTATGCTGAGTTGGCTGGAATAAGTAGGAACTGTTAGGTCTGCTTTAGGTGAGAGTATTGTAACCAAGTCTCTTAGAAACATCTTTATGATTGAATCTACTTCTGATGTCTGGATCGATTATTTTAAGTCCCTCATAAAGCCTTTAGCAAAGGTGCTAAAACCTTTGCTGCTTGTTTTAAAATGCTGTCTTATTTAATCTCTCTGAGGAAGAAATTTCTTCTTCCATTTTTACAGAAGAGAAAGCTGAGGCTCAGGGATATTAGGCAACTCTCCTTCAATCTAGGCAGAGTTGGGTTCCATTCCAGAACTGTTCCACTAAACCACATAAATGCTGCATCAGAGAATGACTGACGGGGATGGAAGAAGGATGCTGACAAGTGCCCTGTGGGCACCCTCTTGCCTCCTCTGTCTTCTTCTGGCAGTGATCAGATTTCTCAGACCTTTGCCTAATTCTTGTGTCCTCAAACCAAGTGTTTTATGTGATATTATTTGTTTCTTCCTCATAGTAAGCTTGCCTATCTGCTTCTTCCTCTGAACATTTCCCTTCAAGTATTGTACCATCCACCCACATTAGTATTTAAGTATTTTATTGTGTCCTTTCATTGAGACCCTAATTTGGGTGAAAATTCTCCAAACTGCATTTCTTTCTAGCGTATTCTGTTTTTATCAACCTAGAACCAGCCTCCCAGCTGAGATTTTTTTTGCATAGAAACGTAACAACCATCTACTTTTAACATTTTCTTCCAGTTGACAAAAATATCACTATTGATAAATAATGAATGTACTTAGAATGTATAACTATACACATAAAATGGGAAGGGTGTGTGTCTATTTGAATATACCAACTGTTGAATTTTATAGTGTTATTCCTTAATAATTCTTTTTTATTTTTAATTTTTTCTTTTTTCTTTTTTTTTGGCTGCCCCTTGCAGGGATCTTAGTTCCCTGACCAGGGATCGAATGCGCGCCCCCTGCATTTGAAGTGAGGAGTCTTAACCACTGGACTGCCAGGGAAGTCCCCCTTAATAATTCTTAAAAGGTTCCTGTTACATGTTTATAACCATCAAGTAAAACGTGGATTCCATTTTGAGTTGGGCACTTGCGTAAAGCTGAGGAGTAAGTAAAGACAAGATTTAGTTCTGATTTGAGCTAGTCATTTAGTCATTGAGTGATGCCTTACAATGGCTGTGGGGTTCTGACAACGTACCCCCTTTCTGTGATGTGGAAGGCCTGGAGAGAAGGATGTTTGTTGGAACCACGGTATTCCCTGGCAGAGGGAGGTGATCGAGGCTAATCTCTGTGATTTAGAATTGGTGGTCATGGCCACACCTCTTTCCCATAGTTAACTTTTTTTCTTCTTAAGTAAAATTTTATTGAGTATTTGGATAGGTAATATAGGCATGTGGTACAACATTAAAAGATGCAAACGGGTATGTAGTATAAAAAGGAGAGTTCTCCTGCCTTCGTAGCCTTCCATTTCCCCTCCCTGGAGACAACCATTTTTACTAGTTTCTTCTGTGTGCGATGACACTAGCTTCCAAAGGAGTATCTGACCTGTCGTGCTTTAGAATGGCAGGAAGCTGAATGACTCACTTTCAGACATTTCTTTTTTCCTTTCATGAAGCTTTGGCATTCCATCTTCTCAGGACCTTTCCTGTGGCACGTCTCGTAATTTGCTTTTTTTACTTTATCATGACATTTTCCTATGTTTTTATGGTCTTTCAGTTTTTAAGAACTGGCTTTGGTATCTGTTGTAGAGATGATTACAAGCTAATGTTTGTGAAAGTGTCTGGCACATAATAGTCGGTCAATAAATATTTCCTTTTATCTTGTCCCTTCTCTCCCTCCCACTTGGTGTGTATAAAACAAAAAATAAGACAAAAAAAATTTGTGAACCAGACAATGCGGTGAATTCCAAAATTAAGATTAAGCTTGTGTGAGTTGTAATATTTCTTGGTGAACCCATTCATTTGAGTAGAAATAAATTATTTTCATTCTTTTAATTCACTTTGCCTCAGCTATTAAAAAAAAATTCTTCAAGTCTAGACTTGGTTTTTTCCCTAATGTAGTTTTGTTGGGTTGACTATGTAAACCCAAACATACAGGGTAGAAACTTGTAAGAAAGCTTTTTGAACATATCTTTGCAGAATGTTGCTCATCGCCGTGGTGGATACTGATGTGTGCCCTGGGTCTGGACTTAGGATTTCTCACCTGTGCTGTTCTTACAGCGAGTCCTCTTAGGTGACTTCATGTCCTTGTGGTTAAGGCATAGTGGCTTACAGACATAGTGGCTTTTTGTTAGGTGCATTAAAAAACCCAAGTATTTTAATCCTAATCTAGGACTGGTTTACTTCCACTTGGAGCTAATTTATATTAAACTTTCTAGGGAGGTTGTCTTTGCTTCATGATAAGATTGTATAACACAGAGGTGTTGTGAGGATTAGTTAGTTAATGGCTTCTGAAGATGAAAAGAATTTTCATAATTGGTATATAATTAAAATGTCTGTCATCACCCTGGAAAAGCTATCTGGAGTATAAAACAAAACTTTCAATCTTACCCATCCTTTTTGATATTAGAAAATTTGATTTATTTATCTAGTGGGATTTTAAACATTACATGTTTGCCCATAAGATCTGTTATTAAGGATAAATTTTTTTAAAAAACATTTATTTATTAATTTATGTATTTGGCTGCGCGGGATCTTTGTTGCGGCACATAGGATCTTTTTCTTTTAATATAAATTTATTTTATTTTTGGCTGCCTTGGGTCTTCGTTGCTGTGCGCGGGCTTCTCATTGCGGTGGCTTCTCTTGTTGCGGAGCACGGGCTCTAGGTGCGTGGGCTTCAGTAGTTGTGATTCACGGGCTCTAGAGCACAGGCTTAGTAGTTGTGGCACACGGGCTTAGTTGCTCCTCAGCATGTGTGATCTTCCCGGACCAGGGATTAAACCCGTGTCCCCTGCATTGGCAGGCGGATTCTTAATCACTGCGCCACCAGGGAAGCCCAGCACACGGGATCTTTAGCTGCAGGATACGGGATCTAGTTCCCTGACCAGGGATCGAACCCGGGCCCCCTGCACTGGGAGCGCAGAGTCTTAACCACTGGACCACCAGGGAAGTCCCAAGGATAAAATTTTAACTAGGCAGTTGGCCATTGCATTGCTTCTCTGAAACAAATGCAAGGTTTTTCTTTCTGATGAGTGATCTTTTTAAAAATGAGCTGCAAACTGCAGTTTTGACGTTTTCTTATGTTTATTGCACTAATTCTGGGAGTTTTTAGGGTGTTACTTTCTCAGAAACAGAGTGGCTACCAATCCTTCTCCCCTTCCTGTACACTATAGATTATCAGATCCTTCACCCAGTTTTCCTTAATGTTAACCTCTTACATTATATGTATATAATCATACATTATATCACAGTATCAAAACTAAGAAGCCAACACTGGTACATTACTGTTTTTTTTTTTTTTTTTTGGTACATTACTGTTAACTAAGCTGTATCCTTTATTCAGATTTCACGAGTTTTCCCATTAATGTGCTTTTTCTGTTCCAGCTTCTAGTCCAGGTCTCCACACTGCATTGAATTGTCCTGCCTCCCCAGTCTCCTCTGGTCTGTGACAGTTTCTCAGTCTTTCCTTGTTATTCACTATCTTGAGAGTTTTGAGGAGTTTTATAGAATATCCCTGAAGTTACCTGACCTTTTTCTACAATTAGGCTGGGGTTATGGGTTTGGGGAAGGATCTGCAGAGGCAAAGTGCCCTTCACATCTCATCGTATTGGAGAGGGGGATGGTGGTGTACATGCTAGAATCATGCGGTGAAACATGCAAAGTTAACCTTGATTGCCTGGCCAAGGTAATGTTAACCAGGTATCTCTCCGGTGAAGTTACTCCCACCCTCTTTCCTGCTCTATTCTTTGGAATCAAGTTACTAAGTCCAGCCCACATGCAAGTGGTGGGGAATCAAGCTCCACCTCCTGGAGAAAGGGAGTATTTCCGTAAATTATTTGAAATTCTGCAGGGAAGCCACTTTTTCTAGGAAATAGCTTCTTTGCCCATTTTTCTGTTGGCTTTTTGGGTTTTTAATTTGACTTTTAAAAGAAGTACTTTACATAGGATCTTCATAAATATTTGGATAAATTATTGAACTTAGCTATTTGCCTATAAACAAGTTGTTTGTTTTGTTGATAGAAAGTTATGAGATCTCTACTATCAAAACAAATGTATCTTCTTCTCATCAGCATTTATAAGCAGGCAGCTAGGTACCAGAATCATCACAGTCCGTAAGTCTTCTATTTTTATTTTGGCTATTCTGGTGAGAGGGAACATAACAAAAACAACAGCAAAAATTACCTTGTTTTACCAGAAATTCCTGTGAAGTGCCACAGAATACCAGGACACAAGGAACCACGCTCATTTCTTAAACACGAAAGTCTGGACGGGATGCGATCCAGTTTGATTGAGAGCCGTGGGCTGAAACTGGTGGGAGCCTGCATTAAAGACTTATTAGCCTTGGCACTGTATCACCTTGGGCAAGACATTTCATGTCTAGAGTTTGGTTTCCTCACTTGTAAATTAGGCAAACTCTGAAGTTCTTTGTAGCTGTAATATTATGAGTCAGTTTCTGAGCTGGCATGAATTTTGAAGAAATTCTTGCAAGGTGATGTGAAGTAGTATTACATAGACCATACAGGACCGATATTTCTTGCTGCTGTCTATGGAGTAGATTTGGATTTGGAGGCAAGGGGAAGAGGCAGAAAGTTTGGTAAGGATGTTACTGGGACCTGGACAAGCCACTGAGGGCCTAGACCAGTGGCCTGGAATGTTGGAGAAGAGAGCTATAGCTGAGAAGCGTGAAGGAAGTTATGTTCAGTTATTTTCAGGTGGTTCTTTTTGCTTGTCTTGCTCCAAACACTGGCTTTCATAGTAAGAATAATCAATTTTTCAATTGAGAAAATAAAGGCTTCCTTCTAAGGAACTTTTCCAGTGTCTTAACTTTGTAGGTGGCAGACGTGGAATTCTAACCTATGGTAGTTTGAGGTTTGAGCCCATCTGTTTAACCAGTTCATCTTAGTGGTCTCTCTGTGGATGTGAACCAGAGTCTGTGTGGTTCATGTGTTCTGGTGAACGTTAACATTTTGCTGCTTTTTAGTAAAATAGTTCTATGAATTTGATATACAGTGTAAGTGATACTTGTTGTGATTTGTGATTTCCCTAACAAATATGAAAATCTGAACAGATACTTTTGCATAGATTACTTTTTTGGGCAAAAATAAGTTTCTTTTCATATCTTGTATAGTAAAATTAACTTTTCAATCTGTTCTAAATTAAGATGCGCCTTTTCTATGACTAGAGTTAAGAAATTGAGGGCATCTGGTGTTCCAACGTTGTTAAAGTGTGTGATATTACCAGATTAGTATGCTAATGAAGATTGTATGACAGTTTTCAGTTTCAACTATAATATTAAGGATAGAGGTTTCCTTAATATGGTGTGACTTGTATAATATTGGCTTAGATTTGTTTTTAAAAGAAGACAACCAGTAAAATTGTATATTGTGGTATTGCTAAACTCTTCTGGGATACGATGTAGTTTATTTTTGTATATATACGTTACTATTTGAGTTAGAATAGTAATAGTTGTAGCTTCAGACTATATGTCTAATGTAAGATCATTGCTTACAGGAATGAGATGGTACCACCCAAAAGTTTGTTATTAAGTTGTTTGCATATCATTGTATATCAAAAAGAGAGGAATTCCCTAATTTCTATTTAAAACCCCAGTGAAGGACGTCCCTGGTGGCGCAGTGATTAAGAATCCGCCTGCCATAAAAAAAAAAAGAATCCGCCTGCCAATGCAGGAGACACAGGTTTGAGCCCTGGTCTGGGAAGATCCCACATGCCATGGAGCAGCTAAGCCCGCGAGCCACAACTACTGAGCCCAAGGACCACAACTACTGAAGCCTGCTTGCCTAGAGTCCATGCTCTGCAACAAGAGAAGCCACCGCAATGAGAAGCCCGCACACTGCAACGAAGAGTAGCCCCTGCTCGCTGCAACTAGAGAAAGCTCGTGCGCAGCAACGAAGACCCAACGCAGCCAACAATAAAAAATAATAATAATAAATAAAAAATAAATAAAACCACAGTGAAAAGTCTTATTTTTAATTTGGTTTCATGCATTCTGGAACCTAGCTTGTTTTAAGTGTAGATGTTTAACCTTTTGGGTGCAAAGTGCTTTTGCCCTGCTCTTGGGTCCAATTAGATTAATGACATTATAGTCATAGAAATTATGTCTACTTTACATATGTTATATTTCTAGCAGTGCTTTTTTTTTAGACTCTCTGTGGGACCAGGAATGTCCATATTTTTTTCAAAGGGATAAAGCACTGTAAAGAGAGATTGCGGAGGCAGGAATCTCATAAAGTCCTCACAAATCTGGATTAGTTATGGAATAGTTGGTAATAATTTTAAAGGTTTTTAAAACTTTGATCCATAGTGCTGTTTTTCAATTCCACCAAAAGACTGGATATTCATTCCTTTTTCTTTCATTAAACTACGTCAGTGGCTTTATACTCTCAGCATCCCCTAACCTCATAAGACATCAGATGGAAGGAAATAGTTTCTCATTAAGAAAAATTTAGTAAATGATTTAATCATTTATTAAGTGTTAAGCTGTGGGAAAAGCACTGGGGAGAGAGCACCTCCAGGGACAGAGGGTGCTCTTGTTAGAAGTAAGCACAGGAGAGGCAGGTAAGGCAGAAGAAGATAATCAGCTGTATCAGGGTTTTGGTATACATGTAGTAATGCTTATGGAAACATAATCTTAATTGGACATACGTTGTTTTGTATTGGATGATTCAGTAACATGCAGTGCTTCTTGTAGTCTGCTCTGTTTTACTTGATGTATTGTTTCCCCATGTCATTAAATGTACTTTTTTAAAAACTTTTTTTATTTTATAAAGTTATTTATTTGTTTATTTTTGGCTGCATTGGGTCTTTATTGCTGTGGGCGGGCAATAAATAAAATAAATATTTATAAATAAATAAATAGATTCATCCATGTTATTGGAAAAAAAAACAAAAACATGGGTATAATGTTAAAGATATGTGCTCAGCTAGCGGTTCAGTGATTGAAGTTTTCCTTGGGCCGTGGAGAAGTGGGGATGATGCTGGGAACATCGTGTTGTAGGATAAACCATCCCTGTGTATTTCTTATGATGGTGGTGTATCACCATTAGTCAGGATGTGGCTAGAGGGTTTTTTCCTTCTTGGAGTGCTTAGTGGTGCAACATCAGTAGTCCTGCCCATTCTAATGAGTGTGCCTTTGTGACATTGAGTTTAAGAGAAATAGGGGGGCCCAGAGCACAAAACTTTTCACTGTGAAATTAACTGGTGTTTGAAGTGTTTTGTCCCTCTCTGTTTCAGATTAAGGATTATATATATTGTGACATTGGTGTTAAATAATGTGTTTGTTAGGTTGAAGCATGGAAGGAAAGTCTGTTTCCTCTAGAGACTGATTCTGAGTTCAAGACACATGTAGGTCAGAGAGAATGAGAGAAAACATGATGTTTTTAATCAGAAAGGAACCAAGTACACAAGTGGAGTTTCTAGTGTAGACTTTACTTCAGTAGCGTTGATAAGAACCTAAATTCCTTGAGGAATCGGGAGAGGGACAGAGATCAGGATTGGCTGGACTCAGGCTACTGGACAGGGATGCAACCAGTTCTGAGGAAAGTATTCACCCAGCGTCGTCAGCTTGGAACATTGTACATCATTGTATGTTTTGAAATGGCCTTCCTGTCGGGCTATACTCTCGTCCCCTCTGTTCTGAGGAGAGGTACAGGAGAGGGAGGGGAGGGCTGCGCTCTAGAGGCCAGAGGTCAACGTACCACTCCCTTCTAAAACTTTCCATTAGTTGGCCACCTAACTTGTTACTTTATGCATACTAATTTATACAGCTTTTATGAAGCACCAGTCATGTGCCAGACAGTGAAGACACAGAGGTCACCGAAGAGAATAATTGCTATTATTTATTATTATTAAGTGTGCACCAGGTACTTAAGATGTGCCCTTCCAAATCCTCAGAGAAGCCCAGGCTCTAGGTATGCACATCCTCTCCGTTTTCCACACGGCTCGGTGAAGCTGAGTTCATCATCACCCAGCAGCACAGTGGCTAAGTGGGGATTCAGTCTCAGATGGGAGCTCAGATAATGGCCCTCGTATGAAAAGATTCAAACATAAGGTAAAACAATTCTTATCTCATAGGGTTGTTTTGTGCATTATATGACACAGACATGTAAAGTACTTTAGCCCTGTTTCCGGCACATAGTAATAGGTAATAATTAGATCTTACTGATCCCAAAACCACTAGTAATAATTACTACCAGTAATAATTGAGTTTTACGTACAAAGTCTACAGCAGCATGCATCTTTATGCAAACCATTAATAAGAGTCTAAGCTGTGATAGAGGCTGTCCCCAAAGTTAATGGGAGTGGTGAGGGGGTGGACCGCTAACCTGCCTGGGAGAGTTAGAGCAAACTTCCCGAAGATGGTGACCCTGGGGCTGTCTTACAGGATTAGTAGCAGTTAGCTGGGGGGCAAAGATAGGGAGGGACATGGCAGTGAGAAGGAAGTGGTAAGAGGAAAGACGTGGGAAAGTAGAAAGGCACAGTAATGCAGTTAACCACGTGGGCGATGGTGAATCGTGAGAATGGGACATGGGATTAGAATGATAGGCTGGCCAGATTGTACAAGGCCTTGGAATGCCATGGGTTTTAGCCTAAAGACAATGGGGAAGCTGTGGAAGGATTTTTTTTTTCAAAGTAAAGTTTTTACTTTAGAATAGTTTCAGATTTACAGAAGTTACAAAGATAGTACAGAGAGTTCCCACATACCCAACACCCCATTTCCACTGTTACTGTCTTACATTAGTATGGTACATTTGTTACAATTAATGAACCAGTATTGATTCATTATTATTACCTGAAGTCCATCATTTATTCAGATTTCCTTGTTTTTACTTCCTTAATTTTACTTTTTCTGTTCCAAGATCCCATCCAAGATACCACATTACATCTAGTTGCGATGTCTCCTTAGACTCCCCTTGGCTGTGATGGTTTCTTTTTCTTTTTTTCTTTTTTTTTTTTTTTGTGGTACGCGGGCCTCTCGCTGTTGTGGCCTCTCCCGTAGACGCGCAGGCTCAGCGGCCATGGCTCACGGGCCCAGCCGCTCCTCGGCATGTGGAATCTTCCCGGACCGGGGCATGAACCCGTGTCCCCTGCATCGGCAGACAGGCTCTCAACCACTGCGCCACCAGGGAAGCCCAATTTTATTTATTTATTTATCTGTTTGTGCCGGGTCTTAGTTACAGAATGCATGTGGGATCTAGTTCCCTGACCAGGGATCGAACCCGGGCCCCCTGCATTGGGAACGCGTAGCCTTATCCACTGCACCACCAGGTTTTAAAAATTTTGTTGGAGTATAGTTGATTTCCAATGTTGTGTTAGTTTCAGGTGTACAGCACAGTGATTGTTATACATTTACAGGTACTCATTTTTTTCAGATTCTTTTCTCATATAGATTATCACGGAATGTTGAGTAGTTCTTGAGTAGAGTTCCCTGTGCTATTATACAGTAGGTCCTGGCTGGTTATCTGTCTTATATATAGTAGTGTATGTGTGTTAATCCCAAGCTCCTGATTTTTTCCTACACACCCCCCCGCTGCCATGTTTCCCCTTTGGTAATCATAGGTTTGTTTTTGACATCTCTAAGTCTGTTTCTGTTTTGTAAATAAGTTCATTTGTGACGGTTTCTTAAGACTTTCTTGTTTTTGGTGACTGGTAGTTTTGAGGAGTACTAGTCAGGATTTTGGTAAAATGTTCCTCGGCTGGGATTTGCCTGATGTTTTTCTAATGATTTTGGGAGGAAGACCCAGAGGTAAAAGGCCATTCTCATCACCTCACATCATAGAGGGCACATCCTGTGAACACGACCTAGTTGCTGTTGTTGTTGACTTTGTCCCTGGCTGAGGTAGTGCTTGCCAGGGTTCTCCACTGTGAAGTTCGTCACCCTCCCCACCCCTTCCATGCTGTCCTCTTTTGGAGGAAGGCACTATGTGCAGTCCACACTTAAGGACTGGAGAGTTGTGATCCATCACTATGGAAGGATTTTAAACGCTGGAGTGATTTGCTCCGATTTGATGTAGAAAGATTGATCTAGCCAGAGACTGGAGAGACTGAATTTGAGGATAGGTCTGTGTGTTGGGTCTTGGTTAGCTGGATCCCTTAAGACAAGACAAGATGAAGGCCTGTACTTACGGCGGTGGCAGTGGGGTTGGAGAGGGAGTGATTGATTTGAGAAAAGTTGAGGAGGTTCAGTGGGGAACTGGTAGAGGGGATGGGTGTGCAGGGATCTGGTTGGGGGTTGGTGACTCATCAAGGGCACACACTGTCTACATGACTTATACTTGTTGAAGTTGACTTTCATCACCTGGCTGAAGAAGGTTTGTCAGGTTTCTCATCAAATTTAGGAGAACTTGTGCAAAGTTTGAGTTTTTAAGGGGTTTATTACGTTCCTATGCTTATTGTAGATTTTAATTCCAGAGAGCTGAGTGAAAATTATGTATTTATTTATTCCAGTTTAAACTTGTAGCATTTAAAAAGGAAGAGCCTAGGGGAGAGAGAGCCAGACAAAGAAGTATATACTTCAATGGGAGAAAGATACAAGTATTTAAATACCAAAATTGTTTCTGACTTCTTTGCTTTATATAGGACAAACCGTTGTCATTTGAGAATTCTCAAGCCTTTAACTTAAGCATTAAAATACTTAATGGGAGAATATTATGAGGAGGAAAAATGTTCCTTTTTTTTTCTTTGGCTTGTGGTATCTCAGTTCCGCAACCAGGGATTGAACCCGGGCCACAGCAGTGAAAGCCTAGAATCCTAACCACTAGGCCAGCAGGGAACTTGCGGAAAAATGTACTTTTTACTCTAGCTTTTGATCTGTCTTTATACTTCTGATAATTTATGGTGTCTCTAAACTCTGGGCAGTGTCCATACGGCTCACATCATGGCCCTGGAATCTCTTGCTCGGGTTTGACTCGCAGCTCCACTGGTCACAGGTGTGATCTTGGGCAAGTTACTTCATCTTTCTCTGCCTTAATTTTCTCATCTGTAGCGTGGGAATAGTGATAGTACCTACCTCAGAAGGTTGTTAGGAAGATTAAAGGAGCTAATGCAGGTAAAAGTGCACAGTGCCTGGTACGTAGTAAGCATACATGTCAGTTATAACGACAGTGGTGATATTATACTGTTGCTTTTCAGGTTGATTACATTTCTTTCTGAATGCCCCAATTCAGAAGCCAAAAATTTTGGACTCACAAAATTATTTTTGGTCCCTAACCTAAATTTAACATAAGGTTACATTTGTGGATGCTTAGCTTCTCAGGATATAGTGAAAGTATGGATGGCAAATTAGTACATTTAGAAATAAGAACTACCAATATTTAAAGCTTTATTCCTTTGTTACTTTCTTCCTTCCACTGATGAGTAATCTATCCTACCGTGTATTTGGATTCCATGTGACTTTTTTGGGCCTCTCACTGTTGTGGACTCTCCCGTTGCAGAGCACAGTCTCCGGACGTGCAGGCTCAGCGGCCGTGGCTCACGGGCCCAGCCACTCCGCGGCATGTGGGATCTTCCTGGATCGGGACACGAACCTGTGTCCCCTGCATCGGCAGGCGGCCTCTCAACTACTGTGCCACCAGGGAAGCCCCCATGTGACTTTTTAATGTAGGTATTTGGGTACGACAGTGACAGCCATAGGGAGATAGAATTTAACTTTTTTTTTTTTTTGGCTGCACCATGTGGCTTGTGGGATTTTAGTTCCCCGACCAGGGATCGAACCTGGGCCATGGCAGTGAAAGCATAGAGTCCTAACCGCTGGACCACTAGGGAATTCCCGGATTTAACTTTTTTTTTTTTTTTTTTTTTTGCGGGACGCGGGACCGAATTTAACTTTTAAAGCAAACAAAGCAGCCATCTTATTTATGAGAGCTAATTTGAGATTAAGGTGGTTTGATAATATGGAGATATTAGTGTGGATATAATGACCCTATAGCACTCTGTACAGGATTATAATTTTTTTTAAACCCTGAACTCCCCGATCGTTTTGGGGGAGTCTTTTTTTTTTCCCCACACCACGTGGCATTCGGGATCTTAGTTCCCCGACTGGGGATGAACCCACACCCCTTGCCGTGGAAGCACGGACTCTTAAACACTGGACTGCCGGGGAAGTCCCAGGATTATAATTTTTTAACTTCAGTTTTCTTGTCAGGAACTTGAGCAAGGAGGTAGCATTTGATTGATTGGTGGGTAGCATTTGGTTGATAAGGTAGCTTATTATGCCATTACTGCCATTTTCTTTCTTTTTTTTTTTTTGGCCATGCCGTGTGGCTTGCAGGATCTTAGTTCCCCAGGTAGGGATTGAACCTGGGCCCTCGGCAGTGAGAGCACCGAGTCCTAACCACTGGACTGCCAGGGAAGTCCTGTGTCCACTTTTTTGATTCCTAAAATTATTTATACCTTCTCTTATTTTTCTTTATCAGATTCTGCAGAGATTAGTCTCTTAGGGGTTTTTTTTGGCTTTGTTAATCCCCTTTTTATATCTTTGTTTCCTGTTTCTTTCATTTCTGCTGTTCATTGCCTGCCTTCTGCTTTCCTTGGATTTATTCTGCTGTTCCTTCCATGTTCTTAAGTTGTATGCTTAGCAAAGTAATTTTTAGCCTCTCTGATTTTATGCATTTACAGGTATACATTTTTTTGTAAGCTACCTCTTTCATTGTTTTGCATAAATTTGTACTCTTACTGTTGAATTTTAAGTAATTTTATTTAATTTTATTTATTTATTTATTTATTTGCGGTACGTGGGCCTCTCACTATTGTGGCCTCTCCCATTGTGGAGCACAGGCTCCGGACGCGCAGGCTCAGCGGCCATGGCTCATGGGCCCAGCTGCTACGCAGCATGTGGGATCTTCCCGGACCGGGGCACAAACCCGTGTCCCCTGCATCGTCGGCAGGCGGGCTCTCAACCACTGTGCCACCAGGGAAGCCCAGTTTTATTTATTTTTTGTCAAGATTTCATCTTTGACCCAGGGTTATTGAAGAGTATTTTATCATTTTTGAATGTATGAAGATTTTTGGTTTATTTTTAAATTATTGGCTTTTAATTGGATTGTGGTTAGAAAGTATAATCTGTATGTTACCTATTCTTTGAAATGTGCTTAGAGTTGCTTTATAGCCTTGTACATACATGGTCATTTTTGTAAATATTTTGTGAATTTACTTATGAAGAATGTTTATACCCTAATTATTAGATATATCCTTCAAAGTATGTCCAATAAATAAAACTTGCTCATTGTTTTTAGATTTTTTTTTTTTTTTTTTTTTTTTTTTTTTTTTTTTGCGGTGGCTTCTC
>NW_020172178.1:8454728-8465843 GCF_003031525.2 Neophocaena asiaeorientalis asiaeorientalis
TGTTGAATTTTTTTTTTTTTTATTTTTTTTTTTTTTTTTTTTTTTTTTTTTGCGGTACGCGGGCCTCTCACTGTTGTGGCCTCTCCCGTTGCAGAGCACAGGCTCCGGACGCACAGGCTCAGCATCCATGGCTCAGAGGCCCAGCCGCTCCACGGCATGTGGGATCCTCTCGGACCGGGGCACGAAGCCATGTCCCCTGCATCTGCAGGCGGACTCTCAACCGCTGCGCCACCTGGGAAGCCTTGTTTTTAGATCTTATGTATCTTTCTGTTTGGACTGTCAGCAGAAATGTTTTACTCTCCCAGTACGATGATGTATTTGTCATATTTCCATTCTTCCATCAATTTTTATTTTGAAACTTCTTTATTTAGGTACATATAAAATTATAATTGTGACGTCATTTTACTTTATCGTGTCCTATTCTTGAGGTTTTTTGATTGCTTTTTTGTTTGGTTTCTTCCAGTGTTATTGAGATATGATTGACATGCAGAACAGTATAAGCTTAAGGTGTACTGCATGATGATTTGACTTACACAATAAGTTTAGTGAGCATCGATTATCTCATATAGGTACAAAATTAAAGAAATAGAAAAACATTTTTCCTTGTGATGAGAACTAGGCTTTCCTCTCTGAGCAGCTTTCAGTTACACCGTGCAGCAGCGCGCATTATCTGGATCACGCTTAGTCCCTGGCACTTACTTGTCTTACATGTGGAAGTTTTTACCTTTTGACTGCCTGCATCCAGTCCCTCCCTCCCCCAACCCCATAACCCCAAACCTGATCTCTTTTTCTGTAAGTTTGTTTTTGAATAATTGACCTACAATACTATATTAGTTCCTGTTACACAGCATCGTGACTCAGTATTTCTGTACATTTCAAAATGATCACCGCAGCAAGTCTAGTAATTACAGTGTCACCATACAACGATATTACATAATTACTGACTGTATTCCCCACACTGTACATTTCATACCCGTGACTGACTCATTTTGCAACTGGAAGTTTGTACCTTATTCTCCATCATCTGTTTCTTTCCTCCTCACCCCACCTCTTGGAACTGCCTGTTTGTTCTCTGAATCTATAACTCTCTTCTGTTTTGTTCTGTTTGTTCATTTGTTTTTTAGACTCCACGTATAAGCGAAATCATACAGTATTTGTCCTTCTCTGTCTGACTTATTTAATTTAGCATAATATCCCCTAGGTCCATCCATGTTGTTGCAACTGGCAAGATTTAATTCTTTTTTATGACTGAATAGTACTCCATTGTGTATATACAGCACATCTTCTTTATGCTTTCATCTATTCATGGGCACTTAGGTACTTCCATGTCTTGGCTATTGTAAATAATGCTGCAGTGAACATAGAGGTACATATATCTTTTCTGATTAGTGTGTTTATTTTCTTTGGATAAATACCCAGAAGTGGAGTTGCTGGATCATATGGTAGTTCTATTTTTAAGTTTTTGAGGAATTTCCATACTGTTCCATAGCAGCCACACCAATTTACATTCCCAGCAACAGTGTATGAGTGTTCCCTTTTCTCCACATTCTCACCAGCAGTTTTTATTTGTTGTCTTTTTGATAAATAGCAATTCTGATAAGTGTGAGGTGATATCTCACTGTGATTTTGATTTACATTTCCCTGATGGATTAGTGATGTTGATCATCCTTTCATGTGCCTGTTGGCCATCTGTATGTTTTCTTTAGAAAAGTGTCTATTCACATCCTCTGCCCACCTTTTGATTGGGTTGTTTGTTTTCTGGATTTTTTTAAAAAGGTCTTTATTTTTATTTATTTATTGATTTTTATTTGGTTCCGCTGAGTCTTAGTTGCAGCACGTGGGCTCCTTAGTTGTGGCTTGCTGGCTCCTTAGTTGTGGCATGTGAACTCTTAGTTGTGGCATGCATATGGGATCTAGTTCCCTGACCAGGGATTGAACCCAGGCCCCAGGCATTGGGAGTGCAGAGTCTTAACCACTGTGCCACCAGGGAAGTCCACTGTTTTTTGGATGTTGAGTTATATGAGTTCTTTGTATATTTTGGGTATTAATTCCTCATCAGATAGATCATTTGCAAATATATTCTCCCATTCAGCAGGTGGCCTTTATAAAAAATTGTTGATAGTTTCCTTCGCTGTGCAAAAGCTTTTTAGTTGAGCGTAGTCCCATTTATTTTTGTTTCTGTTTCCGTTGCCTGAGGCGACATATCAAAAAAATTACTAAGGTCAATTGATGTCAGAGAGCTTACTGCCTGTGTTTTCTTCTAGGATTTTTATGGTTTCAGGTCTTACATTTAAGTCTTTAATCCATTTTGAATTTGTTTTTGTGCATGGTTTGAGAGAGTAGTCCAGTTTGATCCTTTTGCATACAGCTGTCCAATATTTCCAACACCATTTATTTTTTTAAACTTATTTATTTATGGGTGTGTTGGGTCTTCATTGCTGTGCATGGGCTTCACATTGTGGTGGCCTATCTTGTTGCGGAGCACGGGCTCCAGGTGCGTGCGGGCTTCAGTAGTTGTGGTGCATGGGCTCAATAGTTGTGGCTTGCAGGCTCTAGAGCACAGGCTCAGTAGTTGTGTTGCACGGGCTTGGTTGCTCCACAGCATGTGGGATCTTCCTGGACCAGGGCTCGAACCCATGTCCCCTGCATTGGCAGGCAGATTCTTAACCACTGCACCACCAGGGAAGTCCCCAACACCGTTTATTGAAGAGGCTGTCTTTTCCCCTTTTTTTTTTTTTAAATTTATTTATTTTTGGCTGTGTTGGGTCTTCGTTACTGCACGTGGGCGTTCTCTAGTTGCGGCGAGTGGGGGCGACTCTTCGTTGAGGGGTGCAGGCTTATTGCGGTGGCTTCTCTTGTTGCGGAGCCCAGGCTCTAGGTGTGTGGGCTTCAGTAGTTGTGGCACGTGGGCTCAGTAGTTGTGGCGCACGGGCTTAGTTGCTCCGCGGCATGTGGGATCTTCGCGGGCCAGGGCTTGAACCCGTGTCCCCTGCATTGGCAGGTGGATTCTTAACCACTGCATCACCAGGGAAGTCCCAGTTACGGATTTTTTAAGTTGCTTGTTTGTTGCCCAAGTGTTTTTAGGCACTAGATCTGTGGTGATGTGCCTCGCTGTAATTATATTGGGTTAGCCAAAAAATTCCTTTGGTTTTTAAGTAAAAATAAAAGGCACATTTTTTATTTTCACCAAGAACTTTATTGAACAGTGTATTCACCGTTTTGTTCCACTACCTTCTGCCGTTTTTGAGGCAACTTCATAGTTCCATCTTCCCAAAACTTTTTACCTGTTTGAGCAAAGAACTGTTCCAGGTGACTTTTACAGTCTTCCAGGGAATTAAAATTTTTTCCATTAAGAGAATTTTGTAAAAACCGAAATAAATGGAAATCCAAAGGTGCAATGTCTGGTGAATACGGCAGATGAATCAGAACTTCCCAGCCAAGCTGTAACAGGTTTTGCCTGGTCATCAAAGAAACATGCAGTCTTACGGTATCCTGATAGAAGATTATGTGTTCTCTGTTGACTATTTCTGGACGATTTTCGTCGAGTGCTGCTTTCAGTTGGTCTAATTGGGAGCAGTGCTTGTTGGAATTAATCATTTGGTTTTCTGGAAGGAGCTCATAGTAGAGGACTCCCTTCCAATCCCACCATATACAGAACATCACCTTCTTTGGGTGAAGACCGGCCTTTGGTGTGGTTGGTGGTGGTTCATTTCGTTTGACCCACGATCTCTTCCATTCCACATTGTTGTACAGTATCCACTTTTCATTGCCCGGCACAATTGTTTTAAAAATGGAACGTTTTCATTACATTTAAGTAGAGAATCGCATGCAGAAAATATGCTCAAGAAGGATTTTTTCGCTTAACTTATGTGGAACCCAAACATCAAAGTGATGAACATAACCAAGCTGGTGCACATGATTTTCAGTGCTGGATTTGGATATTTTGAGTATGGCGGCCATCTCCCGCGTGGTATAATGTTGGTCGTTCCCAGTTAATGTCTTGATTTGATCGCTGTCAACTTCAACTGGTCTACCCGACCGTGGAGCATCATCTAGGGAGAAATCTCCCGCACGAAACTCCGCACACCACTTTTCACACGTTGGATCGGTCACAGCACCTTCTCCATACAGTGCACAGATCTGTTTTTGCATTTCAGTTGTGTTTTTACCTTTCTTGAAATAATAAAACATGATATGCCAAAAACGTTTTTTTCTTCCATCTTCAAAATTAAAATGGCTACACAAAAATTCACCAATTTTGATTTTTCTTTTTAAATGCACACTGATATGATAGCTGTCACAATACAACCTAACAAAATTGTTTCGGATGAAGTTAAAGTCAAGTAAGCGCTACTAGAGCCATCGTAACGGAAAACACAGAGTGAACTTTTTGTCTAACCCAATACTATGAAATTGTAAGAGTGAGATCAAATTTACTGAAACTGAGTGTGATTTTTGCTTTCCTTTATTTCCATTATAGTGGATGTCATTGTAAGAGCTCAGAGTTCTTTAATTCTGAAGATACATTCAGTTTACTCTTCGTAAGTAATCTGTGCAGGTTTTCCACTTTTTTAGGAAATGAGCGTAAGAGATATAAAATTATAATCATGAAATAATTCTTCACAAGTTTTAAATAAATTCCCTTACTGTTTTTCTTTAAAAGAGAATTTAATCGTGTAAGTAGTATTTGAATGCATTCTTTTTTGTTTATATATAAATTTACTTATTTATTTTTGCCTGCGTTGGGTCTTCGTTGTTGCACATGGGCTTTCTCTAGTTGTGGCAAGCGGGAGCTGCTCTTCGTTGCGGTGCGCCGCCTTCTTATTGCTTCTCGTTGCAGAGCACGGGCTCTAGTCGCCCAGGCTTCAGTAGTTGTGGCACGTGGGCTCAGCAGTTGTGGCTCGCGGGCTCTAGAGCGCAGGCTCAGCAGTTGTGGCTCGCGGGCTCTAGAGCGCAGGCTCAGCAGTTGTGGCGCACAGGCTTAGTTTGCTCCGCGGCATGTGGGATCTTCCCGGACCAGGGCTTGAATGAATGCATTCTTATGAAGAAAATCCAAACAATAAGGAAGTATGTGGAGCAAAAAGCACAAATTTCATTTTTTCCTCTCAATTCAGTGCTCCCACTTCTTTCCTAGGGTTTATCCACTATTTAAATTTACTGGGTGGTTTTTCTTACCTACACTTTGATATTTTTGCTTTTTAATTCATTTACTCATAAAGAAATACACATGCTAGAAACAAAACAGGTGTTCTCACTTGTTTAATAATGGCTTTACTGAGATATAATTCACAAAATGTACAATTCACTTGTTTAAAATGTACGATTCGGTTGTTTTCAGTATATTCACAGAGCTGTGCAGCTGTCACTACAATCAATTTTCGACCATTCTTATCATCCCATAAAGAAATTCTCTACCCATTAACAGTCACTCTCCATTTCGCCCAAACACCCCACACCCTCTAGCGACCACTAATTTACTTTCTGTGTCTATAGAATTGCCTATTCTGGACATTTCATATAAATGAAATTGTATAATATGTCTTTTTTGTGCGTGTGACAGGGCTGCTTTCACTTAACATGATGATTTCAGGTTTTATCCATACCGAGCATGGATTAATAACTTCATTCCTTTCTGTGGCGATATACTATTGCATTATATGGATATACTAAATTTTGCTTATTCCGTTGATGTACATTTGGATTGTTTCCACCTTTTGGCGCTTATGACTAGTACTATGAACATTTGTATACAATTTTCATTTATTTATTTGTTTATTTTTTTATTGGCCGTGTTGGGTCTTCGTGGCTGCCCACGGGCTTTCTCTAGTTGCAGCGAGCGGGGGCTCCTCGTCGTTGTGGTATGCGGGCTTCTCATTGCGGTGGCTTCTCTTGTTGTGGAGCACGGGCTCTAGTCGCCCGGGGTTCAGTAGTTGTGAGCATGGGCTTAGTTGCTGCATGGCATTTGGGATCTTCCAGACCAGGGCTCGAACCCGTGTCCCCTGCATTGGCAGGCGGATTCTTAACCACTGTGCCACCAGGGAAGTCCCTATATACAAGTTTTTATATGGGCATATGTTTTCATTTCGCTGGGCTATATACATAGGAATGGAATTACTGGGTTATGGTAACTGTGTTTAACCTTTTGAAGAACTGCTAGACTGTTGTATTTTCTCTTTCCTTCCTTTCTTCCTTCCTTCCTTTCTTCCTTCCTTCCTTCTTCCTTTGTCTCTTTCTTTTTCTTTTTTCAAATATTTATTTATTTGGCTGTGCCGGGTCTTAGCTGCGGAACACAGAATCTTCATTGCCACGTGTGGGATCGTTTTTTAGTTGCAGCATTCAAACTCTTAGTTGCGGCATCCCCTGACCAGGGATCGAACCCAGACCCCCTGCATTGGGAGCACAGAGTCTTAGCCACTGACCCACCAGGGAAGTCCCTAGACTGTTGTATTTTCTGTATTTGATTTCTTTGAATATCCATACTATGATTTAGCTAATTCCTGTTGATGGACTTTGAAGATTTTGCTGTATCACAGTACCGTAAACAGCGCTGTAGTGAGCATCCATCTTAGAGTTCTCCAGAGAAACAGAGCCAGGTGTGTAGGGGTATGTGTGCAGACATTTATTTTAAGCTGTTGGCTTATGTGACTGGGTGCCCAGCCACTGTGAAATTTGTAGGTCAGGTCCTACAAGGAGAAGCTGGGGCTTCAGTCTTGAGGCACAGTTTCTTCTGGGAAATCTCAAGTTTTCCTCTTAAGGCCTTTTAATTGAGTGGATGCAACCCACCCACAAGATGGGGGGTTATCTTCTTTACTTAAAGTCAGCTGATGTAGATGTTAACCACACCTACTAAATACCTTCACGGCAACACCTAGATTAGTGTTTGATTAAATGACTGGGTGCTATGACCTAGCCAGGTTGACACCTATCTTAAGGAATCTCTAGGGCAGGTACTTAACGAACTTTAAAAAAGTCTCCCCCGGTGATTTATACACATACTTAATGAAACAGTATGCTGGTGTTTTCTAGTCTTATTCTTTTTTTTTTTTTAATGCTGGTTAGGACCCAATAAATTAATTTAAATCGGCCTGACCTGCAATTTGAAACACATTGCTATTGGTATACATATTATATCTAGAAATGGATTGCTGGGTTGCAGGGTATCCATACTTCAACTTTCTTACACACTGCCAGCGCTGTCTGAAGCGCTGTCTGAAGTAGTTGTAGCGCCCCCTGCGTAGTGCGAATTCTCTTTCATTTTGCCCTTGATGGCAATTGGTAATTTCAGTTTCTTTGTCGTTCTTCTGCTTCCTTCCAGGTAGGGAGGGTACTTAACACTTGGTAATCAACTTTAAACAAGGAGAGTGTTGTGAATCACTATGTTGTACAACTGTAACTTATATAATATTGTACATCAATGACACCTCAATAAAAACTATATTAAACAAAGAGAGCAGCTGCAGAGTTACTGACACCTTCAGCAGACACCAGTGTCTGTCCAGAAATGAATGACATTGCTTTGTTTTCATTGTATTTGTGTTCTTCAGTTTGCATACAGCAGAATGGACTGGTTTTTGGTGTCTGTATTTGTGCGTGTTAAGGCATGTGTAGTTTCATATAACCACCACGCGCAACTGGGATACAGAACAGCTCCATCTCCTCAAACAAGTACCTCGTACAGCTCGTAGCCTTCCTCCCCTTCCTAACCGCATTGATCTGTTCCCCAGCATTATAGTTTCACCTGTTCCAGAATGTCATATAAATGGAATCATACAGTCTGTAACCTTTTGAGACTGGCACTGAGCATATTCTTTTGAGATACGGCCATGCTGCTGCGCGCATCCATAGTTCGTTTATTTTGAATGCTGGGTAGTATTGCAGTGTATTAACCTTCCCGGTTTAACCTTTTACTCCTTGAAGGGCGTTGGGGGTTTTCCAAGGTTTTGACGATTGTGAATAAAGCCACTGTATATGATTATGTGCAAGTTTTACTGTGAACATAGGTTGCCTCTTTAGGGTATATAGCTAAGTGGGATTGTCGATTCAAGCATTTGTTAAGTATAATTATATCTTTAATTAAAACTGCGAAATGTTTCTTGAGTGACTTTATCATTATCCACTGATCCAGCACTGCATGAAAGCTTCAGTTTCTCTTTATTCTTGTCAGTACTTGGTATTATCTATTCCTTTTATTTTAGGAGTTCTAATAGGTATACATTGGTTTCTCGCTGTGGCTTTAATTTGCATTTCCCTGATGGCTAATGATGTTGCTTCTCATATGCTTATATGCCATCTTTGGTGAAATAGTTATTCACATCTTTTGCCCACTTTTTAAAATATTGAGTTATTTTCTTATTGTACTTTAAACATCTTTTATATATTCTGGATACAAGTCCTTTGTCAGATACAGTGATTTGCAGATGTTTTCTCACAGTCTAAATTTTTATTAAGCTCAATTTACCATTTTTTAACTTTTATGGATTGTGCTTTTGGTGTTATATCTAAGAACTCTTTCCTCAACCAAGTTCATGAAGATTTTCTCATGTTTTTTCCTAAAAGATTTTGTAGTTTTAGGTTTTACATTTATATTTAAGATCCATTTTGAGTTGAATTTTTGTAAGGTATGAGGTATAGGTTGAGTTTCACTTCGTTTGCATATGGAGAGCCAATATTTTGTTTGTTTGTTTGTTTTACTTTTTGGCTGCACCGCAGGGCATGCAGGATCTTAGTTCCCCAACCAGGGATTGAACCTGCGCCCCCTGCAGTGGAAGTGCAGAATGTTAACCACTGGACTGCCAGGGAAGTGCCTCCAATTGTTAAAGTACTCTTTGTTGCAGGAGTCCCCCAGCCCCCCAGCGCCGCACAGCAGGAGGTGAGCGCATGACTGCCTGAACCGTCCCCCGCCCCCCGTCTGGGGGAAAACATTGTCTTCCAGGAAACAGGTCCCTGGTGCCAAAAAGGTTGGGGACCACTGCCTTGTTGAGAATAATATCCTTTCTCCATTGAGTTACTTTTGCATCTTTGTTGCAAATCAGTTGACCATATTTATATGGGTTTATTTCTGGACTGCCATCTGTTCCATTGGTCTGTGTGTCTGTTCTTTTACCAGTACCACACTGTCTTGAATACTGTACTTTTCTATAGTAAGTCTTTAAAGTAGAGTGGTGTAAGTTTTCCAACTCTGACCTGGCCATTCTGGGCTCATTTGCCTTCCCCTTTTACATTATCCTTTTGTCTATGTCAGTATGGACTCACAGATTATTATTTTATTACTTCATGGCTTTATGGATTATTATTTTATTACTGCCATTTATTTTGTTGCTCAAGTTATCGCAGATCTGACCAACAGGAGATAGATTCCATCGTTCTTTGAACACTTTCCTACCTCCTGGCATAACAAAATATTCTAGGGTCTCTTGCACTTTTCCTGTCCTAGCCCTGGAATCAACCATTTTCCCAAGGAGACCTAGTTTCTTTTATTGTAGAATGGCATTCAGAGACCAACGTCTGGGAGCTAAATGTGCTCATTTTTTGCTGGGTTGTCATTGTATCTAGACCCTTGCAGTGGACAAAGCTGGGATAAATAAATGTATTTATGTGTGCAAGTATACAGGTATACACACATCTGTATTTCTATTTATACTGAAAATGATGAGCTCTTACTGTAACCATCTATTTCTGTCTAGCACCTCAGAATTCTTTCTATCCTCCCCCTTCTGTATCTGTAACTCTTTCACTCAGCATAATTATTTTGAGCTCCATTCATATTGTGTGCCTAAGTAGTTCATTCCTTTTTATTGTTGAGTTTTATTCCATTAAATGGATATACCACAATTTTAGGAAATTGCCAGGCTTTCCCCCCAAAGTGATAGTACAATTTTACATTCCCACCAGCAGCTTAAGAAAGTTCTGGTTTCTCCACATTATCGCCAAACTGTGGGTATTGTCAGTCTTTTTAACTTCATACTTTGTAATAGGTACGTGGTGATATCTCTTGTGGTTTTAATGTGGCTTTCCCTAATGACTGTTGATTTTTAGTATCTTTCCATGTGTTTATTTGCTATCCATATACGATCTTTGGTATTTATTCAAATCTTTTGCCCATTTGTTAACAAATGGGTTATTTCTTATTGTTGAGTTCTGAGAGTTCTTTATATATTCTGGATACAAGTCTTTATCAGATCTGTGGTTTATAATTATTTTCTCTCAGTCTTTGGCTTAGCTTTTCATCTCTTCAGTAGTGTTATTTGAAAAGAAATTTTTACCTTTGATGAAGTCCAATTTATGAAGTTTTTTCTTTTATGGATTTTTTGGTGTTATATCTAATAAGATCTTTCTAAACCTAAGATCAAAAAGAATTTTCTCATGTTTTCTTTTACAAGTTTCATAATTTGGGGTTTTATATTTAGTCCTGTCATTAATCTTGAATAAATTTTTTTTTTTTTTTTTGCGGTATGTGGGCCTCTCACTGTTGTGGCCTCTCCCATTGCGGAGCACAGGCTCTAGACGCACAGTCTCAACGGCCATGGCTCACGGGCCTAGCCGCTTCGCGGCATGTGGGATCTTCCCAGACTAGGGCATGAACCCGCGTCCCCTGCATCGGCAGGCGGACTCTCAACCACTGCGCCACCAGGGAAGCCCTTGAATAAATTTTTGTATGTGGTATGAGGTATATAGATCTCCATTAATTTTTTAAAAATATGAATATCCATTTGTTCAGGCATCATTTGTTGAAAAGATTATCTCCACTGAATTTTACCTTTGCACTTTTGTGGAAAAATAAGTTGATCCTATACGTGTGGTTCTGTTTTTTTGAACTCCATTCTATTCCATTTCTTTCTCTGTGTGCCAGTACCACACTTTTTTTTTTTTTTTTTTTTTTTTCTTTTCCACTGTCTTGATTACTGGATCTTTGTAATCAATTAGTTTCGATTCAGGCAGTATATGTTTTCCAACTTGGTTTTTTTCAAAGTTGTTTTGGCTATTTTAGGTACTTTGCATTCCTGTATGAATTTTAGAATGTTTGTCAATTCTTACAAGAAAGTATACTGGGGTTTTTTTTTTTTTTTTTTTTTTTTTTTTTTTTTTTTTTTTGTGGGGTCTGTGGTCCCCTCCCCG
>NW_020172178.1:8466657-8473071 GCF_003031525.2 Neophocaena asiaeorientalis asiaeorientalis
GCCATGGCTCATGGGCCCAGCCGCTGTGCAGCATGTGGGATCTTCCCGGACTGGGGCACGAACCCGTGTCCCCTGCATCGGCAGGCGGACTCTCAACCACTGCGCCACCAGGGAAGCCCTATACTGGGGTTTTGATTGGGATTATGTTGAATCTGGAGCAATTTGGGGAGAGAATGCTATCTTAATAATATTTAAGTCTTTTGATCCATATACATGGTATATCTCTTCATTTACTTAGATCTTTAGTTTCTCTCCAATGTTTTACAGTTTTTCAGTGTATATGTCTTATCACATCTATCCCTAAATAGGGGTATTCTTTCGTTTTAAGTTTTGATTGCTTATATATAGAAATTGAATTGATTTTTTTTACTGTTGATCTTGTTTCCTGCAACTGTGCTGAAATTCATTTATTCTAGCAACTTTTTGTAGGTAGTGTAGATTTTCTACACAGATGATCATGTCATCTGTGAGTAAAGACAGTTTTAATTCTACTTTCCCAATGTAGATTCTTTTATTTCTGTTTTGACTTTTATTTGAAATACAGCAAGCCTGTATTCCGTGTGCGGTCCCTCCCCACACACGTATTTGTTGACTTTATTTTACTTTTAGACTATGTGTGGCATTAACATTGTTCTAAAAGTCAGAACCGTATAAAAAGGTGTGTACTCAAAGGTAGTCACTCCCATCTTTTCATCATATTCCTGTCTCCCTCCTGTTTATTACACCTTGTTCCCACCCAGCATGTAAATTCCACCTTCAGTCTTGCCTAATTCATAGTGTTTGCACTTTGGGTCTTTCCCTCCCACCATTCCATCATTTTTCTTCAAAGTAGCTGCGCCACAGATTTGAGCAAAAGTGTAGAAATTCTTTCTTTATAAAATCTAGAACACATTGATATACAAAATTAAATAAAAGGTCTGGCAATTTCATAAAAGCAGGAATTCTTAAACTAGGCTTTATGAATTTTATAAAAGTATGTTTATATTGGTGTGTGTGTGTGTGTGTGTGTGTTTATGTTTAGTTGAATTTTTTTTTTCTGGAAGTAGATTCCATAACTTTGATCGTGTTTCAGAGGAATTTGTTTAAAGGGAAAAAAAAGGTCAAGAAAGAGAATGCCTTTAGGATGAATGAGTTTGGGTCTAAGCAGTCTAAAGGCTGGTTAGTGAGCCTCTCTCTTCAGTCTGTTGTACCTTTGGAAGATAATGTTTTAATTGGCTCTGTGTAATATGTGACTTGTTTGTGGTTAATCCAGTAGTACAGTCAACTCAACACCCGGCACTTGTAAACCTTTTGACCTACTGTTTTGTATCACAGATTTTTAAGAATTTGAATGCACTTCAGATGTTTCCTTTCAGGTTAAATCTTTTTAATGGTACTCTCTATTAAAGTTGTTAAAAGAATCTTTGGATTCCTGCTGTCAAGTCACTAAAATACCCAGTCACTAATGGTAGTGAAGGGTAAGGTTATTCAAAGCACACATGAAGAATTCGTAGTTTAAAAGAATATTTGAGCAGCTTGCCACATGCAGCTTCCTTTTTGTGTGTCCCCATCTGGGAGCAGAGCAGCAGAGTGTATGGTGCCTAAACCCTCGGGCCCTGTAACCACCCTGCCTAACGTCGGTCCGGGTCTGCCTCCTAGTGGCTACTAATGACCTGTTTAGTTTCCTCACCTAGCAAGTGAGAATAGTAATCATACCTACCTCATATGACCTCTTTGTGAAATAAGTAAAAAGTTAGGTAGAAAAAGACTTAAAAGTAGAAATATTTCAGCAAATTCAGAGCCTCCCCATCCGCACCCTCACCCTCACCCTGTGTTAAATGTGCGGGTTCCATTGGGGCCGACTCCAGTCAAGGGGCGGGTGATAACATCATCTTCCGAGGTCTAAAGAAGACCAGAGTGGTGTGGTTTTTTGAAAATTTATACATAAATGAATATTTTATTATAATTAAAGACATTGATTTAGATGTATTATGAATAGTTTGTGGGTTTTTATCCTTTTTCTTTTACAAATATACACAGTCATAATTACAGATGAAATTATACAGTATCTTTTGTTTGACTCAAAACAATACAAGAATGGATCTGCTCTCACCACTTCTATTCAACATTGTATTGATGGTGCTAAGTTAAAGAGAATCTAAATAAATGGAGAGAGATACCATGTTAATGTGTTGAAAAACTTAATTTGTGGGACTTCCCTGGTGGCTCAGTGGTAAAGCATCCGCCTTCCAGTGCGGGGGACGTGGGTTCGAGCCCTGCAGAGTGGTGGTGTTAATTGTCGCCTGTTATGTCTGTTAAATTATAATAAGAATTTTCTTTTTTTATTTCTACCAAGCCAAAGTAGCAAGACGCAGTCAAGAACGAGACAATCTTGGCATGCTGGTCTGGTCACCTAATCAGAATCTATCAGAAGCAAAATGTAAGTTTTAGAGCACTTTTATTTTCCACCTTTCTTATTTAACTGCAAACTTTTAAAGTTACCTTTGTACGTAAAAATCTCTGTATTACATTTATTTTACCTTTTTAAAGTAAAATTTTGAAGAATTTGAAAGTGTGTTCTTTATTGTGGCCTGTCATAGTGATTTAAAGATTCTTAAGCTGTGGTTTCATAACCTACTTTTTATTCAAAATGCTGTACCAGCTAATATTCTGAAGTAACTAGGAGGAAGGGTTCAGAGCGGAAAGAAAATTATAATGTAGTGTATAACTCCTTCAGCTGGGAATTTATAGATTTGTTGATATAAAGATGAGGAGTTTAACAAATCTCTAATTGGAAGGATTACAAAGGGCAAATGTATGTTACTGGAAAAAGGTTTTATACTGTGAGACTTCATCCTAGCTAGAAGTAGAACTTTTGAATTGGCTCTTTGTTTTGTGTTTACATTTTTGTTAGAATGAATATTCTGAGCTACTTTGGGTTTTCTTTTGTGGGGGGCCGGTAGGGGTCCTAGAGTTACTAGAAAGATTAATTGTATTTTCAGAGTTTGCTTTTTCAGTTTTCTGCTCAGGTGATACCGTGCAAGAATAATTTTGTGTCTGATATATTGCCGTAAGTCTTTGCCATTTTCAGAGTTTTTGTTTTCTTCATAACTTGAAAGAGGGAAGAAAAAATAAATTCCCCCTTTCGAGAATTTTTCAGTGGTGGGGGTGGGTGATCCATGGATGGAATTTACGGCCATTTGTGAACTCGTGAATCACAGGCAAACTTTTTTTGGTGTATGTACGTTTTCCTGCAGAAAATTGGATTTTTAAAGGGCTCTTTGACAAAAATAGGATAAGAATCAATGCTCTAAAATGTGGTAGGGCTTAGAAAGCCTTCAGTGGTAAATGTTGGCCAGGAAACATAAGTTGTGAATAAAGGCTGGAACTCTCAGGCTTTGATCAGGATTTTCCAGATTGTGTTTTGCAGTATTAAAGTAGGTGTTAACAGGTTTCCACTGTCAAGTAAGGGTTAGAGATGATGCATATTAAATATCCTCCTCTTATATATTTAACATTCATGTTTGCATTACGGTGCAAAGAGCTCGGATGGTCAAGAAACATTTGATTTTGACCAAGAAGGACCCTTTTTAAAAGTACAGTACCTTCCGTGGAACACAGGAAATTCAACTACTCTTAGTAATGCTTAATTTAGCAAGAATAAAATAATCTCAGTCTAATCTGATTTTCATAGTATCTTAATTTTGCCAGCCTGCTGCTTGATGATTTTATAATGGAGAACAGAATAGCAAAAGGAAGTATATTGGCAATTCTGATGCCTTTACTGTGCCGGGGAAGACCTTTTAAGTATTTCCTGTTTGTTTTTTCCCTTTGAGGATTTGCACTTAAAAAAGCAATCTGTTCCATTTTTGGACATGTTGTTCCTTCTAACAGCTGAAAATCTGCATCTGTGTAATTTTTAAAGCTTTGTTTTCCTGAACTCTGTTAAATAAGTCTGCTTCCTTATGAGTCCTTTAGGTGTTCAGTTCTCCTACCTTCTTTGCTGTCCCAGTTCAAGTTAAACCTGCCTGGTTGCCTCAAGTGTTTTCAGATGGCCTGATTTTGGGGTCTTTTTCGTCTCTGTTGTACTCCTGGATAGATTCCGTTTGGTCATGGTGCCCATCTTCAGTTATGGTGCCTGGAACTGAATATTAAAAATAGTGAGCATTTGTTGAGCACTGTACTGAAATGCTTTCCATGTTCCTATGTCATTCAGTCTCTACTGTAAACCAAGGAGACGTTTTTGTCCCCATTTTGCAGGTGGCATTGCACAATCCAAAGAGGTTGTGAAACTAACACAAAGAGTCAGTGGTGCAGCCAGTAGTATCCAGGTTTGCTGGCTCTTCACCCTGGCTTATGCTCTAAACGTGTCCCCCAGGTCGAGTTCGCCAGGTCTCAGTCCTCTCTTCATTTCAGTCACTTCCTGCCGTTATTACAGTGAAGATTGTATTAGTACCTCTTGCTGTTAATGTGTTACCTTTGGAATCTTGGGAGTCAGAATTTAATTTTAATATTATCTTATTTTTCCTAGACCTGCAAGAAAAGAACAGAATATGAAAAGTTAATAGATTTTTAAGCAATGGTATTGCCTAAAGTAAATTTGCAGTTTTAATGTAAGTCCTGACAGTATTGATTAAAACTTTAAACTCTTAAAACCAATCTACAAGTAACATTTATATATTGTTGAAAGTTCAGAAGGCACAGAAAAATATAAAGAAGAAACAGTTCACCCATTATTTCATCACCCAGAGATAACTGTTAAACATTTTGGATGTTTTCCCAATCCCTTTTTTTCCTCTGTGCATATTTTTATAAGTGAGATGTTGGTATTTCTATGTATGTGAGTGTGTATTGTCTTCCTGAACAATGACCTAAGCATTCGTTACCTTGCTAAACCCCTTGTAAATATTTAAAATAATGTTTAATGGATGTATCAGCGTATTTAAGCATTCTTCTATTGAAAATTTAGGTTGTTTCTAATTGTTGATATTGTAAAAGAAGGCGGTGGTGAAAAACGGAATCAGAGCTTTGTTCTCTTTTGTTGTTATTGTTGTGTTTTTAGTATTTTCTTAAGATACATCCCTCGGAATGGAATTGTGGATCGATGAGAGTTTGCTTAACTGCTCCAGTGTGAGGATGTGAACACAGTTGTTGATGTGAGTTAGGTTCCATTTGTGGAGCTTTGGGAATCATATTCTTTGACGAGTAGTCTAATCGTAGTTATGCCTTGAAATGTGGCCATAGTGTCACTGGGGACAAGTATACATAATTTGTTCTCTTTGCCATCTATCATTTCCCCCTCAGCTTCTCTCCCTCCCAGTACATAGACAAAAAAGAAGTATTTTCTACTTGCCTTTCTAATTTATTTTGAAAGAATGTGGAAGTCTTGGTTGTCCAACAATTGATTCTGACTTGATGCAGAAATAGGAGATTTGGGACATCTGTAGACTTCTAGTAGATGTCCCCATGTGTAAGGATGTCTGTAGATTCCTGGCTTTTCCTGGGTTGGTTTCTTTCCTCTCAAGTAAATGTTTAGAGTTCTGCCTCTTAGGGTTACTGCAAGTTTACAAAATTATTTTGTGGTTGTAGAAATAAATACTGTTGTAGAAATTTCAAACAATATAGAATGTATAATGTAGACAATTAAAGAAAGCCCTCGTGAGACTTCCCTGGTGGCACAGTGGTTAAGAATCCGTCTGCCAACACAGGGGACATGGGTTTGAGCCCTGGTCCGGGAAGATCCCACGTGCCGCGGAGCAACTAAGCCCGTGAGCCACAACTACTGAGCCCGTGTGTCACAACTACTGAGCCCGTGTGTCACAACTACTGAAACCCGCGTGCCTAGAGCCCGTGCTCCGCAACTCAACGAAGAGTAGCCCCCACTTGACGCAACTAGAGAAAGCCTGCTCGCAGCAACGAAGACCCAACGCAGCCATAAATAAATAAATGATTGAATGATGAGTGAATGAATAAATAACCTTCTTTTAAAAAAAGCCCTCTATTTACATCACTTACATTACATCACTTACAGTCACTATTTACAATATATATACTTCTCCTAATATTTTTATATATCTTAATAAGTAGATGACTTTTAAATCACATATATGAGCTGTTTAGCAATTTGCTGTTAACAACACATGTGGGACTTTGTTCTGTTTGAATACATTTATTGGATTGGCCAAAAAGATCATTCAGATTTTTCTGTACCATGTTATGGAAAACCCCAAACGAACTTTTTGGCCAACCCAATACAATTACCTAGTTTTAAACTACCAAGTATGGGTCCACCATAATTTACTCTTTTCTTTTTATTTATTTATCTATTTTAAAAAAAATTTTCCTCCAAAAGTATCTCAATTAGGGTTATATTGAATTTGGTTTTATTTAGTGAGAATTGGTTTCATTCAGATTTTTTTTTTTTTTTTTTTTTCC